>NC_061092.1:28208364-28273364 GCF_015104395.2 Macrobrachium nipponense | reverse complement strand
GAGACAGTTACCTAATATTTCCATAATTTCTACACGAATTTATCTGACATGACGAGAGACGAGACTGAATTTCACACATGAAACGGCAGAATTAGCCCTTACGCCTGCCCATATCGATAGACAGTATTTTTAAAACTTTCAATTACAAGTGCAACAAATAATTAGTTTCACTACAAGTCACGTCGTTACAAGGGTACTCCGTCAGGATAAGCTAGTAAGCTAAAATATGTTGCAACGGTTTTTCTCAAAATCATGATCCTCAACAGACTTAATTTAGGTCTACATGATCTACAAGTTTTTCCCTACAAACTACAATAAGTTTGTCTACTTCAACATTTCCTCTCATGTACCATCAGTACTTCAAGACTACGACTCAAAATAACGAGTCAGCTTCATTGTAACTTTTCATGTGGCAATCCAATTCAATCGCTGACACACACACACACACACACAATTATCAAAGACTAACAGGCGACTTTTTTGGTCAGAGTAGAACGCCCGTAGAAGGGGGTCATCATTTAGAAGACTTACGACGTTCAACAGGAAGGAAACCTGCACAGGCGTTGTTTGGGCTGTGTGTGTGTGTGTGTGTATGTACGTGCGCAAAAACAAGACGGCGCGGGCCCCTCACCTCTTGCAAAGGCGGAAATCGAAGCAGATATTTCTGTAAGCGTCATTTCCTTAAACGGAAAATGGAGCTGTTTGATTATATATCTAGAGTTAAGATTTTATTTTCTTTTATTTACATTTTTTTTGGGCGTCATTAAAAAAAAAAGCGAAAAGCACACCGTGGCATTTATTGTTATGAATCGTAAGGAAAACTTCCTAGCGTAAGATAAACAGGCTTTGCTTGAAAATATCAAACTAAGATTATTCTAAACAACAGTAAAGCAGAATTTGACGGTTTTTTTTTTTAATTTCATATAATTAATTTTACATAAAGTCGAAGGCCGAGAAAATGTCAAAATTTAAAATGCAAGAATTCCAAAAGTAAACAGGAATGTTTGTAAAAATATCAAGTTAAATTTGTTCAAATCAAGAATAAAGCAGAGAACTCATAAAATTCTTTAAAATTTGATGCAATTAATTTATATATAAAGTGGAAGGCCGAGAAAAAAAAAACGGACATGTCTACATCGAACTCTTGTGGCAAACAATACCGAGGGATGACTACGGCAAATACAGAAAGGAATGTGAATACCTGTCAAAATCCACATTTAGGTATATTGCTTGAAGATACCGTACGACTGCTGTATGAAAAAACACACGCGCACAAGGACGTATCTCATCACCACTTTTACACACAAAAAGGTCTTAGTCAACAACACACTACTACTACTACTACTACTACTACTACTACTACTACTACTACTACTAATAATAATAATAATAATAATAATAATAATGGAGAAATATCCACAGTTTGTATGAGCGCATATATTTAAAAATATACGTACATAATTGTGGATGTTTCTCCATTTCATGGCGTAAATAACCTCGTCGTTGCGACGCCAGCAAGAACTTATTAATCAGTCAATCTCCATTTCAAGACTTATGCTACTATAATAATAATAATAATAATAATAATAATAATAATAATAATAATAATAATAATAATAATAATAATAATAATAATCACCGAATATACAATTTGTAAAAAAATAAATTAGAATTAAAGTTTCATTTTGCCGTCTATAACAACGACGATTGTGATGTATTCATTTTACTAATCGTAAACAGTTGAAGGCGGCAGTCCGGTTAGAGACGTCAGTGATATTCTCTGTCTTCCATCTTACTTTCCACCCTGTCCTGATAATTGTTTCGTAGAGCAACTGCCAGGTTTTCTTCCTGTTACACCTTTCACACATCTTTAGTACCTCCGCCAAAAGAGGAAATAAAAATCCTGTACCTTCTTACGAATCCGAGATCATCTTATAAGATAATTTAATTCTTCTTTGCAACGTATCCGACTCCTTTGCAAAATCTG
This sequence comes from Macrobrachium nipponense, assembly GCF_015104395.2. Lineage (NCBI taxonomy): Eukaryota > Metazoa > Arthropoda > Malacostraca > Decapoda > Palaemonidae > Macrobrachium > Macrobrachium nipponense. The sequence continues at coordinate 28,271,377 of NC_061092.1, read as the reverse complement.
AACGTGGAATTGACGTATGAGATTTATGCCTTAAGGCCAAGCGCTGGAACCTGTGAGGTCATTCAGCCCTGAAAGGGAAACAGAGTAGAAAGGTTTAGAAGGTGTAACCGTAACAATATGAAAACCTTGCAGCTGCGCTTAGAAACAATTGGTGGGAGAGGGCAGGAAATAAGATGGTAGAAAGAGAATATGAACGGACATACAGTAAAAGGAATGAAAGGGGTTGCAGCTAAGGGGCGAAGTTACTATGCTGGAACCTAAAGTAATGCCTACTGATAGCACTTCGCCCTTACGGGAAATCATCAGTAACTTTCGGTACTACTTTACATAATTATCTCAGAAGGAAGACTCGGGCAGTGACTACATAACATCCGTCCAACCTCCTAATGAGGGCAGTGAAGGCCAGTAAGCCACGAGCTAGAGAAGAGTAGGAACTTACCATAAAAAAGGGGGATGTGGTCGTGACGTCATTAACCAAAGTCACTCCTGATTGGTGGAGAACAGTCGCCATATCTTCGTGACGTCACAATGACGTTTCCTCTTGTCAAGCGCGAAGCTGGTGTTCAGTCATGTCAGCAGCGTACTCAGGAATCCAATTTTCTGGCAGTATGTTCTCTTGATCTATTTTGGTCACTTACACAACAACAGTCCAGCTCCAGCTCTCTTAAGTCATCGCGTTCTAATCACTGAATCTGTAACCATTAAAAGGAATGACTTGGCTGAAAACGATAGTTTGACATCAACATGACACCAAAATATGACGGGTTCAAAATTGACATGTGGACCGTGCACAAGTCATGTGTTGCAAATGAGCGCCTGATGAAAAACAGCCATTATAATCTTTGCAGGAGATTAAGACATGATTGCTCAATGACACAAATAGTTAGAATTGGAATATAGAACTTAGGCCAAATCCCAAGCACTGGGACCTATAAGGTCATCCAGCGCTGATAGGAAAATTGACAGTAAAAAAATGTTTGAAAGGTGTAACAGGAGGAAAACTTCGCAGTCACTCGCAATATGAAAAAATGATTCGGAGAGGGTGGAAAGTAAGACGGACGAAAGAGAATATGAACGGAGGTACAGTAAAACGAATGAATTGAATGTAATATAGAAACCAAAGACCAGGTTATGAGGTCGTTCAGAGCTAAAAGGTAAATTAAGAATAGAAAGGTTTGAGAGGTGAAAAACTGAAGGAAAACCTCGCAGTTGTGCTAAAAAAAAAATTTTTTTTAGAAGAGGGTGGAAAGTAACGAAAAAAAAAACAGAATATGAACGGAGGTAAAGTAAAAGGAATAAAAAGGTGTTGCAGCTAGGGGTCGAATGGACACTGCTAAGAACCTTAAGTAATGCCTACAGTGTACCGCGTGAGGTACAATGGCGGCACTACTTCCCTACGTGGAATATAATGGTTTTAACATTGATGTGCGGCCCTTGATAAGGTTATTTGTCACAAATGAACACCAGAATAAAAACAGGCATCTGAAATGGTTTATCAACGACACAAATAAGCAGTTGGGAAAAATCCTTTATAGCCCCCGCATCCCCCACCCCCCAAAAAATAAAAACAAAAAAACGAATAAGTTTCTACCTAAATAAAACTGGTTAATTTGAATTACGCAGGGATATAAAAACTGGCTGTCTGTACTATCAATGAAAACGCGAATAACTGGTCTATTTTCGTCACATTTGAAAGAACAATAATCACTGGTTAATCTGTATCACCAAAAAAATGAACCATGGAAAATTTAGTAAAATATTTTACCACAACATAACTCGGCTTGCTCAACTCCCCCACAATAAACAACGCCACCCCCTCCCCTACACACACACACACACAGTATTCTAGGGGTGGCAGGTATTCCAGCTCCACTAACCCACGGACCCAAAGCGTTCCAGGTTCATTATCCCGGAGGCTCCTGACGTTTCAGCCTCTTTATCGTACGGGCCCAAGACCTTCCAACTCCACTAACCTAGGGGCAAAGCCATTCCAGCCCAAAACCCAGGGGCTCCAGGCGTTCCAGACTCATTATACCAAAGGCAAGGCACAAGTCATTCCAGCCTCATTAACCCTGTGGCTCCAGGAGTTACAGCCTCAATATCCTGGCATTCCAGACTCATTATCCCAAAGGTCCCAGTTAGTCCAGTCTTAATGTACCAGAGGCGCCGAGCTTTCCAGTCTCACTGGTAAAGTAGTTCTCAAAATAATCAGCAAAATTATTTTTTTAATGCATAAAAGAACATTTTTCTTCACTACAGGAAGCTCTATATTTTTAAAACCAACACAAATTTTATAGTTTCGCGTAGATGTAATGATATTCAACGTATAGTAAGCCCCATAGACGTAGGTATGTTTATATGTTATACTATTCTATCATGAAAAATAAAAATAAACTAAACAAGAACCGTTTAAGTACATAAGACAGCATATATCTTTACCGTTTGGGATTTAAAAAAAAAATTATTTCAAGAATACACTTGTAAGTGCTTCAGGCATTTACGAAGTGGGTATTGTGGAATATATCTTAATTTCCTTCTTTCCTACTATTTTTACTATAAATATTGTCACGTCGTTAAAGCATGGTATTCAAAGTAACGCCAAATATATAGAAATTCGTCCTAACAAGGTTTGTTGACTTACTATGTGCAAACATCAATATTGGCTTCTATATTTAACCCACAAATTAACTGAAGCCCAATAGGCGTGACACTATTTTGCAACTAAATGAGCATTTTACTGACCATTGCACAAAGTACACTAACTACAAATAGCTTGCAGGTTAGGAGTCTTCGGAGCCAAAAATAACTGCAAATACTCGTGAGACAAGCCAGCACAGAATTCATGGCTTGCAGAAGACGTCCTTATTATTTTTAGTACATCTGGTCAGATACAGAGCGAGTGTTTTACCGACCTGTACAGTGATTCTTTCATGGCGGGAAGGAAACAAACACTCCTTCCTAAGAAGCGATCATTCACGGTCAAGAGAACACCATATCGAGTGTAGAGGTGACCTTAGCCGTCCACAGAACCTAGTTGTATAACTACTACTTCTTCCAAGACTCGGTGGAATCCCTATGCACTTATAATCTTCTCTCAACCTTCCGATCGTTAACCCGTGCGTCAGTAGCTAATGTTATTACTCTTCCGACAGCGCTGACTGGGATGACAGGTCACTGTCTAGTTTGCCCAAGGTTAAGAAAATATAAGCCACATGATGATTGTCGTTAAGACTTATATGTAACCTGGCTTCATCCTATCAGAAGATCTCTGATATGTAACCTGGCTTCATCCTATCAGAAGATCTCTGACTTCTTTTCTTTCTTGGTCCTTTTCGGTTTCAAATACTTGGCTAAACTTTATTTCCTATCTTCACTTGATGTATTAACGTATACAGCCTTACCACGATTTCCGGCAATATTTCCATTATCTGCTCTCCCAAAATAAGAACGTGATAGAATTTGAAATTACTGTATTTTTCTAGCTTTTCCTATACATGACTTCCATATATAAGTACTATTATATATCAGTTCCATACTTTTAAAAACTAGATATACACATTTGCTATCTATTTCAAACCTGTATTTCATATCTTGAGTGTATACTACAGGTGAATTCGTATCATTTAATTAGTTTTTTGTTTTATTTCCTGACAGTATGATTTCCTAATAGACAATATGATCCTCTATGACAAGAATTGGCCCTTCAACCAACAACGACTTATAACTATATAACTACTAAGGCACCTCAAAATTAATTTATAATTATAATACACGAAGCAATAAATTTATTATCATTCATAATGTACGCCCATCCTTAATTAGCATACCAGAAAAACCATCAATTGTATTTAGCATTCCCTAGCAGAATAAAATGCTTATATATGAAAACAAAAAACAGAAACCAAAACTCCAAAAAAAAGAGGCAACTGGAAAAATGTGGAAATGTTTAATTTAAATAAATACCCAGCAGTTAAGGCAGAATTTAATCAATGTACAGATGCACAGCACTTTAGGGAAACTACACCCCCATCAAACTTGCTAGACATCAATATTCATTCCCACTTTCTGAATAGGTCACACATCTTTTACAAGACAATGTGTCAATGCCACATCTAAACATAATTAGGAAATGGGTCTTCCCTCCAGCTCGACGCATACACACCAAATCATTTAGTGCGGACACTGCGGACAAAACTAAAAAATTCCTTCTTTTACAAAATGCTGGTGAATGATGACTAAAAAGGAGTTCATGGTACAATGATTTGATCATCGCTAGGAAAGTGACAACGGAGAATAACATGCCAACAGAAGCATACTTTAATCATTCATTACGAACAATATTTACAACTTGAGCAGTGACCTCTCATACCACACTAATGGAGAGCAATGGTCAAAATGCATTTAATAAGATACTCAGAGGGTTTCTGTGTTTGGCTTTATGTTACATAAGACATAGTTAACTTAGGCTACGTTGATTCAATTTAGCTGCGTTTTTGCATTTGCCGATACCTCAAAATTCCAATTTTCCTTTTCTTCTTGGGGCGAATTCCCCAAGATCACAGTGGCATACTCATGCAAAATTTTGATAATTTTGTGAAACGCCTCCCAATAACGTAATGCATGTAAATGACTGGCAAACGCAATCAATATGACTTATGAACAAGCCTTGAATAAATCTGCTGCAACGAGTGGTAAGCTACATTGTATTCTGCTAGGCCCATACTAAGCACCCTGGATGTTGCACTATAATTTAACTAAGAATATTTAACTTACACCAATCGTGTTAGGATATCCTTGACTCTTTGTATAATAAAAACTTGTTTAACTATAATTATTTAGACGACTCAGCTATCAGGTGATTGTACCCTGAAAATTTTATTTATTTTGGTCTCGTGGATTCCAAAGCGTCATAGGCGCGTTTTCTATTAAAAAAAACACACACACGTTAACTGTCAATGTGTAAACAAGCGAAATATTATTTTAGTGGGGCTTTGGTTGCTCTATTGATTTTGTAACATGTTCACCAAAATTAAAGAGGATGTTGATAAGCGATAGACTGCAGTTACTTTTGACCCAAGTTTGGAATTTATCATGGTAGTGATGGTGTCCGGTGCAAACATCTCTGTGGAAGCTGAGTGTTATGAATATGAGGTAGCTTACTCCCGCAGTTCACCTGCAAAATGTACTACTTATGCAAATACTTTCTTGATTTGGTCTTATTCCAGTACATTTTGAAATTTAAATTCAGTAATGTGCTTCTTGTACGACTCACCCTCTGCTACACAGGGATTTTCTAGTTTTGGCGTTTTAAAATTTTTTTTAAGATACTGCGTTAACTATATGTTTTGCTAACATTAACCTTTATGGGTAGTATTCATAGCATTCCATTAGCGAATTATGCGGTTATAGTATTTGGATTTCTTGGAGAATTTTTCTTGCTTTATAAATTAAAACTTGTTAATTTCTCTATGCACAGTAGCGACTATAACGATTACGACAAAACAAACGGATTCCATAATTCCATTGATTGTTTGAAAAATTTCATACGAGGCGAACGCGACCAACGTCGATGGATCACTAAAATGTTGAATTGTGTCTAATCAGTCCCACCCGGTTTTGTGACAGTCACAAGAGGGATTTTTGTAAGTGTAGTAAAGTGTTAAAGGGGGTTAGAGGCCTAGTATGTACTATGGCGCACAAAAGTTCGTTCCCTCCGCTGATCCAGAGCGAACACGAATCCACGACTATGAAACCCCGAAGCAGTTGAACAAGTAACTAATTAAGCACCCAACAGATGTCGCACCGTCTGGCCAAGGAAGGAGGAGTGGGAAGCAGGTATTTTTCTTGAACAAAGAGTAAAGTCTCCATAATCTAATATCGTTAATTAAGGTGGTGAGCGTGAAGTTTTTGTTGTTGACGATACTGGGTTTGAGTGTAAAATGTGCAGTTAAGGAAATTTGTGAAATAAGTAAGACAAAAGCTCTTAGGAAGTCAGTAATCCTGTTTTTTTTTTTAATTTCCTATAGATTATCGTATCTTATCAACAGACACGACTGTTCACAAGATCGATACAAATCTTTCACCAACAGTGTTATTGGTGTTTCTCTGTAATTTGCAAGACACCCCTTATAAAAAAAAAAAAAAAAAAAAAAAAAACTAACATCTATAGCAGCAAATTAGCAAAATTTTCAGTTCACTTACGACTTACGTTATTGAGGTAGCAAACACAAACTGACGTTATTGAGGTAGCAAACACACATCAAATCGATATATATAATATATATATATATCTAATATATATATGATATATATATATATATATATATATATATATATATATATATATGATATTATATATATATATATATATATATATATATATATATATATATATATATATATATATTTTGTGCGTGCGTGTGTGTTTGTGTGTGTGTGTGTATGAAGCTAAAAGGCCCATAAAACACTATTTGAACGTTGCAACCACATATTTCGAGTACTTCCTTCTGTGCTCCTGATCACTAGTAAAATATGGACATGTAATGTCTTACAAGATTATATATACAAAAACATAAGTAGGTGTGGCAGTAAGTCTCTGTTGGTGACACAGGTAGGGTGGAAATTAAACTATTCCCTGGTGATTTTTGGCCTCATTAACTCCCGTCTCGCGACTCGTCCTCTTAGTATTGACAAAACGATAAAACTAATCAACCTCTGTGTAACTAACAAGGTGGTCTCTTTCAATGGTAATTTTTATAAACATAGGTTGTAGCATGGGCAGTCCCCTATTCCCCCTTCAGGCAAAACTACTCCTGGAATATTTCGAAACAAATTTTGTCCTCTATCAAACCCTGCAACATGGTCTGGCTTAGATACGTAGATGATATATTTACTTACGGGATGATAGCTGGGGAGATTTCAATGCATTTTTCAATCAACTAAATTCGCTAGTTCCGACTATAAAATTTAAAACATAATGGGAAAAGGACGGGAAATTGCCGTTCCTGGACGTACTAATCATAAGAGAGCAGAATAGATATGCATTCACTGAACACAGGAAACCAACTTTTCGTTGTTTCATATATTCATTTCCTAAGTTACCACGATGTGTCCGTAAATACCATGGTCGGGTGCAACCTATTCCTCGGGGGGCTTAGAATGATTTCAAATGGGTACGTAGATAAAGAATTCAACACGATCCGCCAACACCTAATGCAACTGCTTTACCTACCATACATTATCGAGAAGGCTATAAATAAAGCAAATACAATATACTACAGAGATCCCACTCCCAATAGACAAATAGACTTTAGCAATAAATTGAAAATTCCATACGATGAAAGCATTCAAAAAGCCACAGAACACCTCAGGTCTAATAATCCTTTTATTTTCCATTATCCCAAATCCATCGGGAGTTCGCTCATTAACGTATACATAAATAAAAGAGGAGAAGAAGCCGGTACAAGACACGTGTAGCAATTGTAATGAGATTTACGTTGGGGAAACCGAAGGATCCATCTCGCAAAGTTTAGCAGAACACAAAAGATCAGTGCGATATGCAGCAGAGAGCTCGGGGATTTTCCTACATATTAGGGACGAAGGCCATACTATGAACTGGAGTGGGGCGGAGCTGATTTTCAAAAGTAGCTGTCCGTACGAAAGGAAAATGCTGGAATCTGCTATCATCAATCAAACCAACAATATGAACCTGTCAGGAGGACACTGGAAATCGGATGACATCGACAAACTAATCCTTAGGCCGCTCCTATAGCAGGTGTCCAAGAACATCCGACCACTGGACGAGTCGCCAGACGGGAGTTAATGAGGCCAGAAATCGCCATGGAATAGTTTAATTTCCACCCTTCCTGGGTCACCAACAGAGATTTACTGCCACACTACATATGTTTTTGTATTTATACTCCTGTAAGACATCCTATGACCATATTTTACCTTCATTCACACTAGAATGATACAATCACAGATACAAGATCAACAAACTGCTCTGGCTTTGAGTAGCTGACCTACTTTCGTCATAGCTGTGTGGCAGCCCTTTCTTTTTCCAACTGGTGCTCTCCTTCGCTGCTGGGCTTCTCGAAGATTCTACAAAGGAGAATGTCCCACCTAGAATAGGCGGGGATATGCTTTTTGGCCCTCCTGTTGGTCATTCATATTGGTTGTAGATTATCTAACGCCGTCCTTTAGGTGTGATGGATTAACTTAATTCTTCCCCTTGTGGGTAGAACTTATGACGTCACCGGAACTGTCGAGTTTCCGGCAAGAGTGGAGAGGTCAGGTCATAGGTGAAGATTTTTATGGGAGCGCTTTGATTAAAACTTTGTGCGTGTTACGGATGCTGTTGGAGACTCTTCCTGTGACTAATTCTCTCTCTCTCTCTCTCATCTCTCATCTCCTCTCGTCTCTCTCTCTCTCTCACTGTCTTGTTTCTCCCTCTCTTTTATATTAACGCTGTTCCTAACTGACATTCTCTTAGCTATCATTACATATAGGCAGTCCCCGGGTTACGGCGGGTTCGGCTTATGACATTCTGAGGTTAAGGCGCTTTTCAATTATATTCATCAGAAATTATTTCCAAGGTTATGACGCCTACAAATGCTGATCTAGTAGAAGAAATATGACACCAAAAATGCAAAATAATCAATATTTGAAGGTTTTTTTGGATGAAAAATGCAATAACAATGCAGTTTACATAGTTTTTAATGTACCCAAAGCATTAAAAGTAAGGTTTTCTTAGGATTTTTTATGATGTTCCAGCTTATGACGATTTTTGGCTTACGACGCGTCGTCATAACCCGGGGACTGCCTGTAATACATTTTGCATGATTGGGCCAACACCTACAGAGAAGGCAAACGATTTGGGTGATAACACCCGATGCCAGTTTTTGGAAACTTACAAATTGTGGGTTTTCGCGCTCGGCCACCAATCCGGTGGACCGAAGTTCGATTATTGGCTTTGCCATCGCGGAATCAGAGGAATTTATTTCTGGTTAGAAATTCATTTTTTGATATAATGTGGTTCTGATCCCACAATAAGCTGTAAGTCCCGTTGCTAGCTGCCCAATTGGTTCCTAGCCACCTGAAAATAACTAATCCTTCGGGCCAGCCCTAGGAGAGCTGCTTATCAGTTCAGTGGTCTGGTAAAACTAATATATACTCAAGTTTTACAAATTATGGCTATATGTAGCTAATTTTTTAAAATACTAACGCAAAATATAATATGCAGATACTTTCACCAATGTAACAAATTCATATTCAATAAAAGCTTGAAAGAAAGAAGCACAGCAAAAATATCAATAATAGCACAGAGATAAAGACAAAAATGTTTATAAGAGAGAGAGAGAGAGAGAGAGAGAGAGAGAGAGAGAGAGAGAGAGAGAGAGAGAGAGAGAGAGAGTTTCCGGGTAATTGGTTGCCAAATAAACGTAACTACGAATATTTTTTTCAGTATGTATTGTTTGACAGTTTTTTGGCGGTGTGAGGTTCCAGCAACCAAAAAGCGATGTGAATTGAATAGTCTTTTACCTGTCCAATTGTTATTATTCTTAATGTAGAATTCCATGGTCATGGAAACTACTAATCCACAAACAATATTATGGTGTGGACACTTTTTAAAACTAACAGAATAGCATATACAAAGGTTTAAGGATAGCGCTGCCCATACCTGTGGTAAGAGGTAAACCTTTGATAGAAAGTGACTTGGGACACGCAAAAAAATTTGACCGTGACTTGTTCCCCACCCTACCATCTACTGCTACTGACTTAAGCCACTTGATACCCTGAAAATGTTGTAGAACAGAGCCTGACATCGACATCGGGAAACGTAACGTCATATTTACAGAATTCTTTACCATTATTCACTCTTTTCAATTGTGATCATGGCATACTAGTATAATTTGAATGGATGTTGTTCAGTGTTAACACTGGTTGATCTTTGGCTGGCTAGCATATATAAACCTTAAAACAGCTATAAGACCTTCTTTTCCTTTGCATGAGAAGAAATAGACCCTGATAAAATTAGTTGAGCTAAAAGCTGCAGCCTAAGGTCGGTTATATAATACGCAACCTAACTCACCAATGCCAAGGTAGCAGATATGGTTCCAAACCCTCCCCAACACAAGAACTAGTCAGGGAAGGGAGGGACCCCTACAGTAGAGTTGACTTTCCTAAAGAGAGAAGTTAAATTCCTACAATAGCATATTCGCTGGCAATAGCTTTTAGAATATGCCAATCAAAATTGTCAGCGATAATTAATTCGTTTACACATTAGCATTAGCTAGAACTCCATCGGCACTGGAAAACTACTTTGCTCTTTGAAACAGAATCTGAGTTGAGTTATTTTCTATTACAATGCATTGTGAAAACAATGAAGAAGATATCATTAAGAAAGATATTTTACGATTGCCCTGGTGATAAAACGAAACTAATAAGATGAGGCTTGTTCACCGTGGTATTAAACCAGAAAAGAGCTTGAAAGTCTCTCTCTCTCTCTCTCTCTCTCTCTCTCTCTCTCTCTCTCTCTCTCTCTCTCTCTCTCTCTCTCTCTCTCTCTCTCTCTTTCATAATTTTTTTTATCTCTTGCCTATTATTAATATTTTTTCTCTGCTTCTGTCTTTCTATCTTTCTCCTAAATACTCTCCTAAATACGAACTTGTTACATTGGTGAAAATATCTTAATATTTCATATTGTGTTAGTATTTCATGAAAATCACATACGGTATAGCAGTAGTTTGCAAGTGAACTAAAAATTTTGCTAATTTGCTGCTATAGATACTGGGTTCGATTGTAAAATGTGTAGCTAAAGAAACATGCGAAATATATGAGAATAAAAGTGCTTAGGAAGCCAGTATTCAGAATTAGTATTTCCAATAGATTATCGTATCCTATCAACAGAAGCGACTGTCCACAAGATCGATACAAAGCTTTCACCAACAGTGTTAACGGTGGTGTTCTGTAATCAGCAAGCCATCTCATACGTATAAATATATATATATATATATATATATATATATATATATATATAAATATATCTGTATATATATATATATATATATATATATATATATATATATATATATATATATATATATATATATACATATGATATGAGGTGGCTTGCAGATTACAGAACACCACCGTTAACACTGTTGGTGGAAGTTATGTATCGATCTTGTGAACAGTCGTGTCTGTTGATAAGATACGATAATCTATTGGAAATATTAAAAATGATCATGAATACTTCCTAAGCACTTTTATCTTATTATTTTCGTATATTTCCTTAATTGCATATTTTACACGCAAACCCAGCATCGTAACAACAAAACCATTACGCCCGCTACCTTAATAACGATATTAGATTATGGAGACTTTACTCTTTGTTCAAGAAAAATACCTGCTTCCCACTCCTCCTTCCTTGGCCTGACGGTCCGACATCTGTTGGGTGTCTAATTAGTTACTTGTTCAACTGCTTCGGGGTTTCATAGTCGCGGATTCGTGTTCGCTCTGGATCAGCGGAGGGAACGAACTATTGTGTGCCATATTACCAAAACACCTCTTCCTCTCACTATGCTTTAGAGCGGTGTCTTACACCATCATCAATAAATAACCACTATATTGTTATAGTTATCATTCCAGCGAATACGTCGCAAGACCGGATGTTCTCACTAGCGAGAGAGCACAGGATGATTATCGTTTTATAACAGGAATTAGATAGTTTGCTTGAGAACCTACCTCGTTGCCTTAATTAACAGTAAGTTTCGGAATAACCTGCAGCGATGTGGACAGACGCATCCACCGTGTAATCGCTGAAATGAGTGTCACATTGCTAAACAGGATGGGGAGGATTGGGGGGAACTGTGGAATCCTTGACTGGAAGTGGTACCCCTACGTATAACTGTTTATCTCTATCTTATCCTGGCAGTTTAGATGTATAGGAAAGAAAATGGAGAGAGAGATATAGAGAGAGAGAGCGAGAGAGTAACCTAAAAGTAGTTACTTTTATAAGTGTAATAACAAACAACAAGGGCGCTTTCACAACAAATGCGTCACGTCGAGTCGACCAATTGCGGGCTTCGCCAGCCCGGCCTGGGACAACTGGCAGGCCTCGCCCGCCCGTCCCGGGCCACCACGCGGGGCACGCCTGCCCGTCCCGGGGCACCAGGCGGGCCACGCCCGCCTGTCCCAGAACACCTGGCGGGCCTCGCCCGTCAGTCCCGGGAAACCTGGCGGGCCTCGCCCACCCGTCCCGGGACACCTGGCGGGTCTCGCCCGCCCGTCCCAGGACACCTGGCAGGCGTCGCCCGCCCGTCCCGGGACACCTGGCGGGCCTCGCCCGCCCGTCCCAGGACACCAGTCGGGCCACGCCCACCCATCCCAGGACACCTGGCGGGCGGGCCACCCCCGCCCGTTCCGGGACACCTGGGGGGCCTTGCCCACCCATCCCACTCACCCATCCGTCGCGGGACACCTGGCGGGCCACGCCCACCCATCCCACTCACCCACCCGTCCTGGGACACCTGGCGGCCCATGCCCGCCCGTCCCGGGACACCTTGGGGGGGCCACGCACGCCCGTCCCGGGACACCTTGGGGGGGCCACGCACGCCCGTTCCGGGACACCAGGCGGGCCACGCCCGCCCGTCCCAGGACACCTGGCGGGCCTCACCCACCCGTCCCGGGACACCTCGCAGGCATCACCCGCCCATCCAGGGACCCGTGGTGGGCCTCACCCGCCCACCCGTCCCAGGACACCTGGCGGGTCTTGCCCGCTCATCCCGGGACACCTGGCGGGCATCGCTCGCCCGTTCCCAGGACCCATGGCGGGCATCGCCCCCCCATTCCCGGGACACGTGGGGGGCCTTGCCCACCCATTCCTGGGGCCAGTCTTGCCCGTTCCCAGGAACCGTGGCAGGTCTCGCCCGCCCGTTCCCGGGACCTGTGGCGGGCCTCGCCCACCCGTTCCCGGGACCCGTGGCTGGCATCTGCCCCCCGTTCCCGGGACCCGTGGCGAGTCTCGCCCGCCCGTTCCAGGGACCCGTGGCAGGTCTCGCCCACTGTCCCTAAAGACAGTAACACCTCTGCTTAACATTAGAACCAAAATATGCCACTGAATCCTTTCAATTCTCCAGGGGTTCTCTCAATCCTCTGCATCTTCTCCTCGCATGCCCGAATCTTCTCTGAATCCTCTGCTTCTTATCTTGGCACTCCACAAATTTTCTCTGAATTCTCTGCTTCTTCTTCTGACGCTCCCTGAATCTTCTCTCAATCCTCTGCTTCTCCTGGCACTCCACCAATCTTCTCTCAATCCTCTGCTTCTCTTGGCACTCCACCAATCTTCTCTGAATGTTTTGCTTCTCCTGCCACTCCCCCAATCTTCTCTGACTCCGCTGCTTCTCCTGGCACTCCACCAATCTTCTCTCAATCCTTTGCTTCTCCTGCCACCCCACCAATATTCTCTGAATCCTCTGCTTTTCCTGGCACTCCACCAATCTTCTCTGAATCCTCTGCTTCTCCTGGCACTCCACCAATCTTCTCTCAATCCTTTGCTTCTCCTGACACTCCACCAATCTTCTCTGAATCCGCTGCTTTTCCTGGCACTTCACCAATCCTCTCTGTATCCTCTGCTTCCAATCCTGGCACTCCACCAATCCTCTCATTTTCCTTTCCCATTCAGGAATCAATAAAACTCTTGCAAAACATTTTATACTTATTTCCCTCTAACTTTCATTTCCTTCAACGATTAACAAAGCAAACTTATTACATATAAACATCAAACCTTCCATATAGTATAGTTCAAAACTTTCATGAAATACAAACCTTTAGTTTTCTCAAAGATAAAATAAAGTATTGCAGTTCACTCCTAAAATCCATTGCAAACTAAAATCAATTGTAACAGATGGATTTATGAAAGAAGTCCTTTAAATTCGAGTTAAACTCGAATTATTATGTAATTAACAAAATTTGCTGCAAAAAATTATTGTGTAAATAAAAATTGCAGTTTGTAAATAAACTTCATTGATTTAAATAAAAAAAAACTTTCCATACAACAAACATTCTCCTAAAATTTTTCACATCTGATCAATCTTCCTAAGGCCAGCTTAGACTTGGTCTTGGTCGCGCCATTCCTTGAAGATGGACAGCTGCTCCTTCATTTTCCACTTGTCCTTCTCCAGGCATCTGTAATTCCCCTGGAGGTTCTTGAGCTGGCAAACCAATTTCTCTTTCGCTCCTCGCAGCTGTCGAACCTCATCTTCCAACTGGTCGTTCCGTTCGCCCTAGACACCGGTCTTCCTATCCAGCGACTTGAAGCGATGATTTCCTTCCTCTAGAAGGCACCTCAGCTCGTTTTTCTTCAGTTTCGCAACCTAAACTTCACAATGGAGTCCACACGTTTCCTTCGTGAGGACTTGCACTTCCTTCTGCAGGAGCTAGAACCTGACCTGGGCGTCTTTCCTGTCGAATTAGCGCTTTTCGGTCGCGTCTTTTCGTTCCTGGACGAGCCTCGCCATCCGCGCCGCTTCTTCGCTCTACGTATATCTGCAGGTCCTTCTCCTTCTGTCGTAGCAGTTTCTCTTGCCTCTCAACCTGGCAGTTTGCCTCTGGCAATTGCACTGTCGGTTCCCTTATCCTCTCACATAGGGCATCGTTTCTCTGCCCAATTTCCTTTCTGTAATCCATCAACTGCTGATTTTCTTCTGTGTCTTGAGAATCTTGTCTTCCAGCTGCTGTTGTTCCATCTTCACTTGATCGTTCTCCTTCAGAAACAACGTCTCACCTTCGAATAAGTGGGCCCTTTCTTGCCAGGCCTGTTGTTGCAACACCTCCTGAGTTATCTGGATTACACGAGTGCTTTCTTCCTTTCCGCCCGCCTTCTGAATCTCGTCATTGTAGTCAAGCCTCTGTTGCAGCTGAAATATTATCCTGTCCAAGTTCACCTGCTGCTCTCTGGTACTGGATGGTGTCTCGCAAGGCCGAAATTCTCTCGTTCAATTCCATTTCCTTGGGCTGTTCACCTCCATCATCAGTAATTAGGAGGAACCTCACCAGTGAATAGGCAGCCTATAATACATGACTATCCTTGCGTTAGACTTCTCTCCGTATTTCAAACAACATCTAAACAACAACGTCACACAACAGCTGCTGCCAAGGCCAGGTAAGGCCACATTTTCTTCAAACTGGAATACTCAGTTCATATACTCTCCTCTATATCTCTCGCATTTTCTTTGATTTTCAGTATTTCACAAGAGATATTTCGGTTTATCAAAATATAGCAGGAAACATTCTGAAAGATTTTTAATCATGCCTTGTTTCTAGGTGTTATAAAGCAGCAATTCTCTCTCTCTCTCTCTCTCTCTCTCTCTCTCTCTCGTTTCTTATCTATAAAATATATTTAGGGGATTTTCTCTATTTACCTTTTTGTCTACAAGAAAAACAATACTAACTACAGGCGGGCAATTGGAACTGAGCAAAAAATGACCATTTTTCTAAGCTACGTTTTATTTTTATTGAATTTAACAAAATAACTAAAAGATATCATTATAAATGAATTAGCCGAGACATCAAGAGAAATAATATATATTATATATAATAATCAACTACTCAACCATAATGATTTTCAAAAAATATAGGTAAGTTTTAAGATTTTAAATTTATATCATATGCATACAAAGAAAAGGTAAAACGAAATTTAATTATACTCAATTTTATCCTATATAAAAGAGAAAATCAGATATAAAGGAGTACAATTTTATTACAGCATAACTTGATTCGTAAATTGAAATCCAATATAGAAATAAAGTAGAAAATCCTAACAACCCCATTTCTATATAAGACGACGCATTTGGTGTGAACGCATCCTTAGAACACAAATGTAAATAATACTGTTTAATACGGATGATAATGACAACAATTAAATAATGTGCCTCTCAAAGATGTGTAACGAAGAAACTGTTGCAATTTAAAAACAATTACAGAGTCAATAATGTCGTCAAATAATAAATACAACAATGAAAACGACATGACATGTAAGGTTAAGAAAATG
Source organism: Macrobrachium nipponense (assembly GCF_015104395.2). Lineage (NCBI taxonomy): Eukaryota > Metazoa > Arthropoda > Malacostraca > Decapoda > Palaemonidae > Macrobrachium > Macrobrachium nipponense. The sequence continues at coordinate 28,255,326 of NC_061092.1, read as the reverse complement.
TATTGCAGAAGCGTGCTTGATAAAGAAAAAAAAATATGCGGAAATCAAATACATAACCCACACTTCTGTTACATAATATAAACTGTAGATTCCATACCTGATCGTCTGTGTGAGGTCACAGATGCAGATGGAGGTTGGACATCTTACTCATTGTATATTATCATACTAATAATAATGATAAAATATTGACACTAGCTCACGTGTTTTTAGTTATGTTCCTTTTACTTGATTACCAGTTAATGCTAATGTTTTGGAAGATCATGTATATTTCAAAGGTTTAAACTGAAAAGTAATATTTATAGTATCTCAAAATTAAATGAAAAAAAAGTGATATTAGTTCAAAGTTATCTGCCAGATTGTCGGAAAAATGTGATGATTTCTTAGTTTAACATTTAGTCAAACTGAAATAAGCCTTAAATTTTTAATGTAGAAGGCTTTGTAAATATCACTACTTTTATTTTGTTATTTTGAAATAAAGGGACAAAACGCGCTTCATTCCAAGAAAAGAAGGAAAACAGATTAAGGTAATAAAGTTGAGACAGAATAAGAGCACAGCAGTTAAGAAACTAAGGCTGGAATATTAAAAGGGGGTCCAGAAGGTAGAAGAAATAAGCCCTGATAGAATTAGTGGAGCCTACGAATGGCAATATACTAGGCAACTTAACTCGCCAATGCAAGGTAGAAGCTAGTGGTTCCTAACCCTCCCTAAGACAGGAAATGGTCAGGGAACGGCAAGGACCACGGCAGTTGACGGAACAGGAGAGAAAAGTTAAATTCCTACAATAACATATTAACTCTTTTACGCATTAGAATTAGCTATAACTACATCGGCACTAGAAAACTACTTTGCTTCTTGAAACACAGAAATTGAGTTGTTAAGTTATTTTCTATTACAATGCATCTTGAAAACAAGGATGAAAATATCCTTACGAAAGAAATATAGTAAAATTGATAATAACTGATATTTTGCAACTGACCTGGTGCTAGGAAGAAAATAAGAACACGAGGCTTCTTCACACCATAATCTAGAAAAGAACTTAATAAGTTATCTCTCTCTCTCTTTCTCTTTCTCTCTACTTATCTTTGTCTTGTTATATTCTGTGGTTCTGTCTTTCTCTTTTCCACCAAATATGAACCTGTTATATTGGTGAAAGTATCCTAACATTTCATGTTGTTTTAGTTACTAACATTTAGTAAATAAAGAAAATTATATATAGCCGTAATTTTTTAGTGTTAGCGCCCACATCGCCCGCCTTCTCTATGGAGGTTGGCCCAATCATGAATTGTATAAGCATATAGACATGTATCTGTGTGTAAGGTTGCTACCTCAATAAAGTAAGTGAACGGAAAATTTTGCTAATTTGCTGATATAGATGTATATATATATATATATATATATATATATAGATTATAATATATATATATATATATGAAGAGGTGGTTTGCTGCTTACAGAACACCACCGTTTACACTGTTGGTGAAAGTTTTGTATCTGATCTCGTGGACAGTCATGTCAGTATATAAGATTTAATAATCTATAGGAAATGCTATTTCATAAATACTGAGTTCCTAAGCACTTTTAGTCTCATATTTATTTCGCATATTTCCTTAAATGCACATTTTACACTCAAACCCAGTATCGTCAACAACAAATGTTTACGACCACTCTCTTAATTAACGTTAATAGATTATGGATACTTTCCTCTATGCTCAAGAAAAATACCTGCTGCCCACTCCTCCTTCCTTGGCCTGACGGCGCAACATCTATTGGATGCTCCGTTAGTTACTTGTTCAACTGCTTCGGGGTTTCATAGTCGCGGATTCGTGTTCACTCTGGATCAGCGGAGGGAACGAACTATTGTGCGTGACAGTACATCAGGACGACGATCAGAATGCCAGGGGACCATTGGTCTACTTTGAACACTGCCACAGCGCGAAAGTTCTGATTCCTGGGCAGTGTACTGTTAGGGACGCTGTCGCCATATTCAAGGTCTGGAGGATACCTGGCCATGTTAAGGAAGGTGCAGCACTGATTCAGAAAACGACAAAGCATTACTTCCTTTCTGACAAATCTTCCGGGATGTGAAAACGCGTAGGCGTGTAAAGAAATCAGTGGAAAAGTTTGTCATTTAGGTAGGCAGTTTCTATTATTTGTCACGAGAGAGAGAGAGAGAGAGAGAGAGAGAGAGAGAGAGAGAGAGAGAGAGAGAGAGAGAGAGAGAGAGAGAGATTTGAGAAACAAAGAATGGAGCATGGTAAAAAGGCATGTAAACAATAATTAAAATTGACGGCTGTAGATTTTCATTGTTTTTATTCATAGAAAAGACTAAACTGCCTCTTGTGAAATTTGTGCAATCACTGTTAGGAGTTGCTTTATCGATTTGATCAGAGTTATTTAAATTTTTCTGATGTCCAGAACATACATTAATGCCAATATATTAATTTTATTGCTGCTTGAATTATACTGGTGTTGACGGTGTTGCTTCAAGCACATGCCTTACAACTACGAAACAACAGGAAGGAGAAAGACGAATTCCAGCCGAGTCCTATGCTGTTTTATTTTATAATATAATAATGTTCAAGTGTTCCCTAATATGCAATTCTTCAATATAAGAATGTGTGTGGTGTCAAAGTTTTGTAATATTTTCATCAGTTACGCATACGAAAAAGTAGTCGTCTTCCCATAGTTGTGTTAGGAACTATTAATCTTTATACCAATATTTTTTGAATAAATTAGTCAGGCTTTTTCGTGAATATGTTTCAATTCTTTGTAATGCACTGCATGAAGGTTAAGATTCTATTTTATAATTATGATGATATCGTGTGATGTGTTTGGTAAAAAGATGGGTTTAGCGAAATGAATAGTAGGCCTCGAATATATCTTCTAGGCTAGCCTATTGGCAAAAGTCCATATTGTAGTCTCTATATGATAATCATGGAACTGATAAAAAAAAGGCGAATAAAATCCGGAATAAAACAGGACACGATGAGAACTATACTGTACTACATTCAAATGGAACAATAGGCGTGTCACTGTTGGAAATTATTAGGCTTAAGGGGTAAATGTTTGCTGTTCAGGCAGAAATTGTGAAGATTGTTTTATATTTCTAAATATGAAAGGACTATAATGTTTTATATTTCTAAATATGAACGGACTATAATGTTTTATATCTCTAAATATGAACGGGACTATATTGTTATATATTCCTAAATATGAACGGAATATAATGTTATATATTTATAAATACGAACGGACTATAATGTTTTATATTTCTAAATATGAACGGACTATATTGTTATATATTCCTAAATATGAACGGAATATAATGTTATATATTCCTAAATATGAACGGACTATAATGTTATATATTTCTAAATATGAACCGACTATAATGTTTTATATTTCTAAATTTCTAAATATGAACGGACTAGAGTGTTTTATATTTCTAGATATGAACGGACTATAATGTTTTATATTTCCAAATTTCTAAATATGAACGGACTATAGTGTTTCATATTTCTAAATATGAACGGACTATAATGTTTTATATTTCCAAATTTCTAAATAATGAACGGACTTTTATATTTTTTCCATAAATTTCTTCTAAATATGAACGGACTATAGTGTTTCATATTTCTAAATATGAACGGGACTATAAATGTTTTTATATTTCAAATTTCTAAAATATGAAACGGACTTATAGTGGTTTCAATATTTAAATAATGAAACGGAAGGCGGTGAAGAAGGACTATAATGTTTTATTTTAATTTCTAAAATATGAACGGAATATAATGTTTATATTTCTAAAGATGAACGGACCTATAATGTTTTATAATTTCTAAATATGGAACGAAGGACTAATAATGGTTTTATAAAATTTTAAATACGAACGCGGACTATAATGTTTTTATATATCAATAAATAACGACCTAAGGACGATAATGTTTTATATTTCTAAATATGAACGGACTATGTTTTATATTTCTAAATATGAACGGACCATAATGTTTTATATTTCTAAATATGAACCGACTAATGTTTTATATTTCAAAATATGAACGGACCATAATATTTTATATATCTAAATATGAACCGACTATAATGTTTTATATTTCAAAATATGAACGGACTATAAAGAAAGAGGAGGACGAAGGGGAAAGAAAACAGTAGGGGTTCGTGTTGAAAAACCGGTGAAAGGAGAAAGGGAGGGATGAGCACAACAGAGGCGAGCTTACGCTGCTTGTAGCAACCCTCCTGTGACGTTAAAGAATGTGTTTTGCAACGGAGAGAGATTTACCCTGACCTCTCGCCTTCAGCTTGGAGTCTCTTGACCTCAAGGAAGACTGGGTTACGGAACATCGATACACCGAAGAGTGAGGAGTTTTGACTGACTCGTCCTTAGGGTACATACGTAATAAGCCACACTCCGATGAGGGATATAGACCTTATAGTTTTTGTTTGTAGAATGTGGGTGTATAATATACTTATTTATGTATGTATGCATATGATACGTATGTGCAGGAAGTATTTTTATAGGCGAATGCTAATAATAATTAAGCAAGTGCCATCATGCAACCTTGGACATGAGGAAACTGCAAGAGGTCATCTTTCAAAAAATTGGCATACTTAGAAAAAAAAATAAGAAAAAAAAGTCCCACAACTTCAAAGTGAAGACTTCACTCTTAAGCAAGGGTAAAATTATATATAGAGAAGAAGAATATAGTGAAATTAACGTGATTTTAATACCTCTAACTTTTCGTTTTAATGATGAATGCAGGACTTTTGTCTGACAGCATCGTCTGCATAGAAAACGGCGATCGAAGTACGTAGGAGCCATGGTCTAGGTAGACCGTGGTAGGAGCTGCGTTGGACAAATGTGCTCAATTGCGACATTAAATTATGACTGCTGCTCACGATTTCTGAGAACACAACACCCTGCAGCCTCTCTCCTACTAACTACCACGGAATTAGATACTATATAAACTTTTTAGAAATAAAGAAAAGATAAATCTGCTACTCGCTAATAAACCTTGTTTTACACTTTACCAGAGCAGTGTGATGTGTGATATAGGACTCATTATCTCGCTTTTTTTTAACTTCTCGTTAGGATGCAAATATTTGTAATGAAGGTAAAATTATTTCTATATGAGTTTTACGTAGAGTGACTTGTCTTTCCCCCTTCGGTACTTAAACCTACAGGAAAAATTACACGAAAGTCACCCTGATAGCTCAGCCATATTCCTCATCCAACAAACGAGGATTTTGCTTATACGTAATGAGTGGAAAAGGAATGGACTCAGCAGCACCACTAGCTAAGGACAGTTAATGAGGCTTAAGAACTTCGTAAATGACACGGAAAATATAATCTTTGCGTGGTAAGCATCGCCCTGACACCCCGGCTACGAGCTATAGGGATTTCTGGGTCCTTTCTGTTTGTCCTTTGTGATTTTTGCTCACGTCTTTCTCGTGGTCTTCTCAGTTCGATTAGAAAGCCCGCTGGAGAAGTCATGCCTGCATCAGTGCCCCGCTAAAATATACATAAATCAATAATAATGAAAAAACCAAATTGTGTCCACATCCGGTGCGGTGTCAAAATGATTGAAATACGGCCGTGGTCTTGATTTAAAAAGGCCTGTAGGTCTAAATCGTGGACAAACAAACTCTGGTGATTACAAAACGTCCGCCCAACTTCGAAGCAACCTTATTATGGAAAATTTACGCCTCCAGAAAGTCTTTTTCGTTTTATCAGTCCGTTTCACACGGCGCGGGAAGGCTTAGAAGTAATTCTGGTGATTTTTCAAGAAGTCTTAAGTATCGTTACAGAAGAGAGAAGTGGTAGCAATGCAATATGTTGCTCCCATGTGAGGCTCGGGAATGTTACCTTATATACAAGGCTTAGAAATTCTCATAGATTCCAGGAAATTCCCAGTTTAAAGGGATGCCATCCAAGATTAGTTCATTTGAAAAGTAATGGTGCTCATGTTTGCACGAGAAATAAGTTCATTTCAGCTATTTTCTCAAGTGTCGAACATTTAATTGTAATGATTTCAAGAAATTTTGCGTTTTCGCCCTTTAGATTTAAAGGGGCTTCGATGAAATAAGTTCATGTTACTGATTATTGTGTAAGGAACATTTATTCAAAAGCAGTGAGGCACAGAGGGACTAGTTATTTGAGAGGACGATAAGTCACAAAGGGCAAATAAAAGTAATTCTCCTGTTAAGCTGAATAGGGACTGATAGTATGTCGCCCAGAATTTAAGTGGATGATGATAATCACACACACACACACACACACACTGAAGTTGTTTTCTTAGCTCTAACAGCTCATTTGTAAGGACGAAAATTTCTCTTGAATAAATATGCAGGACGTATCTGAATATTGAAGATAGATTAATGTTTGATTAAGGTTTCGTGACCTCTCTCTCTCTCTCTCTCTCTCTCTCTGCTGTACACGATTCCCCGGCCCCCCCAAAAAAGAATTTTTTTTAGCGTGCCCTGTGTTTTACAAAGTTCTCAGAATAAGTGAACAACGAGCTTAAAACATAGATCCGTTCAGAAATAAATCTTGAGAATATATATAAACCATTTTTAGTATTACGTTCAATTATTGCGTTCTGTCATGTATTCAAAATATGTATTTTCAAACGCGCTATGAGTACCGTGAATAGTTAGTTTGCGCACGTAGTAGCTCAGTTGTTTAAGAAATCACCGTCGGTAGGCGGTGGTGTGACAAGGAGGACCCCTAGCTGGTTAATTCGATGATAATACGTAGTTCGTCAGACGACCGCACCGTTGGTGTATGCATATATATATATATATATATATATATATATATATATATATATATATATATATAATATATATATATATATATGTATATTACAGGGACATCTTGACTTCAAATTTGTCGGAGTGTGGTCGTGTGTAATTCACAACAATAAATATCTCTATTGATTACGTAACAGTACATACTCAACGCTTTAGTAACAGTATTATAAATGTAAATCTTCTGACACCATAGGATTGTCGAGACAGTTCTCATACGCGTCACTGAAGTTAAGCCGATGATACATGATCGTACACTACAGCTTCAAACGCCCTCGTTGAATTATTTAACGGAGATGGGGGTGAGTAAGAAGAAAACCGTCATATAAGAAGCTATGGACGATAGAGGGAAAGAGAGGGGAGGGGTGGGGGGAATACTTCTTTACTATGGTATCCATAGCTTTTCATCTGGACGGTGCAACTGTAGTCTGTAGGTACCTGTAGGTACTTTCATGATGTACAGGTAGACTCGCAACCATGTAACGCTAGCTTGGTGTCACATGAGCGCAGTAATGAGAGTGATGGTACCATAATTATTATCGGTATGGTCGTTTCCTTGAGGTAATTGATAGTTTTAAACAGAAACAGTATCGGTAATGGTGACTCATATCACTGCCAAGGTCGTCATTGTTCCTGCCTGGTTGAATTCAAATTCGAACACTACTAATTTTTATGGTCGCTTTTTATACATTTCCTTATTTATCTATTTTCTCTTCACTCTGACAGTACCTTTTGATAAAGTACATGCGCTTTATGTAATGCAGACCCGTTGAACACAGGAAACTCTGTGTAAACATGTGATGCAACTTCCGCTAGTACGATCCCTGTATTTAAGGCTTTAGATATAAACTAACCGCGGTTTGGTGACTTATATTTCTCAATAGGAAGCTTTACAGGACTTACATTATTCATATACATATGTATGTATGTATGTGTGTGTGTGTGTGTGTGTGTGTGTGTGTGTGTGTGTGTGTAGATAGAGAGTTCGGGAAGCATATTTGTAAATTTCATTCATTACGAAGCATAAAAACAAATCCATTTACAAGCCATCCCATAGAGGAGTGTTAAAATCAGAGACAGACACACACACACACGCACACACACACACAGAGAGAGAGAGAGAGAGAGAAACCCGAGTGACTCTCGCCTTTATTCATTCACGACACAAAGTTCAATTTTCGTTGCCACATTTAACTTTTTTTCGATCGGCAGCTCGGCCCCTTTCGTATTTATAAGGGTTCCAATCCTCTAAAGATTCTCGAAGTTAAACCAGGCGGCATTTTGAAACGTTGACTCTCTCGGATTGTGGTGATGTCTACGCCTGTTTGTCTGGAACTGGTTAGGTGGAAATGTCTCTTGAAGGAGGGAGAATGATTCAGAATGACCGAGATATTAGTAGAGGAACCCACCCATATAGACTCCACTTTTCTAGCCCCGCCCCCCGCCCCCCACCCCCCCCAATGGGGCGTGGCTACCCCCCTCCCCCCTCCCCCCTCCTGATTGGCTCATGTACGTACGTGAGCCTAAAAAGGGGCGGGACAACCCCCAAAACCCCCAAAAGGGGTGTGGCCACCCTGACCCCATTTAGACACTTCCACTGTCTGGGGGGGTGTGGCCACCCTGACCCCATATAGACTCCACTATTCTGGGGGGCGTGGCCACCCCTGACCCCAAATTGACTCCATTTGTATTATAAGCTCATGTACGTACATGAGCTCATAATTGACTCCATTTTTGTATGATAAGTTCATGTACGTTACAGAGCTCATAATTGACTCCATTTGTCTTACAAGCTCATGTACGTACATGAGCTCATATTAGGGGGGTGTGGCCTCCCCTAACCCCAAATCGACTCCACTTTTCTACCCCTGTGACGTCACATAACTATAAGGGAATAAAACCATCTTTTCAACCCTCCACTATTCTGGGGGGCGTGGCCACCCCTGACCCCAAATTCGACGCCATTTGTATTATAAGCTCATGTACGTACATGAGCTCATAATTGACTTCCATATGTATGATAAGTTCCTGTAACGTACATGAGCTCATAATTGACTCCATTTGTCTTACAAGCTCATGTACGTACATGAGCTCATATTAGGGGGGCGTGGCCTCCCCTCCCTAACCCCAATTGACTCCACTTTTCTACCCTGTGACGTCACATAACTATAAGGGAATAAAACCATCCTTTCAACCCTCCACTATTCTGGGGGGCGTGGCCACCCCTGACCCCAAATTGACTCCATTTGTCTTACAAGCTCATGTACGTACATGAGCTCATATTAGGGGGGGCGTGGCCTCCCCTAACCCCAAATCGACTCCACTTTTCTACCCCTGTGACGTCACATAACTATAAGGGAATAAAAACCAACATTTCAAGCCCTCACCCCAAATTGACTCCACTATTCTACCCTGTGACGTCACGTAACTCCTCTGGGAATAAACCATTCTTTCAACCCCTGACCCCAAATTGACTCCACCTTTCCTACCCCCCCTGTGACGTCACGTAACTCCTCTGGGAATAAAACCATTCTTTCAACCCCTGACCCCAAATTGACTCCACCTTTCCTACCCCCTGTGACGTCACGTAACTCTCCGGTAATAAAAACCAACATTTCAACCCCTCACCCCAAATTGACTCCACTATTCTACCACTGTGACGTCACGTAACTCTCTGGGAATAAAACCATTCTTTCAACCCCCGACCCCAAATTGACTCCACCTTTCCTACCCCCTGTGACGTCACGTAACTCTCCGGTAATAAAACCAACATTTCAACCCCTCACCCCAAATTGACTCCACTATTCTACCCCTGTGACGTCACATAACTCTCTGGGAATAAAACCATTCTTTCAACCCCTGACCCAAATTGACTCCACCTTTCCTACCCCCTGTGACGTCACATAACTCTCAGGGAATAAAACCAACATTTCACCACCCCACCCCAAATTGACTCCACTTTTCTACCCTGTGATGTCACGTAACTCTACGGGAATAAAACTTGACCCCACCCTGACCCCAAATAGACTCAGTTCACTGTTTTTTTGCGACTCATGTCCTCCTTTAATTGTTTTCAAAGTAACCGGGACGTTTACCTCATCCTCCTCCTATAAATCTCTAAATTTATATATGCATATTGCGAATATACTCTCTCTCTCCCTCCCTCCCTCCCTCCCTTCCCTCCCTCCCTCTCCCTCTCTCTCTCTCAGCCGTTACATTTTTGTTTTATATATATACACACAGCTGCTTAGATATTCAGAGTATCATGATAAAAGGATATTTGGCGACTGACTTCATCCACATGTGATATCTCCCCCAATAACCATATCAGAGTCAATGTTATTCTGATGATGAATCACGCACACACACACACATATGAAGAAACGAGACCTTATCGCCATATTTGCCCAGCTGACTTCACGCCAATGTGAAATTTTTATTTTTCATAGAATTTGAGTCATAATCTAGGTGGCGAACACAAGGACAAAGGTACACATTTCAATTTTGTTTATTTATTATACAGAGTTTGAAAGAGAGGTTGAAAAATCAAATTACAGACGGAATTGTTATTTATATTTATAAACCAATCCTAAATACAGGGGAATGAATTAATATTCCATACAAATACATATTAGAAAAAAACTGTACAAACACGAACGCGATAATATGCGCATTCGCTTTTTCAAAAACAATACTTCAACGAAACATACTACGGCTACTATATATTTTTCTAACCTGTTTCCTTGACATCACACCCCTTAGTATATACCTCAAACATCTTCTCCAGCACTTTCCCGACCGTGTATCGAAGACGACGACGTTTCATCTAACACCTCAAAGCTTTTAAATTTAGCTAACAAGTTTTTCACTAACTTGTGCGAAGAGGTTGATGAAGCCATGGCGAGAGTTCACGTCTTGATGTGACAATCCTTCAAGTCATCCACGCATGACTCATTTTATCAAAATCAGTATCACGTGACTAAACAGCTCCGATATAATTGTTCCTAAATGTTAATAAGCAACCCACACACTCGCCATCTTGTTTTTCGCATGTCCCGCCCTCACCTTCCCACCCCTCCTCCTCCTCCTCCTCCTCTTACCCCCTCCTCCTCCCTTTTTCCCCATATTTCGCCACGTTTCGATTTGCTTTTTAATGGCTATATTACCTTAACATCCAATCTTTAACCCCCGCCATTTCATGAAGTAGCGATAATTCGAAATATTATCAACGTGGGTTTTTTTATTCCCTTGAAATTCTCGAGCTATATCTAAAATATTATAACCTGCGAGCGGATGAGTTAAATCTCCTTCTTCATTCCATTCAACCGTGTTAGAATCTTGTAAGTGCTTACAAAAGCCATAACGTATGACTTTTGGGGTTCTTTAAAAAATATCGGAATAATACCTGTTAAATCGGGATTGCTCTTTTTGTCGAGTCATGTCCCCTTTAATTGTTTTCAATGTAATGGGGCGTTTACCACCTCCATCCCCTCAGTCACTGCAACCTACATTTTCTATAGGAGGGGGAGGAGGAGGAGGAGGAGGAGGTCCCGTGAGCGATATAGCCGGCATAGGTGGTTTTTGGATATTAAGGGAGACGTGTCCACTACTACTAACAGCTGCCGTATCCAACTTGCCAGTACCCTCTAGGTTAATTAATATCACCATCACAAACCTCTTTTCTATTCATTAACCTCTCATAGGTAATGGCAGGGATAACGTAAAACTCCTTCATTTTCAATTAAAAAGACTCCCTACCAACTCGCAGCAATAGGCAATAAAAACCGATAGAATAGTCCCCCCTTTACGACTTTTCAGTATATTTTTTCTTCTTAGATATGGACGTTGTTTTCAAGGACACAAGATGAATTTCTCGTCTACAATTTCTTAAGTGTTTAATAAACTTCTTATCTTGAGTTAGATTACCACAAAGAAAATTTCTAAAAATTTCCGAGAGAGTAGACACCAAACCACCGTTTAAGATGGGAATAACTTTACTTCTTTCACTGGGTGATAAACCGAGATGAATAAAATAAAGTTTTTATTTTTACGTATTAAAGGTTGCTTACGGTTCATATCCGTACAATTTGAGACTCATCAACCCAGGAATTGAATTGACTCGGATAACCTTTCCAATGAACGTAATATTGAGTTTTTATTATCTTTCCTCCTCCTTCCCAGAATAGTGATATCATACGTTTCTGGTAGATTTGTGCGAATTAATTCTTCACGATAAAATACGCCCTTTATTTCTTCACCCGCTAAATCTTCCAAGAAGTATACGACCGGATTTTGCCTTGTATCCACTTTTTCGGATTTTAAAAATTTCCAGAGTATTTTGAATTGTATATCCCCTCCTAAAAATTGCGTTGCGACGCTCATCGGCAATACGTACAACGTCTCCAACATTCAAGAGCGAATGGCGGGAGGATTAACGAGACAGCCTTTTTATACATGCTCGAAGAATTGACGTTCCAATGTCATCTCTATCCGTTAATGCGTGAAACCCTCTTACGGGGTGCGACCCAAACTGTCTATGGGGGGTATGATTTAATAACTCTGAAACACTGTCGCGCAAGACGTTTAATTATTTTAAGGTATTCTTATATGTGAGATATCTATATATACGACCTTAATAGTCCTTATGACTCTTTCCGCTTATAGAGGATTTTTATTTCTCGTCGATAAACGCTATTATAAATTTTATATTTTACTATCTAGACTATTCCCTGACGTGTTTGTTCATAATATTCCCTACCCTCATCGCTATTCAAACGTGAAATTCCAAAAATTCGTAGATTCGAATAACCTTCTTTCAAAGCCGACGCATAGTAACACAATCCTTCGTTTTCAAGGGACAAGTTGTAGATATCTGGAAAACACGTCAATACAGACTAGCAAATATTTAAACCCCCCAAATTTTTAAGACAAAAAACAATTATACCGAGCTATTTGGACATAATCAGCTAAATCGGTGCTCGCTATTACTCTCTGTTGGGTATATGATTTTTCTTCTGGGGAATTTTTTTTCGAGTGGACTTTAAATGCAGTGTGTAAGACTTTTGCCCACGTAAGATTCTTTAACATTTTTCACGAGTAATTTGGCTAATTTCGTATTTTTTTCGCTACTCTGATAATGATACACCCCGCTGAAACTACCCACACCCGTGCATCTCCGTACAAAGTTTTTAGCAGTTTTATCCGTTTCTTTATCCATATTGTAGCTATTTGATATTCCGTTTCACCCAGAATATTAGTTTCTGGACTGTAACAGTTCAGGTGTTGACCCGATCGTCGAAGTCCTACTAACAAAATAACCGTAGCGGTTACGTGATAGGGCCTTTTTATAATGTCTGGGAAAGGCGAGCTTTTTTGAAGGCCGAATAACTGCCGACCTAAGTTTCAATTTGACTAAAATCAACGATTGTTCATTAGAATATAATGTGAGCAATTCAAGCTTATACTTTCTACTAAACTTGCCCAATGAAACATATTCTGCGTTTATGAATATAACTGAAATAGATGAATTACGGTCCCCGCTGGTGAAGTCGGGTTGGTGACAAATTATTATCACTGGCCTCAAGGAAGCAAATCATCGAGTATTGAATAATAGACCTTTATAACCCCCGTCTGCCCCTTGTCCAGTTGTAATCAAAGGGATTTAAAATTGTCTTTGGATACTTTAAATTTGGACCTATTGAGGGATGCGTTTCGAGGGGGTGTTCAGATACCCCGCAATATAAAATGTATGGAATGCGTGTTCATAGAGTTCAATGATTTTTTTGACATAGGACTGACTTGCCCACTGTACTACACCCCGCGATGATAATACAGCGATTAGCGAACGGGTCTAACCTGCCCAAGAGGAAGGGACCTGATCGCGCCATGATGTTAGCGCGTTTAAGACTATAGTTAGACTTATACCGCGCTCCCTTTTTATATGTACTACCCTTAATAATAATTAGGGTGATGGAAGTTGACGGCAATAATTATTTGTTTATTTCCATAATGAAATGCAATACAGGTTTTATTTCCTACAATATAATAGAACGTAAAGTAAAAATGCAAACTATAATATAAAATTAAATAGTAATAATTCAAAATATGAAAAACTAACTGTGTATATTGATTATATATAAAAATACAATTATATACACTAGAACATAATTAAATATATGAATATAACGATCAAATATATAGTAAAAATATACAAACTATTACACCCGGTCAAGGTGTGATAGCCCCCGTTAATAACTGGAGTAGAGGGTGAACCATTTCCCGTCGAGGAAAGTCAAGACGTCGAAGAGAGAGAGGAATTAACATTGTATATTTTACTATTCTCTCTTCGCCGTTTTGAACATCCTTTCACCCGTGGGAAATGACGTGATGGAGTAGAGTCTGAGGATAGGAGGAGTAGGGAATTCTCGAGGTGGCTATGAAGCGGGATATTAAAATTGGAGAGATTGCCGCAACTACCGGCGCCACTACTACCCTCTCTAGAGCCTCCTCCTCCTCCTCCCCCTCCCCCTCCCCTCCCCCTCCTCCTCCTCTATATCCTCTTCCACCAATGTCTGGGAATGTCCATACGCCCAACCCCCGGATTATAAGGTGTCACTAATATCTCTTGTCCTCTAAAGGACAGAGAGATCCTTTCGCTGGCTCGTATGACACATCGTGCCTCCTACTCTTTGCAACTTGTGGCACGACAGTAAAGTAGTCTCATTCTTTTTCGGTTACACAGCTCGATACTGGTCATGTGGAGTGGTTCTTTTGTCCGGCATCTGTTGTACACTTTCAAGGGTTACTACGACTAGTTTCCTCAGATACGAATAAAACTTTAGGTTTAAACCGCCGATAAATTCCTTCTGAGTTCAGCCCCCGTTCAACCTTCACTAAACCCAGTTCCCGGCCTTACGTGACTCATCATACAATCGTGAGTTTGTTGGGGAAATTACTTCAAATCCATGTAGGGTTTGGAGCACACACCTTCAGTTCCCGATTGAGGTTATCAGTCACCAGGGCAAAAGATCAGCTGTACAGTGTCGGTATAAAAGGGCCTGAACTCGGTTTCCATACTGCTTTCGAAGAACGTCGTAATAGAACCGATACATCTATTCCTTCGCCATGCCTAGTATACTAACCGATATAAATCGGAGATTTCAGCCATAACAGACTCTTTGCAATGTTTACAATGTACTGTCCGTTTATACCCAGTTTTTCCAAGACTTGTACGTGTGTTTGGGGACCACTTTCCGGAGAAGAGAGGCTTCACCGGTGGTGACGACAGTTCGGGTAGAATAGATTCATGAATTTTTAATAGGTGACACCGAAAAGCGACCATTCATTATGATTTTGGAATGGTGTTCCTCTTGTCCGGATCGGTCCTCTTTTAGCACGCCTTTTCGGCATTCTCCAGAATATAGTCCCTCAAATAAAAATCCTGTTTTGAAAATTTGTACACTTTCCTTATTACTCCAACTTCGAGACCGAGCCTTTATCAACGTTTTTGTAATACGTAAACAGATCAAGTGAATTAAGCATGGGTAATGCTTACCCGTCCACTTAACCGTTTTCTTGGGTAGCTTCGACCTTGAACTTATCATTAGGTTTTTACTATAAGGTCGATGATCCTGGTGATCACATTCATGTGATGAATGGCGAGGAGGAGTCGTCCGTCTGTAGAGCAAACAATCCCGTCTAACTGTTTTGTATCGATCAGGTAAATAAATAACCCGTATTCCCCTGTGAATCAATGGCGGTAATATCGCTACGAACAAAACTTTCTAATTCGACAGGGGAAAGTTCAGTTATTTCACCCAAGGGCATTTTGTATTTACTCATGGACTGTGTATACAAACTGTGAGTCACGTAGAATATGTACGATTTGAGGATCACCCACCCTAAAACCTGGGGATTTAACTCTGGATTATTAGCTACGCATTGCCTTCGAACTAGACTACAAAAAACCCGCCGCGATTTTTTTTACAAATTAATTGATAGAGTTCACCATTCGAGAATGATGGGAGACGAATTTTAGCGAATATAGGAAAGCATCGAGTGAGAGAGATTAGAAGTCCAGGTACCCCCACGGGCAGGGTCTAGTCCGAATTGCACCATGGCAGCCTTCCTCCAAGCTAAATAACTCCGCTAATAATCCCACATCCATTAACAAATACAAACTGGTAATATCTAGAAATTGGTGCAATTAGCGGCGTTCCAAACTTGACCACGTGGTGCATAGCCCGCCGCTGGAAGGGTTTCTCCCCGTAAGTTCCGAAATCGAAACACTCTCGAGAAGGGATGCCGGCTTTTCGGCAGGATATTGAATCCGCGTCACATAATCATAAGGTAGACGTTTCTACGTACCCACACTAAATCGCGACAATCCCGAGAATACTGGGTTTAACGACTGACGTGCGATTTACACAGGGGGGGGGAGGGAACCTTTCTGTTTTGATATGACCGAGGCGAGACTAGAAAGGGTCACCCTAGATCATCACGTTGTTGCTATCCACGAATCTCAGATGCCGATCTTGGCCGAGTAAAATTTCCTACCCTCGCGTTTCAAGAATTTCAAAACATTCTGACCCCACCGCCTCTTTTCAAGACCAGGGCGATGTCTATGACAAATTGTGTGCGAACCTGTTCAGGTTGGCTCCTTAAATTGTGCTATTCAATTACACTGTTGACACAGTGTACACACAAAGTTGTCCCGTGCAACAAATGAGCGATGTCCGCAATTGTCCGTGACTCACCAGCCCTTGAATTCGCGTTACATCCTCCGCAATGAGTGCTCGCTTCAAACTTACGACGGGCGGATTCAGGACTCATATGTAAAGATACCACGGCATTTGTTCACGCACTAACGCCGTCCGGTTCATGTTCTGCTGGCAACAATCATCACGCATTTCTCTTCCGTGACTTAGTCTAATGGGTACAATATTCCCCCGTCTACCGTCCAACGATCACTTAAGCAGTAAGCGAAAGCTTTTCTGTCGAGGATTACTATTCTCGGTCGTCTTCTCGGTCTTCGGTTGAATTTATACGTCCTCAAAATCCAGGAAAGCCATGTGGCGAGATTGGCAAGCAGAGCTTTAACTTGTAGTACACTGTTTAAATTGCCGGTTCTGGGTATTCCGACAGTGGTTCGAGCAGTACAGGCCTGTGTGCGACCTCACGGATGGTGGAAACTATTAAACAAAGTCAAACAATTGTAAACACATACCACACCCGTGCTCAAATCCCCCCCCTGCTTTGAATCCGTGTCGGAACTTCTTCACGAATGCCAACATTCCTTTAATCATGCGACGTGGTCCGTCGTGATTAATAACAACGTGACAATGAAGGACTTTGGGGTTACCACCTTTTCCTCGCTAGAGTCCCGTCCAATGTTTTTTCCGCTTGTTTCCCCATGAATAAATTCACTATTTATACAGATATATGTTGAGGTTTATTCCCCTTTTCTGAATGTTTGAAAGAGTTGCATTGGGGTTCAACGGCATATCTGGCGATTGTTTTGATATTAATTGTCCCCCTCCCCTCCTCCTCATGTAAGACACGAGGGGGTTGTTAATACGTGTGGAGGGTTTATCTCGCAGTACAACGTACGCTTCTACACGCTGTAACGACACAGTTGTACCCAGGACTGAATATTGATAACCTGATCACTACCGCGGGACTCCCTGGGATACACCTGGAGGTTTATTAATATTCACTAACTCACGCCGCGTGATATAAGTTCAACCTATCTAGCGATGGTCTACACCCAATCCCGAACCCTCATACGGTTGTCTTTTTCTTCAAGTTTGATAGCTATAAACTCAATGTGCCTCCTCCAGGGAGTCCAATAGATCGAGTCAATCGTAGTGAGGGTGGTGGAGTACATACTAGAAAGCACTTTTTTTTCATTCATGTCGCCTAGCATCCTCACGCTGTGATAATAACGCACAAGTATAGCTAGCCGATCGAATACCTCTTTCGAGGAAGTTACTGTGCACATGGAATCTTCGCGTAATCGGTTTATGCTACTACGTAAACTTCATTGCCACGTCAATGTGGTGACCCTACTGCGGCCGCATAATGAATGGTACTCACTAACTTATTCCCTCCAGTTCGTTTTCCACTCGTGAGTTGAAGATCCCCCTCTGGTTCGCTACACCTCCGCCAACGGGGGGCGCGATGCTTCATTAGTATTATACTCCCCATCAAATCTTCATCTAATGGAAGTCTTCAGCGAAGGATCTGTAAATATAATTTTTAAATAAGTCAACCGGAGTGAACGTGTATTATAATATAAATATAATAAATAATAACTCAAAAACTAGCGATATGTAATAATACTAATAATAATAATAATAATATACTACATAATAATAATAATAATAATAATAATAATAATAATAATAATATAATTTTACCTGATCGAGGGTGGTGATGATGATTCATCATGCGGTTAGAGCTTGGACATTTTCTTGAATGACGTGACAATCTGTGTGATAAACACATTCATGAATAAGGTGTGACAGAACATGAACGTGAGTTTTTTATGTACATATTATTATAAACCCGATGCCCATTGTTAGTCATACAGTCTACATTCAACATGTTGGAGCCACATCATAGACTTGAATGCAATGCCCTCGTATAGGTTACATTTCCAGAAAATCGGGCGTGTAAATTTTACCAATAAGGTTAGCCGTCCCTATATCATTTACCGACAGGAGTGGACTATGAAGTGGGCTAGTGGGATCATTCTCCCCGAAATTATTTACGCTATTAAACCAGGAGATGTTGATTTTACTATTCAATTTTAACGCGATCTATAATGAGTCAGATGGGAAACGCATTTACACGTATATTTATAATCCATTTCGGTTTGTTGGGTGGGTGATATGAATGTCCATGACTAAGCGTTTAAATCTGAAATTATTTGAAACAATTATCTGATTTTTTACGAGAACTATTCGCGGAGCTATCCGCAGGGGACTGTTTTATTCTCATGGTAACGATGACACGAGAGAATGACATTCCACATATCGAATGCGGAGCAGCCAAATGGTTGAATAGGATTGATTCAATTACGATTAAACTCAGTGCTAAGCAGCTAATATGTTTGGTTTCAATGAAAAAGTCAGTATTTAATATACAGTTTCGGGTGCGTTGAGACCTCATCACAGTAGAAAATATTTCCAGCAGGGCGTTGAATACGTTTACCTGTATTCGGGTATCGTTTTCAAACCTAACCATCTTGGTGTGAATAAATGTTAATCTCTTGACGCTTCACGTAGGATTGTGCATGTGGTAAAGGTTCCCGCATAAATGCCAGTTATAAACCTTTTTAATACCATTTACGTATTGGATTACCTTACTATCGATGTCCTCAGATTCATAACGTGAAGAAATAGTGTTTTACTGAAAATGGGGTTCTATCGTGCAGTCTGCATATAAGACCTAGATAAAACGCTATCGAACTTTTCTTATAAATACCATACGTGACATATACCGTCGTAGTATTAACCGACATGGCTGGAACACACGATATATTTTGAGCAGTCTCGGCTGTTTAGACACGTAATACAAAAATACACTTTGAATTTGCCATAGATTAACCTACACCTATATTATTACCTAATGGGGTTGAATATGAGTAGTTTAGCTTCGATCATGTTTCCCGTGGAGTTATACCTATATTATCCAAAGATGATTTATGCACTCTCGAATTTATTACGAGCGTCATAAACGTGATAAGGCCTACATCTTTGTATAGACCGAGAATAAGCAAGCGATGTTAGCGGGGGATATAATAGAACTCTGAGAGCTTTCTAATAAGGTACGTGTATGATTACTTAAAAGTTTATTACGGTGATAATTTCATAAATTTTTAATATACGGTATATTTCATTGGGATGAAGATTTAAGAAGAATACTAACCACGTATCAAGAAGAGGAATTGGAGAACGGGGGACGTTAAAAGTATATACGTCAAATTTAGCAGAAAAGCCGCGAAATTATTAGGTTTTCATATTATACCGTTATGAAATATTATGGCCGGGCGTGAAATGAATGAACAACGTTTCCCTTGATTCCTCTACCCTTATAATTGTGGGGTAGATTTATATATAGTGTAATACGGAGTAGTTTCAACCGGGCGATTTTTTTTGCGGGAGACTAGTAAATATATTGGACTGTTTTACTTTATAAGCAAGTGGTATAGGAAAGGAATACATAATCCAGTCTACAAAATTGTTGACACGAACATCTGGATCAGATTTCTATTCTTATCACGGATCAAATGGTCACCATTTTACATTTCACTAAAGTACTCGAGTGTTAACTTGCCTGCTGCCGTATAAAACCTAGAGGAAAATTAGATGAATAGTGAGTATATAAATTCGATGTTCAACACTTGGCATTCCTTATTCGTGATCGTAACACACCCTCGAGTCCAGCTAGACTTGCGATCAGCTCAACTTAATTGTTTTGGGGGAATAGTAACAACGTAAATGAGAGTGTTTATTCGCGCCTGCCTTCAGAGGCGGATATTTAAAAACTATTTTTATCAGATCCTTTAATTAAGGGAGGAGCGGGATTTGAGGATATTCCGTTTTCTATCCCGGCCGCAGAAGGGAAGCGGTTTTTTTTCGGCCATAAGTGGTATGCACGAAGTGCTTCCTTTTTTCTATTAACGCCGCGAAACCTTCATTTAATGAATTCGGTAGACCTGTTTTTTCTGATATGGTAACAGCGGTTTACCTTTTAAAAGAATTCCATAAAACGAAATGGTACTAAGGGCCCTCAAAACTTACGGACAACGAATTTTAACGTACTGGAGGAGAAGGGAGAACGAGACGGAAGAAAACCAGTGAAAACGTTTAGTTTATAACGGTCGAGTGTGGGAGGAAAGAAATGGAGGAAGAGGAAGGGCGACACGAGTTAAATTTAGGAGTACATATAATAAGGACGTGTACGATCTTTTGTAACTCTTCATCAATTGACATTCGCGGTACGCACCTCGTTCTACCCTTCATCTAAGAGTATATAAACACAAATATAGCTAGCTAGTTCCTAACAATACCCGTAACTGTAATCACGTCCTGTTTCCATCGTATATTGCGGGTATATCATAAATTGTCCCGAATGTTAATAGACGGAGAATTATTGAAACTTCATTAGATTCAAAGGAAGACTGGATTTACCCTTGTAATATTTCCGATAAATCAAAGTTCTATCTGCTGGATATGTAGAATTTCGGGCATTAATGCTGGGGGGCAGGTTCTTTCCTTAGATTTGTCAAGTATAGCTTTAATTATGTATCTCAATTGATAGGACGGTGCGCAATTAGCGGATGATGTTCACAGTGGCCGTCGTTAATGGTATTAGTAATACATTATTTAAATCCGCTTCCGTTTTCGGGGGGAATTGAAAAGTTGGTGAATCGCTTTCCTGTATTTAACTATCAATCATATATCAAATGTTGACAATGGATAAAACCCTCGACATTACCTACCCACCGGTCGGCGGGATTTTTATACGATGACTATCATGTAACACCCGGGTAACTCGGCAATTTACAGCCGGTACTTCGGTCAAACCGGCAGTGGGAGACGAAAGTTATGGGTGCATTAAACGAGGGCGTGCATACATATTTTCCACTTCTTTGATATAGCGACTATAGACCTGTATTTACTGGATTCAGTTTTGATTTAGACCTTAAGGCTCGAATTTAGCGAATTAATAGCATGGTTTAATGGGCGCCCACCAGACTGACATTTAAATGTGTTTTCATGTAGAAAAGGCTAATTATGGATCGATAGAGTTTACCACCCCATTTAACGCAATGTCGGCTTTAATGAGCGATAGCAGTTAATCCTATAACAATATATATTTGATAAGACTTATATACGACATACGTTTATTGGGCAAAATGAAAATTCGATTTTAATTGATCAGCCTTTTAACAGTTTGCTATCTCTGAAAAAATCACATTGCCATGATTGACTATGACAAAAAAAAACCCAAAAATTTTTTTTTTTTTTTTTCAGGTAATTACGCGACAATAGTCCCTATATTTTCAATCTTTTCGATTTAAAATAATATCATTACCGTTAATGGGAATACGGTTATATAATATTCAATGTCAGTTTTCCATAATACCATCATGCATTATATCACAGACGCAGAAAAGTATAGGGTTGCGGTGATAATCTGATCACGTTATGATAGTTTTTACAGATGGTCACATAGCTATCTTACTGGCTTTAATTTTGTGGTGGGAGATGTTGAAAGATTCCATGCCAGTTAGAAATTAGGCAAACCTGCGAATATCGATCAGGCTGGGTACGCTACGCCTAGCCCTTGCATTATTTACTTTTTGGGCATACCAAGGTATTTTAACGGTGGATGCGGATAGGGTTATTCAGTGTGATGTTTAGGGGTTTTAAATGAATGGATACGAAAGAACTTGACATAAGTTTTTAAAAGGTTCACTCGGGACCGGGTTAAATATTTAGGTGTGTTCGCTTCGGGGGGGATGAAGTAGGATTATTGACATTGCCAGAAAGTATAATTAACCCTTTTTAGTTTTTATATCTAATTACATTATCTTCGTCTACTGATATTAAATTGTTGGTCAATTGGGTATGTGTTACGTGGAAAAATCACCTGAATATAAGCTCTTTTTTTGGATAGTTACGGTATAATCCATAAGTTTATTCGAATGACTTCTCATCAAATTTATATATGCGCATCCCGATTATAACCTCTATCGCCTACTAAAACAAATACAACCTGATAAATCGTACAAGTGCGGTCTTTACGTTAAGTTTTTTTTGTTCATTGCGTGAGTCACCGTGGTGTGAAAGCAGTAATTATCCTTAATACAAATTATTCTCATTCACTCGTTTGGGAGGTAATGAATAAATGGATAACGTATATTATTTTAAATATTTGAAAAAGTTTAAATGTCACATTGGAGTCGGGGGTCAACGTGCTATTACGTACAAGGAATGTCCTCCGCATCTTGAACACTAAAGGTAATGCATATTTTTCTTTGATTTTATATTCTCCATTTACATTCTATTAAAGTATATATTCTATATATGTTATCAATACACCTTCATCACATAACTTTTTTACTTATTTCAGGATGATTCTTGTGAGGATCATTCGCCCATGAACGTCGTGTTAATCTGCTAAGAACGTCTTAGTCGTTTCCTCTTTAAACGTTTTTCGGCATATTCAGGTTAAATAAGGATACACGTGGAAGTTATATTGGATTGCGTGCTGAGACGAACTGTCTGACTAGCGATTAGTGTATTGATTTGTAAACTCTTTATGTGTCAATAAATCCTTATGAATAATTATATAGGTTGTTTTTTTACTATGCCCATAATGCATTTGAACGGAAAAAACAGGGAAACGGAGAAAAAATGAGTGCGTGTTTTTCTATGGAATCAGGACTATTATTAAATAGTCTTAACACATCGGTTTTACATACCTTCACCGTTGCTCGTTTTTCCCTCATAGTGGGTTGGTGGCGAAGTTTGATCGGGGGTTGCACTGTTGTGGGGCTGCCCAGTGGTAGTTGTTGCATCTTCCTGCCGACTTCTTCTTCTTCTTCTCCTGCTTCATGGTCATGAACCCGTTTTCCATTCAACCTTCCTAATAATAATGAGTTTTGGGGCTCCAACACCATATCGTAATGGTGTCTGACTTGGTTGCTACTGTCGTTCGGCTGACCAGTTCCTACTAGAGTTAATTTCCCATACTGAAAGGGGAGAATAAGTGACTGTTTTATATATTCCGCTTCTTTTCAACGGTACATTATTTGATAAGAGTATCTATTCCTATACAGATGAATCTTATTGCTGTTTTTAAATATTTACTAATACGCTAGTTCAAGTAAATGGGGAAAGTGTTTATATGCTACTTACTGAATATTGACGGAGGGAAGATGTTTTTCGGTCAAGTAGTACTTTGTAGGGACGAGGGTTGGTGTGTTGCCTTACTCTAACACTTGGGTAGGGAATAACATCAATTTTCCTTTTCTTTGTATTTATGGTGTACAGTTTGGGAAGTAATAATCAGGTGTGACATATGATGTTTGATGAAGTATTGTTATTCCAAGGATGACGTTCACGCCTTGTAGCGATAAGAATTAATCCCCATTGGAGGAAAGATGTGTGGAGTTTTATATATTAGTCATATGTTGGTTGGTGGTGTGTGTTGTGTGTGTGTGTGTGTGGGTGTGTTTGTGTTGTGATGTGTGGTGTTGGACGGCCCTTTGTTTGTGAGAAATGATAAGGCTTGTTTTATTCGTGTCTGCGAAGAACATGTCTGGAGTGATACTGATTTTGATAAATGAGTCATGGTATGGATGACCTTTGGGGTGAGGGATGATAGGACTTGTTTATTCATGTAGTCCTGAATCATTGCTGGGAGAGGCTTGATGCTTCGTCCACAACAGGTTTTGTAATCAGTGTTGTGATAAAGGGGTCTTGGGTACGTTGGCTTTCGTAGTTCATTATCTCTTGAAGGATTGTCACATCAGCCGTGAACTCTCGCCATTGCTTCATCACATCAGCCCTCCTCTTGTAAGTTAGTTTTTCGGGAACATTCCGAAAATAAGATTCAGGAAAGGAAATATGTGTCCTAGTAGTGGCCAACTCCTGTGTGACCATAGCAGGAATTACGGTGTTGTGGCTGCAACGTCTTCGAGCTATCCATATGCCGAATTGGCATTTTTTCGATATTCTCGCACGGTGCATCATATGCCTGTCTTCGTGATAGGGGTATTGAAGGGTCCCGCCATTGTGAAAAGACCCTGAAAATATCACATCTTGGGCATGCGACGAAGAAGTTGAGATCTACCCAGCCTCCGTACTACCTTATTACACGCTCGGTAATTGGGGCCACCCATTGAAGATAATGATACGCGCAAAAGAGCGTGGCCTTATTCAAAGAAGAAGATCAACGCCGATCGTTTGGGTAGATATACCAAACAGATGTAGGTTCAATCACTTTTTTTTCTTACGGTCAAGACATTGAAGGAAGACTTATTTAAATCCTCGTATGACTATGCCAAATTGTTATCTTTCCCCGCTGGCATCGTCCAGAGCGGACTGGTTAATACGCTTGGTTGAATCAATATTTTACACTGTGTTTTAGCTACGTTCGTGATGAAATAGCAAAATTGTAAAATATGCTGCGTGGCTATAAATGGAAAAAGATTTAATCCCTGTTGGAGGAGAGGTGTTTGGAAGATTTATATATGGAAACTTGTTAGCTAAATTTACAAGCTTTGAGGTGTTGTTGAAACGTCGCGTCTTCGATACACGGTCCCCCCCACCCCCCACCCCCCCCCCCGGGAAAGTTGCTGGAGAAAATAATTGTTTCTGGTATATACTAAGGGGTGTTATGTCAAGGTAACGTTTAAACATATATAGTAGCCGTAGTATGTTTCGTGAAGTATTGTTGTTTGAAAAAGCGAAGCGCATATATCGCGTTCGTGTTGTACAGTTTTTTCTAATGTAGTAATTTGTATGGAATATTAATTCATTCCCCTGTATTTAGGATTGGTTATAAATATAAATACACTTTCCGTCTGTAATTTGATTTTCATACCTCTTTCAAACTCTGTATAATAAATAAATAAATTGAAATGTGTACCTTTGTCCTTGTGTTCGCCACCTAGTTATGACTCAAAATTCTATGAAAATAATTTCACGTTGGCGTGAAGTCCAGCTGGGGCAAATATGGCGATAAGGTCTCGTTTCTTCTTCATATGTGTGTGTGTGTGCGTGATTTCATCATCAGATAAGCATTGACTCTGATATGGTTATTGGGGTAGATATCACATGTGGATGAGTCATCCCAAATATCTTTTATCATGATACTCTGAATATCTAAGCAGCTGTGTTGTATATATATAGAAAACAAAATGTAACGCTTGAGAGAGAGAGAGGGGAGGTAGAGGAGGGAAGGAGGTAGGGAGAGAGAGTAATATTTCGCAATATGCATATATAAATTTTAGAGATTTTATAGAGGAGGATTAGGTAAAACGTCCGGTTACTTTGAATAACAATTAAAGGGACATGGTCGCAAAAAACAGTGAACTGAGTCTATTTGGGGTCAGGGTGGGGTCAAGTTTTATTCCCGTAGATTACGTACCATCACAGGGTAGAAAAGTGCTCAAATTGTGGGTGGGGTTGAAATGTTGGGTTTTTAGTCCCCTGAGAGTTATGTGACGTCACAGGGTGTAGGAAAGGTGGAGTCATTTTGGGGTCAGGGTTGAAAGAAATGGTTTTATTTCCCTAGAGTTATGTGACGTCACAGGGGTAGATATGGAGTCATTTGGGTGAGGGGTGTGAAATGTTGGTTTTTATTACCGGAAGAGTTACTGACTTCACAGGGGTAGGAAAGGTGGAGTCATTTGGGGTCCGGGGTTGAAAGAATGGTTTTTATTCCCAGAGAGTTACGTGACGTCACAGGTGGTAGAATATAGTGGAGTCTTTTGTGTGAGGGTTTGAAATGTTGGTTTTATTTACCGGAGAGTTACGTGACGTCCACACCGGGGGTATGAGGTGGAGTCATTTGGGGTCAAGGGGTTGAAAGAATGGTTTTATTCCAGAGATTTACGTGACTCACGGGGGGTAGGAAGGTGGAGTCAATTTGGGTCAGGGGTTTAAAGAATGGTTTTTATTCCCAAGAGTTACGTGACGGTCACAGGGTAGACTAGTGGAGTCCATTTGGGTGAGGGCTTGAAATGTTTGGTTTTTATTCCCTTATAGTTATGTGACGTCACAGGGGGTATAAACGTGGATTCGATTGGGGTTAGGGGGAGGCCACGCCCCCGAATATGAGCTCATGTAACGTACAATTAGGCTTGTAAAGACAATAGTCAATTTGGGGTCATTGGGTGCCACGCCCCCAGAATAGATGGAGGGTTGAAAGGATTGGTTTTAATTCCTTATAGTTTATGTGAACTTCACAGGGTAGAAAAGGGAGTCACTTTGGGTTAAGGGAGGCCACGCCCCCCTAATATGAGCTCATGTACGTTACATGAGCTTGTAAGACAAATGGCACATCCCCAATTATTAGCTCAATTACGTACATGAACTTATCATACATATGAGTCCATTTGAGCTCATGTACGTACATGAGCTGTATAATACATGGAGTCAATTTGGGGTCGGGGTGGCCACGCCCCCCAGAAATACCACCGTGGAGGGTTTGAAAAAGATGTTTTTATTCCCTTATAGTTATGTGACGTCCACAGGGTTAGAAAAGTGGAGTCGATTTGGGGTTTAGGGGAGGCCACACCCCCCATAATATGACTCATTTACGTACATGAGCTTGTAAGACAATGGAGTCAATTATGACTCATGTACGTACATGACTTATCATACATATGGAGTCATTATACTCATGTACGTACATGCTTATAATACAAATGGAGTCATTTGGGGTCAGGGGTTGCCACGCCCCCAGAATAGTGGAGTCTATTAGGGGGTCAGGTCCACACCCCCCAGAACAAGTGGAGTCTAAATGGGGTCAGGGTGGCCCCACCCCTTTTGGGGTTTTTGGGGGTTGTCCCCGCCCCTGTTTTAGTGCCTCACGTCGTAAATGGCCAACAGGAGGGGGGAGGGGGGTAGCCACGCCCCTTTGGGGGGTGGGGGCTGGGGCCTGGGCTAGAAAAGTGGAGTCTATATGGGGGTCTTTTCCTCTACTGATATTCAAATACTTAACATGCGCTCTTTTTATGGCGTCTGAGGGCGGGAACATTCTTGTGATCTGATTTATGTTTTGGACTGATAACTTGTAAATACGTTTTAAAGTTGAAACTCACAAATAGTTGCGCTCTCTCTTGCGGTTTAATGATTGAACACACATGCGTAGGGGAAATTCTACAGAGAATTATTATATTCATTGCGTATAAGGTAAAGTTAAGGCTGCATAAATGTATATTCAACTTAGTGTGAATATGTTTGTGTTGGAGAGTTAATGAAAGTATAGTATATATATATATATTAGGAAAACGTATGGCGAAATTGTGCCGTTAAATAAAATAGAAATCAAGATCTTATATTAATAACATTATCAGTCATCATCAAGGCACAGGAAATGTCAGAGAGAGAGAGAGAGAGAGAGAGGAGAGAGAGAAATTCACTGAAACGAAATTAGACATAATATTACCAGATCGATAATGTCAGTTCCCGTCGAAGAGGCAGAGAGAAGGTCCCGTTGACTCACCTACTCTACCACAGCAGCGGAAAAGTTGTCTCCATCCGATGGCACCATAAGTTAAAAAAATGTATCCTAAAGAAGACGACTCGGAAGCCCTACAGTCTGCTGGAAAAAGAGAATGAAGTTTTTGTAGAGGAGGCAGGACGCTGACAGAAATAGCACGGCCAGATTGATTTGTTGCCTTACTGCAAAAACTGCGACGAGCTGCCTGCCTGAGGCCATTGATCTGGATGCAGCCATTCTTACGCTTATCTGGAATGAGAGACGCTTATTTTCCAGGCGCTGGAATCCGTGAAAGCAATTGGCGCGCAAGTATGTTGATGGTAAATTCCTTCTATCCTTTTTTTTGATTGGCTTCGTAAATTGCACTGTGACATTTTTATTCCTCACCTTCCACACAGCACACACTTTGGGACGCTTTGTTGCATATTAATGTCGTGCGAATGGATGTGCAATGTGCATTCCAGTCCTGTTAATGCGACTCTTGTTTTTCAAGCAGTTGTTTCTTAATACCAGAGAAACCAGACCTGAAGCTATTTTAATGCTGTCGTATTATTGCCTATCTTGATGACATTGAAGCTTTGTTGTTATGTGGGTACCATTTCCAGTTGTTATCATTGGAGTATTATTTACAGCTACTGTTATGTGGGTACTGTTTCCAGTTGCTCCGATGAGGGTATTGTTTCCAGTTGCTCCGATGAGGGTATTGTTTCCAGTTGCTCCGATGAGGGTATTGTTTCCAGTTGCTCCGATGAGGGTACTGTTTCCAGTTGCTCCGATGAGGGTATTGTTTCCAGTTGCTCCGATGAGGGTATTGTTTCCAGTGCTCCGATGAGGGTATTGTTTCCAGTTGCTCCGATGAGGGTATTGTTTCCATTTGCTCCAATGAGGGTATTATTTTCAATTGCTCCAATGAGGGTATTGTTTCCAGCAGCTCCGATGAGGGTATTGTTTCCAGTTGCTCTGATGAGGGTACTATTTCCAGTTACTTCGATATATATATATATATATATATATATATATATATATATATATATATATAATATATATATAGTATATATATATATATATATATATATATGATATATATAGATATATATATATATATATATATATATATATATATATATATCTCAGTACAAAATTCTCCATTGAAAAGTCACAAGTGTAATCAGCTAATCAGTGTTTATAGTTATTAATGTTAGTACTTATTGGAAAATATGAATTCTCTCTTGATGATTATGAGATTTTAATTTTATCCTTGGTTATGGGATTGTCAGTTTCCTTTTTTTTTTTTGAGTTGATTAAGTATTGCACTATGTGACTGTGCTTTTTAATTATTGGAACTTCATCCATTTATGCTCTTATGAACAACACTTATAGATACACTTTGTATTTCCCAGTTTATTACGATGAATTATCTAAAGGTGAGAATTTCAATTTTTTTTCTTTGCTTCTGCATATTTATTTCCACTGTCCTCTTCTGCGACCTACTGTCATATTTATAATGTGATCTTTTAATCTGACGTACTCAGTTAAAACCTGCTGTCATAAAATGCAAACATGATCTTATTTACTGAATGTTGCAAGCGTCAAAACAGTTGCGTTTTATTAACAAGATGACGCTGTTATGCGCACCAGCGATCTCGTGGGTATTCAGGAATCCATAATCTAAAACAAAAAATACTGAAAAAAAAACCAGTGCGGGAAATTCTACTTCCCTGTTTGCTGATATACAGCTGAAAATGCCAGTGACAAAAACTAGAGGGTGACCCGGCTACCTGTATGGTTAAGAAAAAAAGTATTATATATATATGTGTGTGTGTGTGTCGATGTATAGTACTTAGCGCAGGAAAGTCACCGCTCCAGCAAGCGTAACGAGGCTCACTGAATCGCCCCATATAAGGGCATGTTTACAAGCCTTGCATGTTCTCCCCCCCCCCCGCCCCCCTCCACTAGACCCGCCCCCTCCCGACCGTAATCCTTTTTCACCCATTTTGTGTCTCGTCTCTACAGACTAACAATAACTGACATCCTTCTCCTTCTCCTCTTCTCCAAACCCGCCCCCCCTCCCCTGCTATAAACCCTTGACAATTTCTGTCACGGGGTCAGTGTCATTTGGGCTTTTTTTTTTGTTCTTTGCAGAATATATACATATATATGTGTATTATATACATATATATGTGTGTGTGTACATATAATGCAAGAAAGAGTGTTCACTGGATACAGGCATCAAATTTTGACAAACTCCTTTTCAAAGGTCAGTTATTGCGATACAGGCACTTAGAAAACTGAAATTGTAGAATAAAAAGATATGTTCATACATATGTATTCTTGCAGTTGCATTCATACTGATACACAGGGCTATGGTATTCATGCAGATATTAATGGGTGAATATTACAAGCCCTTGATGAGGTTCCCACATGCCAACTGCACCATAGTGTGGCTGCACAGTTGATATCCAGATGTGCCGCCTTTCATACAATTTAAATAAAATACAGTACAGCTTTGTATAGCAAACGATATTATTCTGATCACTGAATCGACGAGAGTTTTGTTCACAAATATCACTTACAATGTCTCTTATGATGTTGGTGTTGCCACCTGCAGAAGCAGAAGCCAGGCTCTAAGAAAGTCATGAGACTCGAGCGAGGGGGAAAGGCGACCCTATATGGCCTCTCATTGTGTAAACTTAATCTTGTTACCCGTGACGTAGCGCTCACGCCGCCGCTGCAGGCCAGCATAAAAGAGGGGAACTTTGTGCTGCGGGTAACACTCTAACACTAGAGCTTCTGCGCTGCTGAAGAAGTAGTACTAGTTTTGCTGTGTGAATACCTGTGTCTACAGCTTTCATAGAAACGTTATTTTCTATTATTGGTGCAGTTTTCTAGTTTCTGGTCAGGATGTCTCAAGACAAGAGCTCGCCGATAGGAAGCCCCGACAGCGGGGTCGAGGATGCCCTGGCTGCCTCTATCAACAAACTGCTACTTGATAATCCTGACAACGACAAGGATTCTTCAGAGGAAAAAGAAGCTGATGAAGTTATTGAATCAGGGAAGCCAAGCAATGGAAAGAAGGTTGTTATCATACAGACTCACCCCCATCAGTATCGGGGAACATCAGTCAGCTCTGATGAGACCATGCCATCTCCCGGAGAGGATCGTGATGTTACCGGGCCAAAGACAAAGGAGGAGCGCCTCGACCTGCTGAGAGACTTACTGGAAACATATTTCAGTGACAACTACCTCACCCGCGATATATTTTTGCTGAAGCATTTCCGCAAGAGTAAGGAAGGATGGATTTCCCTCAAGTTCATGGCATCTTACAAGAAAATCAAGAGAACAGCCAAGAATAGGGCAGAGGTAGAAGAAGCCATACGGATGTCACCCCTGCTCGAAATGAACGAAGACGAGAGCAAAGTTCGTCGTCTGGCCCCATTCCCAGCCTGCATCGAAGATTACATCCCCACTCGCATGTGCCTCACGGGTGCTCTGTCAAGGGAGATGAGGAACCTGGTTACTCTCTCGAACTTCCTCAGTACATATGGCGAGGTTGCCTCGCTGCAGGTGTTGCGACCAGGCGTCAACGTACCAGAGTCTCTCATGTCCACTGCCAATAATTTCCCACAGATGCGAGACCAGTGGTGTGCCCTTGTGGAGTTCGATGAGATTGAAGCCGCAGGGAAACTAGCATCGGACGTCAACAACAGGAAGATAGACAAGGGCCTCACGTGGGCCATGGAACTGGTCATGCCGTGGAAGAACCGAAAGAACAGCGAGCGCCAGGAGAAGACCCTCTGGACCGAATCCGTCAAGAACCGCTGCCGATCTTGCCCCTCATCTGGGTATTCCTCGCCGTGCCTCACTCCTGAGCAGTCCCCTCTCGGATGCCCAGGAAGGCACAATGAATACCGAGGAATGAGCAAACGAGAACGAATTATGATGACTCGCGGTTGTCAGGGCAACTGCTGCCAGCACACTCATTTTCCAAGCACCTGCGGTACCTGCTGCTGCAAGAAGACCCACAACCACCGTGTCCACAGAAAGAGCGAGAATGGCACTCCTCACAAGTCCCCCAAGAGAACCACTTCTCACATGAACGCGGAAACGTGCGAGAATTGGCGAACTGCTCCCATGATCCATTAAAGGACTCCAATACACAGGGCCTCCCAAGCGGGCCTTAAAAAAAAAATACGTGAAAACGCAACATTAAAAAATCTTTGTGATACCGGTTACCATGGAGGAAGTACCCATGAAGGAAAGATATATAATAATATATATATATATATATATATATATATATATATATATATATATATATATATATATATACATGTATATTAACGCAACAATAGTTTAAGCTCCTTGAACACATCAGAATACAGCTTTTGACCATATAACGTTTATTCTTTTAGCTTACGTATACCTCTGCACTACACTGTAATATACAACACAAAAACAAATTTTTATGCTTTGTTTTTGTTTATCTATATGGTATACAGGAACAAACCCCTTGTAGGGCCGTTGTCTTTCCTGCCTAGCCTGTATAAAAAAAAAAAACTTTAAAAAAATACGTTTTTTCGCCTCACTGATGGAATTACCTTCAAAGGCAGATAACGATTTTGTAACGGGAGCTGAGTTAACAATAGTTATCAGTACGCATTCCTTTTTATATTATGAATAGACACATTATATAAACATATCGAGTAGTTTTGAACAATGACCATAAGGTTAACATTTAACGTTATCTACGTGTATAACGCACAGTAGAGCAAATGTTTGAAAGAAAAAGTAAAAAAAAAAATAAAAGTTTTAGAATATATTTTACTTAAATTTCGATGTAATAAATTTGCATGTATAAATCCTAATTGATGCATTGATATCATTGTTATTTAACTGTGTACTGAACAACAAATATATCATGTACTTATATCTATATACTAATCTTCGTTTTATTTATTCTTTATTCATTGGACTTACCTGTCTTTAGATCTAATTCATGTACTTTAGAATATATATATATATATATATATATATATATATATATATATATATGTGTGTGTGTGTGTGTGTGTGTGTGTGTGTGTGTGTGTGTGTGTGTGTGAATATAAAAAGCCCATGAAACACTATTTTAAGGTTGCCGCCATATATTTCCACCCTTCCTCGATCACCAATAGACACTTACTGCCACACCTACATATGTTTTTGTATATATACCTCTTGTAAGACATCCTATGTTCATATTTTACCAGTGATCAGGAGCACAGAAGGAAGTGCTCGAAATATATGATTGCAACGTTAAAATACTGTTTTATGGGCCTTTTATCTTCTTATTATACAGTTGTATTACAGTAAAAGCACCATCCATCATATATATTTATATCTATATATATATATATATATATATATATTTTAATATATGTATATATATATATATAGGTATGTATTATATAATATATATTGTGTGTGTGTGTGTGGTGTGTGTGTGTGTAGGTAGATATATATCTATATATATATATATATATATATATATATATATATATATATATATATATATATATATAAGTATATGTGTATGGTATATACATATACAGTGTGTTGGTAATTATCACAATAAAACAACCAATTATATCATCTATGAGAATAAGCTTTTTGTTGAAAAATAAGTTTTAGAAAAATGTAAAATTCTGTCCATACGTTTTATACCTGAACGCAGAAACCTTACATTCCTGAAAGTACGACGCGCTAAGCCAAGAAATTGCTTTGCCATGGCTTAGGGCAAGCACTCAGAAAACTCGGAACAAGTAAGCAAAAGGTCGAACAAGCAAGCAAGCAAGTATTCCGGAGACATATCGACATGTGACTGATGTCACGAGCAATGCAGGGAAGGCCTTGGTGTTAGTTCGTATTCCGATCAATAGGACTGTGGGTAGGAGGGGCGGGGGGAGGTTGGGCATAAGGTGTTATCGTGCCTTATTGAAGATTCTAATATAATGACGACATCGTCCACGTTCACTTCAGTACGGGAATTACTTAAAAATTCCAATGAAGGTAAAAATACTTTTTCATATAAAATTCTAGTTCTCGTCTCTAAGTGAACGACCTTTCGCCAAAGCTGACAGGTAACAGTGTCAATAAAGCTTACAAATTATAATAATCTCTGGTATGCCAAGACATGCATGCGCAGCATCTCATTCTGAGTTGAATGAATATCCAAGTTACGAGTCACTTGACGCCATCATACATAGAACTGTTTAAAGAAAGACATTAATTTTATATATATATAATATATATATATATATATATATATATATATATATATAATATACTCCAATATGCTTTTTCTATGAGCTATCGCTCCCCTCTTCTATATATATATATATATATATATATATATATATATATATATATATATATATATATATATGTGGTGTTGTGTGTGTGTGTGTGTGTGTGTGTGTGTGTGTACGGAAGAGAGAGAGAGAGAGAGAGAGAGAGAGAGAGAGAGAGAGCTACTGCGAGACAGGTAGGCAACGATAATCACGAAATCATATCGGAAGTAGGCTGCAATTGCCGATAAAACCGATAACAGATTTTTTTTTAATTTCAAGTTTGAAGCCAAGGGGTGAACATTGCTTTTAAAAGTGAAGAGAAAAACACTCAATTTCTTTGTTATCACAGCAGAGCAAATATGTGAAAGCCCATTGAAGGGGTAGTGCTGTCAGTTCACCTCACGCCAGCACTGTAGGTACTACTTGAGGTTCTTTACAGTGTCCCTTCTGGCTGCAACCCCTTTTATTCCTGTTACTGTATCTCCATTCATATTCTCTTTCTTCCATCTTATTTTCCATCCTTTCCTAACAACTGTTTCATATTGCAACTTCGAAGTTTTCCTTCCCGTTAAACCTTTCAAACCTTTCTACTCTCAATTTCCATCTCAGCGCTAAATGACATCTTAGATCCCAGCGTTTGGCCTTTGGGCTAAATTCTGTGTTCTATTCCAAATATGTGAATGAAGATCATGACTAAAGAATAAACACAGAGTGAACTGTATGATTTTTCTGTAAGAAGCACGTACGGAAGTTTTTTTTTATTATTATAGTCAAACTTACTTAGAGAAATGTATCATACCTATTAAGCAAAAGGTAGAGATGATATTTGATTATGCTGATAAAGCAAAGAATAGCACTCAGGAAAAAAGTTTGTGTGTGTATTCTTCGTTGGGATTTGGTGGAAGTTTCCTGCTACTCCTGACCGCTTCAGTCCTTCGAAAGGAGCGCGACGTCGTTCAAAGCTCGAAAACTCTCTAAACTGTCTTTACCACGATCCACTAAGTGTAAGTTTCTTGTTTAATATTCTTCTTAGTTTATCTATTACGCGTGTCTCTTTCAGTTTTTTCTTTATTTTCTAAAGTTTGCCGGTGCCGTATTTCGTGTTGGTGATTCTGTTTTTTCTTTCATGAAAATACCGTAGTGATGATGATGATGATGTTTATTATTACAATACTCCTTTTTTTATCGTAGTTGTCCTATTCGACTGGGTGGTATTTATCAAGATGGAATAACATAAGGTGTGTTCACCGAGGGATCCGATCGCTAATTTCCCTCTTTCAGTGACGTCACTGGAGCACATCGACTGGGCGATGCACTTGTCACTCCGTCAGTTGCAGTTCACGATTATGGGTGTGTATTCCATATTTGGGTGCACTAATAGTTCCAAACAGAAAGGGATTTGTTTTCACAGGTTCCCTAAAGACCCCAAGGTGTCCAAAGTATGGATTAATGCATGCAAAAGAAGTTATAACATTAATGTTAAGGGTGCCAGGATTTGTTCTGTCCATTTCCGGACAGAAGATTACGAAAGAATCAACATGAACTGCTACTACAACTTTACCAGAGAAGTTATCACAGATTAATGAAAACCGCAGTTCCCTCATTAAATTTTCCTGTTAAGGACGTCAAGGTTTAACAATTTGTTTACAATCTCATTAGTGCAATAATTAGTGACATATCTTCGGTTGATAAGTAGCCTGGACTAAATTCTTGAAATGAAGTACAAAATTAGAATAGGCCTAGCATATCTAATGAATGAAGAAATTATCGGATTAAGGCTATCCAATTTGTTTTCTTTTAAACTTTCATTTTATAAATGTAAAGTTGTTCCAACAGGTGATTAGACCTATGCGTAGTGACGTACTTCTGAGTACGTCTTCCTGTGCAGACAAGAATTATGCCTAGATCTTTTATTTCTTAAGAACCCCACTAAGGGATATCGTGGGGTCTGAGTATAAACTGACTTCGAGTGTAGACTTAGGAATTTCTTGTTAGGTAAGAACAACAATTTAAGCAATCACGGTCATAATGTCGCTCCCAATGATGATGACATGCCATGTATGAGTAATACTAGTGTTTTGGAACCAGGTAAGTCTTGGGTTTCCAAAACCCCTGAAGAAAGTGACTCCAGTCATGTTGACGTAGACTGAATTATGTATCTCTGCTCATCTCTTGATGAGAATTCCTCATTTAGGTCTACCTAATGAGCTGGAGGAAGAGGATTTTGTAGATCTTGGAGTAGAGTCTGAAAATGGCATAGAAATTGAAGCCTTCAATTATCTTTGAGGTTATATAGCTCATAAGTACCAAAATAAATATCCTTCCTTAGGATTCCCAGAAATTGAAGGCCTAAACAACGACTGGATCTCCAAAGTGAGGAGGAAAGTGTTGTTTAGGCCCAGTCCTCAATTTGTCAGTAATTGAAAGGAGATGGAATAACTCCTTAAATCTTTTCACGGGGAACAGTTGAAACAAGGCCTTGAGGGGATTACGAAATTAGTTAATATTTTCAGGGAATTAAACATTGATGTTCTAGAGGAAGTAATGAAGTTCTTTATTAGGTGCAGAATACATTTTAGGGTGAAGATATTAAATGCTGAAAGGAAGTCAGAATTTCTTAAAAAAAGGTGTAAAAAAATGAAAAAAATTCTTCAGTAAATTTTGGTAAATAAAAGAACAATACGCAAATTCAATAAAAGTCTGGCAAGTTTTTTTTTCATATTCATTCACCCTCGTTACTTTCGTTATTTGTATTCCAACAAGATTATATTCTGTATGGTAAGGTCTTATATATCTTGATATAACTGTGTTTTAAGTGATATATATATATATATATATATATATATATATATATATATATATATATATATATAGAGAGAGAGAGAGAGAGAGAGAGAGAGAGAGAGAGAGAGAGTGTGTGTGTATTTTCCTGTATGGAAATTGTGAACACCAACATAGCAACAAATTACTGTCAAAACATAATCATTAAGTGCACTGCCCAGACGAAGCGCACCTGTGACGTCACAGTGCGGGAACCGAGCGACCGACGATCTCACCTTATGGTTTTCCATCTTGGTATTTATAGTGTGGAGTCCATCATGTTTTGTACTATATGGATCGTGCCTAGTGTTCCAGTGGTTATGGGTACAATTTCCACTGGCATATTCCAAATCCTTCTTATTTCTATTTTCAGGTCTTGATACTTATCGATATTTTCTCTTTTCCAGAGCTTGTAGGTATTGTATTCCAGTTGTATTTTTAGGAAGCTGGTGGTGTTCTCTTACTGTTCTTCATTACCATTTTGCCTATCAGGAGTTGGTCCTTTGCGCCCCTACAATTCGGTCTGCAGCCTTTCTGCTATTGGGGGATGGTGTTGTCATCTTCAAGGAAGTTGTATAGCCCTTCACTGGTGATACCTGTTAGTAACTTCCATATTATTGGTAGTAGCTATATTTCCTTTGCTCTTGTCTTTCTGTACTAAGGATGTTCTTCGTGTGGTCATCCATTTGCGCTCATGGTGGTTTGTGATGCAATGCTGGAGTTGTTCTGCTATTCGTGGATGCAGAGCCTTGAAGATTTTGAACCATTACCCATAGACTTCATCGGGACCTAGGGCTTTCCAGTTGGGGAATTTCTTTAGTTGGTGTCTGATTGTGTATGTCGTGATCTCGGCGAATCTTTGTTTTACTCTCCCCATTTCTTCTGCCTTGACTTCCTGGAGCCATGTTGCATGCTTGTTGTGTGACACCGGATTGCCCCATATGTTCTCCCAGAGTCTCTTACTGGGTTCGGCTTCAGGAATTTCCTGGTGGGTGTCTTCCCGTCTTCGTTGGCTGTATAGTCATTCTGGTTGGTTCTGAATTGTTTGTTCTGTTGGTATCCTTTATTCCTGTTCATGTACCGTTGGATCTTATGTGCTCAGGCTTTAAACCTCCGTTTTATATCTTCTGTTGTTGTTTTGTCCCTTCACCTGTACTTTGTATTTCTCGTTCAGTTCCTCCTTTGTTTTCTTGCTTCTTAACCTCTTTTCTGTCATCTCTTTCCGTTTCCTCAAGTCAGATCTCATAACCATGATTTGTTTTTCCAGGCGCCTTTTCCAAGGCGGTTGCTGTTTTGGTTTCTGTTTGGCTGGTTGTGCTGGTGGTGTTTGTGTTCCCACTAGTCTTGCTCCTGCATATGCCAGGTTATTTGTTTCTGTGATACTGGTGGTGTGTGTTAGTCTCATTATTTCATTAACTTCACTTGTTTTCTCCTTTAATTTTGTTGTTGTTGTAGGAATGATGAGCTACCAAACAACAGCACGCGAAGAAACGCCGAAGAAGTAACGGAGAGGTCGGAATGAGTGGAAAAGACCAGACAATGGATGAAGCCAGATAAAGAAAGAACAAAGATTCCCTCCAGGAAAGCCTATTATTATTATATTATTATTATTATGATTATTATTATTATATTATTATTTATTATTATATTATTATTATTATTATTATTATTATTCAGAAGATGAACCCTATTCATATGGAACAATCTCACCAGAGACCATTGCCTTGAAATTCAAGCTTCCAATGAATATGGTGCTCATTAGGAAGCAGAGAAGGAAAAGGGAAATACTGACAAACTTATAATTTTCTACACAAATATCACCGAGTTTGTCAATTAGATACAATCTGCTTTGCGGATCTCTGAATGAACTTCCATTCCGAACTTCTCCCGTCTTCTTTTTTCCCCTATTCTTGTCAGTGCTTCCCTCGCCTTTCCATTAAAATGACTGTTTGTGTGTCTCCCCCCCCCCCCCCCCCACCTTTTTTTTCTTTAGGGCGTTTCTGTACGTATTTTCATCCCCCAGCAATGCCTCCCTCTTATTAACGTCATCCCTGGCGTCCATAACCACAACAGCACCCTGGTGAAGAGACAATGCTCTTGATTGTGGCCCCCCTCACTCGGCACACATCTGGAGGAGAGATAGAGAGAGAGAGAGCTTTGTTTCTGTATCCTATTGGTATAAATTATTATTGATTTTTAAAAATTGAAAAAAATAACTTCCCACGTTTAGAGAGAAGAGAGAGAGAGAGAGAGAGAGAGATAGAGAGAGAGCTTTATTTCTAGTATCTTACTGGTAAAAAATAATTTATGATTAAAATACTGTCAAAAAAGATCGCTTCCCATGTTCGGAGAGAGAGAGAGAGAGAGAGAGAGAGGTGGGGGTTTGGTTTTATTGATAATTTCCTAGCATTAAATGATCTGTGATCTGAAATGACTGGGCTAGCCCACTTTGTGTCCTTCCTACTAATAGTCAACTTCGTTTACGTGTGACCTCTCTCTCTCTCTCTCTCTCTCTCTCTCTCTCTCTCTCTCTCTCTCTCTCTCTCTCTCGTTGACACAGCGTCACAACAAGCAGCATCTACTTCACTGGCTTGTTTGGGGTTTTACCGGACTAGCAAATCCTTCCCAGGATGTGAAGGACTCC
Source organism: Macrobrachium nipponense (assembly GCF_015104395.2). NCBI lineage: Eukaryota > Metazoa > Arthropoda > Malacostraca > Decapoda > Palaemonidae > Macrobrachium > Macrobrachium nipponense. The sequence continues at coordinate 28,215,461 of NC_061092.1, read as the reverse complement.
TCTTGCATCCTAAGGCTTGTGTTATTGCTCTAGTTGAGGCAGCATAATGGAATGGGAAGTTCCTTTGTTCTGGATTTCGTTCTTGAGAGAGAGAGAGAGAGAGAGAGAGAGAGAGAGAGAGAGAGAGAGAGAGAGAGAAATGAATAAAGAACAAGATGACCTAGAAAGAGGAAGATTAAGAAAACGAGTATACGATAAGAAAAACGGCTATAAATGAACGAGAGAGAGAGAGAGAGAGAGAGAGCAGCCGCAATGATAATAGGAGTATGGACAAACATAGCTGAGACAGAGAACACAGTAATAATGACAGATGATTATGATAACTGAGCCCTGAAACTGATTGACAGATATTCTACGTGTAATGCTGGTTAAGCCGATCTCTGGTCACTGCAGCTTATATTTGAAGCAATGATGACGCACTGACAGTATTCGATCACCAGTTTACAAAAAAGCAATTGTGATACGAAGACGAAATCCGAAGGTAAGGATCTTCGTTTCAGGGAGAATTTCGTAATGGAACCTTTTTCGTTAAAATGTTAATTATTTGTTTTGGAAATAGATTTATCAGTGAAATGTTGTCGGAAGCATCAACATTTGCAATTAATCCAGTTATAACCGTTTTTGATAAACCGGGACTTAATTTTTGTTTTTAAATTATGAATAAATATAAGTAAAAACAAGTCCTTCGGGCCAGCCCTCCGAGATCTGATAACCAGCTCAGTCATCTGTGAGAATACATTGTCTCCCAGTTAAATGCCCTTCTTGTTCTCGGTTTAAATCTTATTTTTTTCCGTTGTGGACCTACAATTCTTAACAATACAACATCCTGGTGGAGGAAAACGCACAATATAGTCCTGTATAACATTAATAACATTACAAATCCAACATACATAAACATGTCCGTCTTGACATAACAGCATTACGTAAGGTTTACATTCAAGTACACATATGAGCATACGTGTACTTTTGAATGTAATAAAATCATCACATATGACGTCATGCTTAACCAGCTTACTTAAGAGGACCGTCTTATTGTTGACGTGTGTATAGCTTCTAAATAAAGCGATAAAGCGTTTAATGAAGCACAATATAGTGGATATTAATATATAGGTTTCAATCACTGTATAGTGATGCATTATAGTTAAACTCATAATTCCTACATAGAATAATTTTTTTTTCTATCTCCAACACAGCGACACTATTCTTCGGTGTAGCTTTTCAGGTTATGTATCCAACCAGTTAGTTGGCCGTAGGCTGGGGTTTTCAAATCTTGGGGTTTGAGATAACCTCGGGGTCCCCTTAGACGGGTAGTGCAGTTAGTGCACCTCACGCACGGTGCACTGTAGGCATTACTCATTTCCCTTTGCAGCACCCCTTTGGCCCCTATCTGCAACCCCCTTTCATTCTTTTTAACGTACCTCCATGCATATTCTTTCTTCCATCTTACTTTGCACCTTATCCTAACAATTGGTCCATAGTGCAATTGCGGGCTCCGAATGACCTCATAGGTCCCATGCAGCGGCTTCAGTTTCATTCATATGTACTGTTAATGTTTCGAGATTATGATAGTGATTGATCGCATAATAAATTTGCGTCTGTTTCAACTACTTCTTTATTATATCCTTTGTCGTAGCTTTTATATCATTTACTTACATTTTATTAATATATTTATTAATTTGTTAATCTATCCTTTCTTTCTCAGAAACTGATATCTTCTTTCTGCATTTCCTATTACCTTCTGTTACTACTTTCAATTGAACACCATAACCTTTCGAAGCTTGAATTTCAAGTTAATGGCTTCTTCTATATGAATAGGCTTCATCTCCTGATATTTAGTCTTCGTATGTAACCTATAATATATTCTGTCTATTTCATGGCGATACGTATCGAGATTCTGGTTATGCTCTGAGGTAAATCTGTCCTCACTTATCATCTCATTTAGATTAGACATACATCGTCATTGTATGTTTTATAGCCCCTCTGCGCAACCGCGCACCCTCGATTCTTATCTTTATTAAAAAGAAAGATGTCAAACCTCTAACAAACACGCACAAACGCACGCACGCACGCTCGATAAAACGCGCGCGCACATACACACCACCACACAAGTCTCAAATATTATGGTTAACTGAAGTTCAAGGTAGTCTCAATCTGCCGTTGTATGCTCAGTCTCATTTTCTTGATATTAACTGTAGTTGCTGCTGCTGCAGGGCATTTATACTGAATGACACGTCCTGTGTACATCTACATGTTAGAAACATTGTTCCCAGTCGGGTGTTTCACATGGATTCACAGTTAAAGTGCACGCACACACACATAGGCCTACATATACATACATGCACACACATATACATACGTATATTATATATATATATATATATATATATATATATATATATATATATATATATTAGAGAGAGAGAGAGAGAGAGAGAGAGAGAGAGAGAGAGAGAGAGAGAGAGAGAGAATCAAGGTCAGTCATTTCCAAGACACTCCCTGTGCATTCATACTGTACGCCTTTATTAGTTTGAATGACCAGGAGGCACTGAAAACTAGACCAGTGCTCATTACTTCGCAAATATGAGAGAGAGAGAGAGAGAGAGAAGAGAGAGAATGGTTTTGTGGGCGAGGAAAGGGCGTCGTACAAAACGTCCATTCAAGTGGATGCCGCCTTGGCTAACAGCCTACATTTCTCACACTAATCATAATTCTACATCCCAGTCACGCAGTCTGTCTGTCTGGTTGCATTTCTTTGTTCTGTCAGTATTATCAGTTAATGTTTAGGCCAGAGTTGTCGGTTAAAATTAATGTTTAGGCCACGTAATCTTTATTGCATCCGTCGTGAAGTGTGAATTTTCCCTATTATGGCGGAGCAACGAATAATTCTTCATTATCGTTAAGATTACTGTGTATCGTCGCCCATGGTGTGCAGACTCCAGGGACATTGTGGTCGCTGAGAGAGAGAGAGAGAGAGAGAGAGAGAGAGAGAGAGAGAGAGAGAGAGAGGAGAGAGAGAGAGAGAGCGTAAACATGTTTTGACCACAATGACTGTTGAAGGATGTACAGATTCATCGTCTCGGGTACTGAATCGAACATCCTGTAGTGAGTCACTAACGTATTTACGCCGACAGGATATACGCAGGTATAAATAGGCATTATTCACACTTCTTAACCTTCCCCGCGGCCATGTGAAATCTGGCGTCACGAACTTAGGTATATAAGAAAAAACACTGGCGTATTTACATGCCCTTTGAAAAATTTACGTCATGAAGGGCTGATTGATAAGGAAGTGTTAATGTCATAAATGATTTACGAAGATGAGCGAGAAACCTGTTCAGAGGAACAGTTAGAAACGCCCGTGACCCGATGGCTGGGTATGTGCTTGAGAGGTTGGAAATCCACGATTGAAAGATGGCTCGAGATAGCTTTCGTTTGAAAAATTCTCTTTGCATTTATTTTTCGCGTTAGATAATGGTTTCTTGTCATGTCACGGAGTTTTAGTACGTTCTTGAGCAGGTTCTTACAAATGAAAAAGACGATCATACGGAAATGACACAGTGCATTACTCACTTTGAAGAGGCTCGTACGCTAGTTTTGTGCATGTGTAGTTTTACTAGTTTGGTATAAGAGAGGCAAACTATATTGGTACATGAAATGGTAGTAAATTAATACAATTTAATTTTTAATTTTTTGTTTTAGGTATCAGCACCATCTAACAGTAAACTTAGAGGAAATTGATGAAAGCCGAAACGAGTCTACTCGCAGTTGTTTAGCCATGACGTCACTCTCATATGAAAGATTGTGTGTCTGGTGAATTATCTCTCCGCAACCTGATCAAATCCCGTCATGTCATCCACCACCGAAACTGTTGGTGTTCCCCTGAAGAAGGCTTCGGATATAGACATCCTCAAGCCCCTGAAGAATTTGATAACTTCGAGATATCAGACGGCGGAGCAGGAGAGCTACATCAGTGCCATTAATGAATTCGCAAAACTAAGGACATCGGCCGTGTGTAGGACCCTAGATTTCCACGAGTCTTCGTTGGACACTATCTACAGGTAATATCTTCTTGTCCTTTAATTGATATCAGTAGCATTTCTGCTGTACTTATTTTACCAGTTATTGTCGTTGTGGGACGGAAAATAGGGTCTTTGTTTTGTTAGGCTAACCGTAGGAGGGCGTAGTCAAGGGGCCATAGGGAGACGGGCTTGAGATGGGCTTAGCCGGTTCGAACAAAGATACATTTGGTATACTGAAGGATTAGCATCTTTTATCATAACCTTACGCTTAATATTTATTACAGGAGGCTTACGATATGATTTCTAGCCAACCATTTAGACCCAGTTTCTTGTTTGATTAGCCAATGTAGCTTATGGCATTTTGTTTATTTGTTTTATACTCTGTATTTCCTAAACATTTGCTGTGATAATTTGGGCTTTTAATCATAAACCAATACTGGTACCTGGTGGTGCAATCTACCTACCTAGGTAATCTAACGTAACAGTATTCTTTGTGTGATTGGGTAAATCTCTCTCTCTCTCTCTCTCTCTCTCTCTCTACTGTTGTTTATTTTAGCTAATGTAAAATACTGTATGCTTACTGGGGACTAGGGGGAAACACCGCAGGGGATCCATTGTCATCGCATAGATCATCCTTATTAACTTGATATTTAATTGGTGAAACAAGAATACAATTACATCTTTAAGCATACCATTCAAAAGATTGAAGTGTCGTCAATATAGGGTAGAACATCACGGCAGGCCAACCCTCATCACGGTGGACGGGTCTTATTCACTCGATATTTAATTGGTGAAACAAGAATACAATTGCAACTCTAAGCATACCATTTAAAAGACTGAAGTTTCGTCAACATAATGTGATAGATGAAAGCCCCATACGAACTAAAATAAGCATGTGAGCTCTTCGTAAAATATGTTTTCAAGGCAGTTTTGAAATCCAATATGGCGGCTACGTTTTGCATGGACGGTTCTCATCAGTGACGGCCACCATCTTTCCCCAACCTTCCCAGCACTCATTTGAACAATGATAGCGTATATATGTATATATGTAACGTCATACATACGCCGATGCATTTACAAACTGTTTCGATGAATTCTAGTTGTCATAGTAATGCAGTAATGATAAAATTGCTGTAATATGTACGTATATATAGGGTAGATTACCACGGCAGGCCAACCAGGCCACCTACAATCAATGTTTGCCACCCTCCGAAAAAGTACATTATAACGCGTCCTGACACCCGAGATGGGCATCAGTCGCGACTTGTTGTTGGTGAGAAACGGAGCTAAAGACCTCTACTCTCCTTTCGAAGTAAGTATTTTCTACCAAAGTTTAGAAAATTAAGGCCAAATTTTAAGATTTAAACAGAGGGTACTGAAAATGGCGCCCACGGCAGTGGAAATCTCACCAAAACGCTTAGAAATTTTTACTTACAACTAAAAATGTTTCGAAGATTGACGCCATTTCGATGTTTACAGAGTCGCTTGTGTCAACAAACTTTCCATTTCCTGTGATAAATCCGCACACACTTGTACCCACAGACGCTGGAGCACTTTTATCACAACAATCGAAACACATTTCTCATAACAAACAAGCAGGAGTAAACAGCTGTTTTGGTAGAAGATGACGAGAAGCGTGCTCTTAGCTAATTTTTAAATAAGTAGTAAAACATCAATATTTTACATATTTATGATGATTAATTTGAAAATATTCGTTATTGAAAAAGTAACTCGACTCTGACTCAAATTTAAGTAATTATTTTTCTGAATTAGAACGTTCTTTTAAGTTCTGTATTATGACGTCACGACATCTTGACTTTCGTACCTATTGTAAATAATTGCTATACTCAACTGTCATTGCAGAACAGTTTACCAGTTATTCATGCAGATTGTTATCAGCTATACATGTAATTGTTATAATCGTAATGCGCATATATATCTTTATTATTTACTTTTTGGATATATGAAGATGTTTACTGCTGGATTATCGCCGTAGTGTGACGCAATCGTTTTCGGTCCATGGGCCTCTGTCTGTTTTTCGCACCATAAGAAATTATGGGGCCGAATTTGCAATGACCAGAAAAGTCGTTAAAAGAGGAAAGTTAGCATTGAGGGGCATATGTTTGACTGAGAAAAATAAAAATAATTATTCAATAGCTAGCTTGTAAAAAATACTTGGTTATAAAAACTTGATTGACAACTAAGCAGCATGTCTACTATGGGTTTCAGAGACAGTGCAAGCACGTTTGTTCCGATACGTAATACAAACCCTCGGTCCTTTAACAATAGAAGGTAACTAGCGGCAGCTGGGACGGTCGTAAGCTTCGAACAAGGGGAGAACGGTAGTTAACTGCTTGTCCGATCGTGCGCGCGGCGGTGAAGAATCACTTTTGCTTTCGGCCGTGGTGTGACAGGACGTGCTCGTCATCGCTCTGCCCGCTATTTCGTCGTGTGCTTTGGATGTTTACAATTTCTTCTGACTGGTTTGTTTGTGGTTTTGAATGAAATTGTAAGTACTCTTTTTTTCATTTTCATTGATTGTGAAGTAAATTGAATATGGATCTGAAGAGCTTTCGCTGCGCCCACCAAGCTGCCCGTAGAGTGTGTCACGGGCTGGAGGGGCGTAAATGCGGCGGATTCCGCTCATTATCCTGATATAGATCCACATGAATTATGTTATCGGTGTCGGGGCGCGAGTGTTCCCGAACCGAACCATGTAATGTGTGTGAATTGGTCCGAGGCGCAGTGGGTGCTGTACGAAGGTAGGAAGAGGCGTAGATCGACCAAGGAGTCGTCGGAAAGCTCTCCATCGACTCCTTTGGTGACGGATACCTCGTCATCCTTCCTACCTCCAGCTCAGCCCCCACGGTTTGCGCCTTCCCCCTGCGGGGGGGGTTATCGGGGTCCTTCTCCTCACTCGATCCGTCGAGTGTGGAGGAGGGCGCCCGATACCCGGTATGTCCAATTGTATTCGGGGTCTTCCGTCCGCTCTGGGTGGGGTTCGTCCTCCCCCAGGCGTGAGGGTGCCCCTCTAACTGACCGACTGTTCCTCCCTCAGGTGTGCCTTCTGTGAGTGAC
>NC_061092.1:28147789-28207864 GCF_015104395.2 Macrobrachium nipponense | reverse complement strand
GACCACAGTGAAGTGTGTGGAAACATTAGTGTCCCTAGTGTAGTGGAGGGGCCGTCAGATCGGTCCCATAGTGCCTCTAGGAATAGACCTCTGTCGGACTCCCAGGATTCAGGGAATGGACATGTCGAAAACCAGAAGGAGGGCTACGGGAAATTCCCACCGGTCTGGCGTCCTTCAGCAGATCCTGTGGACGCTTCCCAGGCTGCCGAAGCGTGTGATCGAGCACGGATATTGAAGGAGTGCTTTTCGTCCTCTGAGGCGTCCTCTCCTTACCGGGGATGGAGCTCTCAGAGGGCCTCTCACGAGGAGAACGAGTTTGACACTAGGTGCCGCACAGGCAGCCAGCGTCTTTCTCGTCCTCTTAGGAGAGGTTTTAAGGAAGGGGACGCTTCACGTCCTACTTCTCGTCCTGTTCTTTCATCATCACCCGAACACTTCGAAGAATTGACGCCTAAGAAGAGATGCAGGACTTTTCTGATGAGGACGCTTTTGAGAACTATCATCGTCTTAGAGTTCAAAGGAAGAAGAGGGCTCCAACTCGCCCTTCTTCGCATATGATGAGTCCTTCTCCTGAACGTGGAACTTCACCGTCTAATGAAACTCGTATGCAATTGCGTCAACGATTGTCGGCTTTCTTCGCAAGGGGAGAAGAGGAGCCCCAAAGACGTAGAAAGGATCTTTGGCTTCCTGTTAAAAGATCGAAACAACCCTTGTTGGCTTAGCCTCGTTCCTTAGCCTCCCCTTCGTCGTCCTCTTCTGGATCCTTCAGACTCGACCGAGAACACGCAAGTGTTTCAGGAGAGAGAGTTTCCAGAAGTGGGAATGCGGACAGAAGCGTTAGGTGTCGCACAGGCGGCCCTCGCTTTTGTCAGGAGGATGAGAACGATCAAGAGAAGCCTCGTACCGACGTTCGCCGGACTTCTGCATCAACTCGACGCCTCTATCAGGAGAGAGCCTACCAACGCCAGAAGTATCAGGGCGTTCGAGAAGACTCGAAAAGTCAAAGAGAGCAATGTTTGGATTATGTTTCGGATCTTACCCCTCAAGAAAGAGAAGTACTGCATAAATATCGACGGGAGGCTCGTGCTTTAGAATATGAGAACTTGCGACGCTTGAAAAGAGATCATAAGACTCACCAGGACGCTCGAGAGGACGCCCCGATACAAGTTAAGCGTCCTAAGCGAAGTTTTAAAGACGCTCGACGTCCATTAGAGCATGTCCCGCTTCAGGACGCTTTTGAGGACGCTTCTTTGATGGATAAACGTCTTATAGACATTAGAGTCCAGCAGGATCGGAAGCTTTCATTGGCAGACGCACGACTTCCTGCGAGTCCTAAGTCTCGCTCCCTTAGCAAGGGCGCTCGCGATGACGATAGACGCCCGACTAATCGGGATTCTCGGAAAGATAAACGTACTCAACTGAGAGGAGATCGACAGGAATCCCGCAAAGAGGCTTTTGAAGAACCTTTGCCTCTAATGACTTTGAAAGACAAGGCTTTACAAGAGAGTCTTAAGTTTTCAAAGACAACAGCGGATTATTCGCGCATTGTCTCGTCTATTCCTTCAGCGGATAGAAGCTCCCCCTTACGAACAGAGCCTCAAAGGAGAACTGCTTCCTGTTTAGCTAAAGAAACTTTGGACCGTCAAGATCAAGGAGAGTCTTCTAACGATACGCATCCTGCAGAAGAGGAAGAGCCTTCAGAAGCATCTATGGATTATAGCATGTTAACGCGCTTACTGAAGGAATTGTTTTCGGAAAATTCCAAGCACCTCTTCCTCTCTCACCGCCATCGCAACTATCCTCATCCAAGACAAGAAAAGCTCCGGGTTTTGTTAGGATGGCTGCTTCGCTTTCTACTAAAAGAGCGTTGAAGAGGATGAATGATTGGATGGAATCAAGGAAGACGAAAGGAAAGACGTCCTTTGCGCTTCCTCCAGCTAAGCTAAACGGGAGAGCCGGTATATGGTATGAGACCGGAGAAGAAACAGGGTTGAGACTTCCTTCGTCTGCGCAAGGTGACTTCTCAAACCTGGTCGAAGCACCGAGGAGATCTTACCTGTCCTCGGCTAAAGTTTCATGGACTATGCCTGAAATAGATCACCATCTAAAAGGACTGTACAGGACGTTGGAAGTATTTAACTTCCTAGACTGGTGCTTAGGAGCTTTAGGTCTGCAAGCTAAGAGCCCAGAATCATTGTCACTAGAAGAATTATCGAGCGTCCTGTCATGTATGGACAAAGCAGTAAGGGATGGCTCAGATGAGTTAGCTGCCCACTTTACTACGGGAATATTAAAGAAACGAGCACTTTTCTGCAGTTTTACTGCTAAATCAGTTTCTCCTACGCAGAAAGCGGAGTTATTATTCTCCCCCTTTTCTTCCCATCTTTTTCCTGAAAATATGGTAAAGGATTTATCTGTGAACCTGAAAGAGAAAGCGACACAGGATTTGCTGTCTCAATCATCTAGACTTCCTGCGGCGCAATCCTCTTCTCGAGTAGCTCAGGTACCAAAGAAGAATTTTAAGCCCTTTCGTGGCAGAGCACCATCAAGAGCTTCTACACGAGGAAGGGGCTTTGCTAGAGGCAGAACCCCCGCAAAGCAAAGGGGAAAGAAGTGACACCTTGCCCTTCAGGCACCGGTGGGAGGGAGACTTTCTCTCTTCGCAGAGGCTTGGAGAGCAAGGGGGACGGACACCTGGTCCCTCAAGATTTAGAGAGGGATACAAAATTCCCTTTCTCCCATGCCTCCGTTGAGTCAATGAAAGCCTAGAACTGTCACCAGCTTATCAGCCGCAGAAGCAACAGATTCTACTCGATTTATTAGATCAAATGATCGAGAAAAGAGCCGTAGAACGAGTGCTCTTGACAGATTCCCCAGGCTTCTACAACAGGTTATTCCTGGTTCCGAAGCAGTCTGGGGGATGGAGGCCTGTCCTAGATGTCAGCAGTCTGAACCTTTTTCGTGAAGAAGAAAGCTTCAAAATGGAAAACATCGCAATCGGTCCTGGGGGCCTTGAGACCAGGGGATTGGATGGTGTCATTAGATCTCCAAGACGCTTTACTTCCAGGTCCGCCCCATCCATCCCCAGTCCAAGAAGTTTCTCAAAGTTCATTTTTAAGAGGACAGGTCTTCCAGTTCAGAGCTCCTTTGCTTCGGACTGAGCACAGCTCCCATGATTTTCACTTTTCTCATGCGGAACGTGGCAAAGTGGCTTCCACTCTCGAAGATACGAGTCTCCCTTTACCTGGACGACTGGCTCATACGGTCGTCATCGAGAGCAAGGTGTCTGGAGGACCTTCAGACTACGTTACTGTTGCGAAATCTTTAGGCCTCCTGATCATTACGAAAAGTCCCATCTGGGACCCCAAACACAAGTGGACCCACACAGTTTCCTCCGTGACCCAACCCCAACCAGTCCATCGTGGTATGGGGATTCAGATGGATTCCAGTGGCTTTTCGGGCTTTTCCGTCGCTAGAACGTCAGCGGAAAAGCTTAGAAAAAGTGTCAGCCTTCTTGGAGAAGGAAACATGCTCGGCGAAGGAATGGATGAGTCTGCTGGGGACCATTTCTTCGCTGGAGAAGTTTGTTTCTTTAGGGAGACTACATCCTTTAGGGAGACTACATCTCAGGCCCCTACAGTTTTTCCTAACAGAAAATTGGCAGGGCAGACAAAACCTAGAGGAGAATTTGAGAATATCCCTGTTGGTCAAGAAACACCTAGAGTGGAGGCTCGATCCCACCAAGATGTCGAAAGGAGTGTCCCTCTGTCTTCAGAGCCCCGACCTAGTGTTATTTACAGACGCGTCTATGACAGGCTGGGGAGCAACTCTAGGAAAGGAGGAAGTGTCAGGCCTCTGGAGAAAAGAACAGAAGCCTTGGCACATCAACCTCAAGGAGTTGGAGGCAATTCGCTTAGCACTTCTAGCCTTTCAAGAACGAGTCACAGGCCGAGTTGTCCAGATCAACGCGGACAGCCACGGCCCTTTCTTATATCAAGAAACAGGGGGGACACACTCTCGTTCTCTCTACAAGATAGCGAGAGAAATCCTGTTATGGTCAGAAGAGAGGAACATAACTCTCCTGACAAGATTGGGTTTTCAGGAGTCCAGAACTCAGAGCAGACATTTTAAGCCGTCGAAATCAGTTGATTTCAACAGAATGGACTCTGCACATAGAGGTCTGCCAACAGTTATGGAAACTATGGGGACGACCAATAGTGGACCTCTTCGCGACTTCGAAAACGAAGAGACTGCCTCTTTACTGTTCTCCGATCATTGACCCGGAAGCAGTAGCAGTAGACGCAATGCTTTGGGACTGGACGGGAAGAATGGATGATACGCCTTTCCCCCGTTGTTCAAACTTCTGGAGAAGTAACAAGGAAGTTAGCAGCGTCGGAAGGAACAAGGATGACCCTGGTCGCACCATTCTGGCCAGCAAGCGATTGGTTCACAGAGGTCATGTCCCTACTAGTGGACTTCCCAAGAATCCTACCAGTAAGAACCGATCTTCTCAAACAGCCCCACTTCGAGAGATATCACCAAAACCCGTTCGCTCTGAGTCTGACTGCATTCAGACTATCAAGAAACTGGCAAGAGCGAGAGGGTTTTCAGGGGCGGTGGCAAAAGCTATCGCCACCGCGAGAAGAGCTTCCTCTCAATCTGTCTACCAGTCTAAGTGGGCTGTTTTTAGAAGATGGTGTAGGAAAGAGGGCATTTCCTCCTCCAAGACCTCTGTGAGCCAAATCGCTGATTTCCTGTTCCATCTAAGGAATGTAGACAAGCTTGCAGTATCAACAATTAGAGGATACAAGAGTATGCTGTCAACAGTCTTCCGTCATAGAGGCCTAGATTTGACGAATGATAGGGATCTTCACGATCTTCTGAGATCCTTCGAAACATCAAAGGTTCCACAGGTTAAGACACCTTCGTGGAATTTGACATAGTTCTAAAATTTTAATGGCGAGTCCCTTTGAACCTTTGCACGAGGCTTCGCTGAAAGATTTAACGAAGAAGGCCCTCTTTCTAACCACCCTAGCCACTGCGAAGAGGGTGAGTGAGATTCAAGCAATTAGCAAAAATGTTGGATTTAGGGGACACAATGCAGTCTGTTCCTTGAGTCCTTCCTTTTTAGCTAAAAACAAAAATCCTTCCAATCCCTGGCCTAAGAACTTTGATATCAAGGGATTAGCAGGGATCGTTGGTCGGGAGCCATAAAGAGTCCTGTGTCCTGTCAGAGCTCTAAAATTCTATCTGGATAGAACAAAACAAATTAGAGGTCAATCGGACAATCTTTGGTGTTCTGTGAAAAGACCTGATTTACCAATGTCTAAGAACGCCTTAGCGTTCTTCTTGAGAAGCACCATCAGGGAGGCCCATTCGTCCTGCCCAGATAGTGATCTGAAAATTCTGAAAGTCAATGCTCATGAAGTTAGAGCTGTCGCAACTTCGATGGCATTTCAGAAGAATATGGCGCTCAGCGACATGTGAGCACCACATTTTGGCGAAGCAACTCTTGTGTTTGCTTCACACTACCTCAGGGATGTGAAAGTGACATATGAGAACTGCTTTTCGCTTGGACCATACATATCAGCAGATTCAGTTTTGGGTACGGGAAGCGGCACGAATCCTATCCTTTAGAAATGGATAGGTGTGCTTTTGTTTTATTGGTTGTTGGTTTTTTGGTTGTTGGGTCGACCGCTAGAGGCAGACTTCCCTTTATTTTAGCCATAAAGTTTCGGGGACTAACTTTGCTAGGCTAGGTCAGGTGGTGGTTTTTCTTTGCTTCGCTGCCCTTAAAGTATGGTCAATATGGTCTAGACACATTGTGGTCACGCCCCCGTTGTCAGATCATCTAGATCTCACCAGCTATACAGGTCACGTCCTTGCTGGAGACTCTAGTAAAGCAAAAGCAGACTTGGGTGACAGTAATCACGAAGTCAGCTATGCTAACAGGTAAGGAACCATGATGTCTATCATCTGCATGTGAAATGTTTCCCAAAATCTTTTTATTCTGTCCCTCCCCACCTCCAGTGGTGGGAATCAGCTATATATATATCTGACAGGTAAGTGTCATGAACAAAATGATATTGTTATGATACAATAAAGTTTCTTCATACTTACCTGGCAGATATATATAATCAAGTACCCGCCCAGCCTCCCCTCGGGGACAGTGACATAAAAAAAAATCTGAATAGAAAATGGGAATGGTTCCTGACACCCGCCTCCCAGCGGCGGGAATGGGTACTAACCACCTGGCCGACCACTGCGTTTGCCGGGAGTTTTGAAATTCTGTCGGACTTCGGAGAATACAGCTTTATATATATCTGCCAGGTAAGTATGAACAAACTTTATTGTATCATAACAATATCATTTTTGTGATCATATGCCAAGAATGCTGTTAATTTACTTCGTGAGCTATTCACATTTCTCTTATCTCACAGTAGTATTGTTACAGTACAGTATGCTGGTTTGGAGATTACCATAGATATGTAGCTAGATATGTGAGTGGTTTTGCTTTAGCATCAACACCACCCCAGTCTGTTGATTATAGCATAATGTTTGGCTATTCCTCCTTGCCTGCATCTCTCAAGCCTCTCACTAAGGTTTACCATGCCCTGTACAACTTTGCCTGGGCTTTTAGAGCAATTCTTTTCCATTGTTGGTTTCCACATAAATTCTCAAATGGACACTCTGTGTCTATTTTAGAGATTTAACCAGAACTTTTCTTCCAAAACCTTTATTCAGCATTTAACAACTTTCAGTTTGCATTTGGTAAATTTTGTATTGACATTGTTCAGGTAGCCTCCTTGGTTTAAAATAAATTAGCTAAGTGAGATCAACAAGTCTTATTTCTAGACTTGCAGAGTGTGTGCATAGTACATATATATTCTCGAGATAGGTGGTATTTAGAGCAAGGTGAAGTAAAATAAGTCACAGCTACTTAGGAATACCAAAGAATACGTGAAAGGTAAAAGATAACAAGCACTATAGGCGGGGGTGAGTGGGTGCTGCAAATAAAATTTAAACGAGTCCAAGAGTTTTGTGGAAAGAGACTAGAGGGAATGAATGACTTGTAAAAGTCCGCATTTCACGAGGTAATGGTCGATGGCCAGAAAACCAGTAAAGCTTGCCTTGACCATGATTCCTTGCACTTGCCATTGGTAGACAACTTCTCATATACAGTATTATGCTCCATGATGTTTTCCAGAGTACACAGCACTCTTCTAATCTTTCCTTCCTTCCTTCCATTTTCAACTCAACCACCAACAAGCTCTCCATCTTTGTCACACCTATGTGTATAGGTTGGATTTTGGAAGTTATCGATAGGTAGGAACAACCATGACTCTCACCCCCATTCTGGAGGCTGACTTGCTCACCTAAGGGAGGTTGTATACAGGAAGCAAAGTTCAACAGGGGGTTATCCCTTTAGCATGTTATCATGATTAGCTGCTGAATGTGTTCTTATTTAACGGGACATAGGTTGTTGTGAATACTGACTGATGGAATGTAGTGTAAATTATGCTTTATTATACCTGTGGTAAATCACACATTGAGGACCATCTCCCTACCCTTTGTTTGACAACAAGACTATGACTAGGTTGGTAACTTTTCTGTGGACACCTATGTTATCCAACTGGTAATATTGCAGATATGAAACAACTTTCTGTCAGCTTCAGCTCTTCAAGGCAGTGATGGAAATTATCTCGGAATGAAAGGAATTCTAGTTATGAAAAGAATCAGATTGTTATATAAACTCTGTCCTGACACTGGTATTTTTGCAGGAAAATTGAAAGTTCTCTTGTATGATTTATGTCATATGTATTTTGTTTATGTGCTGTATAGCTGCTGTGTTATTTCAAGTAATATCAAGATTTTAGTTCATTCATTATACATAGGAAGTTTTGAATGAAACCTAATGGAACTGTCAATTGCTAACTGCCATAATGCAGTGAGTCAAGTTTCTCGGATTATTACATGTAATCACTTGTATGTACGTATGCTGTATAATGAACTAGTAGAAATATGTGTCCTGATGCATATTAAAGTGCTTTGCTATTGTTATAACCCAAAAGTGTTATATTTGTTCTCAGAAAAGTAAAGGGAAAACAATGGATAGCTTGATAGTCCTGCCTAGGTAATAGATTGATGATAGTATCCGTAATCGGTTATTGTTAGTCAATAAACTGTATCTTTTGCTTTTCTTATTAGTTGTTGATTGAATCTGTAATTGTTTTTTCCTTTCAGATATTATGACCAGATTGTTGCATTGGAGTCAAAGATCCCAGCTGCAGAAATACAAATTCCATTTAAGTGGAAAGATGCCTTTGATCGGGGCTCAATATTTGGCGGTCGCATTAGTCTCAGTAAGTTTTAAATTGCCTTAAAGGCAGGGTCTGTTTTTGTAGTTTATTGCTTATTAAAATTAACTTATTAAGACTTTATGACTTGTATTTTGTAATTAAGACTTTTCTGACTTGTATTTTGTATTTCTGGTTGTGTATCCATTTCTGTACTGGAACTGTATTTTCAGGTTGTCGTTACTCTGAAAAGCTTAATATTTTACTTTGAATTTTTGCAATAAAAGTGCAATTGTTTTGATGAGAATACATAACTATGCTTTCATAGATGGAGTACTACTACCCAGCACAAGGTGTGCTGAGTAGTACTCCATCTGTGAAAGTGTAGGTTGGTATCTTAGGAAAAATGTGAATTATTTTGTCTGCCTATTCTCTTGTCCTATGTTATATTCTTATTGCATTTATTTAACCCTTACTATGTTATATATAGCAGAGTCCATATTTTTTATTGCATTTGGTCTCTTCCAGCATAGCTCTCCAGTTTTTATTTCAGATAAAGATAAATTACATGAAACAAATATTTTTCCAAGTTTTTTTTTTTTTTTTTTTTTTTTTTTTTTTTTTTTTCTTTTCCATAGTGCTGTTAGCTGTGTTCTCTTATTTGTTTGAATTTCTCACTCCCAAACCCCTTTCTCTATTTTGGTCCCTTGTACTTAATTATAGGTTAGGGAAACAGAAAGTATGCGTTTGTCCAGTGATAGTCAGAAATAATCCCTCAGGAAAGATTTGCTCTGCAAGATGAGATGGTAAATTAAAAAGAACGATATTTCATGGTTAAGCTCCATGACCCAAATTTTAGAAATTGCAGTTCATATAATGGTAGATACATTTAAGGGAAAGATTTTATTCAAGTCACAAGTGATTGTACATAGAAAGTTGCTGATGTCAATCCTTCAAGAAAATTTTGTTTTCTTTTCAACCGTTTATTAATTTTTCTTGTAATTTATAACATTGCTGTTTTTATTTATAGGAATTAAACTGTTGGGTCACCTTTGTGACTTGAGGATTTTAAATCAGCGGTATGAGCAAACTTAATAACACATTATTTCAGTTCTGATTTGTTTCCCTTTTATATAATTTCAGCGGTGTCATCTCTTAGCTATGAGAAAGTCTGCGTACTTTTCAATATTGCTGCTCTTCAGAGCCAGGTTGCTGCAGCACAGAGTTCTGACAATGATGAAGCCTTGAAGCTGAGCACAAAGCTATTTCAGGTGTGAATTTGTTTGTTTTACTTTGTTTTGATTATATGTGAGTGAATATTTAGTTCTTAGTACGTTTGCATTTTTGTTTTGCTTAGACAGTTTTAACGTGACCTAATTTTTTGTAGGTTTTGAAAATTTTCTTGGATTGAATTAACATAGGAGTGCTTCGTCTTATGCAGACAACTGAGCACATTTTAAAGCAGCGCTGACTTGTTTTGCTATTGTGTTAGCTAGAGTTATTGATCTAATAACATTAATTTTTAAGGACTGAAGTGTTCCCAAAATTGTGCAGGAAGTAGTGTAAGATTTGTCTTGCTCAACTGCTTTATTGAATACCTGCTACTAAGACTGTGTAGTGTAAAGGTGTTTGGCGATGCTTTATATGGTGCCTAACATTATAATGTTTTCAGAGTGCTGGTGGAATTTTCAATCACTTGAAAGGGATTGTTCATGGATCAGTACAACAAGAGCCAACTCCAGATCTTCAGCCAGATACTTTGGCTGCTCTAGCAACCCTTTGTCTTGCTCAAGCTCAAGAAGTAGTGACAGTCAAAGCCATCAATGGTAAGTGACTGAAATTTATGTGTATTGTAGGTTGAGATATGTCATTTTTAATTTGTGATGTTACCAGATTTTAGTAGCTAAGAATACAGGTCATGCTTTCAAAGTTACTGTTGTTTTCTATTATTAGAGGTTATTCATAAATTCAGAGTCTGCAGTGACTTGGAACCAATGTCTGATGCCAATTGTAATGTGCAAATAAACTTAGGATTGCTATGCTTTTATTTTGAACTCTTTGGCCATGTGGATAATGTAGAAATTTTTACTTTTAGTTTTGGCAAAAATTGTATACGTACTTTTGTTTGGCAAAAATTGTATACGTATTTCTGTTTGGCAAAAATTGTAAACGTAGTGTTGTATGTACAGTTTCACTTAGGCCTTATTGTACTTTCAGATCAAATGAAGGACATGGTTGTTGCTAAGCTCTGTGCACAGTGTGAAGAAATGTTTGGTGATGCCTTAAAGCATCTCCAGAGGGAAAGTTTGAAGCAGCTCTGGGACCGGGAATGGATTTCCCGTGTGGCAGGAAAGCAAGCTGGTTACCATGCTCTTTCAGAATACTACCAAAGCAAGGTTTGTCAGAGTATGATTATGCACCTTCGTTGAATGTTATAGAGCTGTGCACATTCTTTCTTTGTTATTGGTCTCAGTATTTGGTCATTCGTTTTTTAATCTAATTTGCAGATCCCTATAGGGGGTGGTGCTGTCACTGCACCTCCTGCAGTGCACTGTAGGTATTAGTAATTGAGTTTCTTTGCAGTTCCCCTTCAGCCCCTAGCTGCAACCTCATTCATTCCTTTTACTGTACTTTTGTTCCGATTCAATTTCTTCCATTGTACTTTCCACCCTCTCCGAACAGTTGTTTCATAGTGCAACTGAGAGGTTTTTTTTACTGTTAAGCCATTAAAACCTTTTTATTCTCAATTTCCATTTCATTGTTGAATACCTCTTAGGTCTCAGTGCTTGGCCTTTGGCCTGAATTTGTATTCCATTCCATTGTAATTTGCAGATGGGTAATCTATCTCTAGCTCCTGATGTATATGAGAGATCCTCATGTTTTATTTTCAGGTTTGTAATAGTAAAAAGGCAGTTGGTGAAGAGATTGCTCGGTTGCGTCATGCCATGGAGTTATTCAAGGCTGCACAGACTCGCTCAGGGGATTTGGCATTCTTTGCAGACCATCAGGGAAGAGCACAACGCGCCCTTGACGAAGCTGTTAAAGACAATGATTTTATTTATCATGAGAGAATTCCTGATGTAAGTTTAGTGATTGAATTTGTAAATGATTTTCTTTTGTTAACTCAATTTATCATGTAATAGAAAATTTGCCTAAATGATGGAGAGATTTTTTTTTTTTTTTTTTTTTTTTTTTTTTTTTTTTTTTTTTTTTTTTTTTTTTACTGTAAGCGCTATGTTTTAAGTCATAAATGTTGAAAACCTTAATGAAAGCCCTTTGTAAACAAGCAACCAAAATAAGTGTTTGAGATATCTTTACTTAAAACACTAAGCAGAATTTATTTATATTACAACTTGTTGCTAAGGTAGGCACATTTATTTTTATTATGATACCTTGAGCAACCATTTATTGTTGCTGTTATTTATTATGAATTTTATTAATTTTCTCCTTAGGTTAAATCTTTGCCAGCTATTGGTAAAGCTGCTGTTGCAAAAGCGACGCCAGTACCTGAGAGATTTAGCGTAAGTTTCATGGATCTCTTTGAAACCTTGGTCCCTGTCAGTGTACAGCAAGCATTAGTGTCTTATGATGTTCGCAAGCAGGAAATCGTTACTGCTGAGATTGGGAAGCTTCGTGAAAGTACACAGTTGCTCAATTCTATTCTAGCCTCCCTCAACTTACCAGCTGCAATCGAGGATGTGGGGGGAGAAAAGGTTCCGCAGTCTCTCTGCGACAAGTCGACTACTGTTATGGAGGCAGGAGGTTGTGATGTAAGTGTTTTTACCACAAGTTGGGTAATGTGTAAACTGTATTTGTTATAAGAATATATTCTAGGAAAATATTTCAATGATTTTATATACAACAGTAAATTATAGATATTTTCAAATTGGTATCAAAAAGACCATCCTTTCACTGAAAGTTAATTTATGTAGGCTGATTAAAGAAAAATATCACAACCGAAGAATAGCATCAGAGATAAAGCAAGTGAATTTGAAAAAAATCAGCTTGGCTACTTGGGGGCTGGATCGTGGATGTGGTTTACCAGAGTGGTCTGTGATTTAACTAATATCAATTAATTGGAAGTTTAGGATTTGGTTTCTCTGCTTTTCATGTATATTTTACTATGTATAGTGTTTGAAAGGTTAATGTATTATGGTTATTGAACATGCCTTTGTGTTATTTCTTTGTTAATCTAGTGGATGTACTTACTGACTCAGAAGTTTGTGGAATACATTAAATTGTACTTACTGACTCAGAAGTTTGTGGAATACATTAAATTGTAAGTATTAATTGTTTGTTTCAGGCACTTAATAAGATGATTACAGAGTTGCCAGAGTTATTAACAAGAAACAAGGAACTGTTGGAGGAATGTGAACGACAGCTTACAGAGGAAGCAGAATCCGATAACCAATTAAGAGCACAGTTTAAGGAAAGGTGGACGAGAACACCCTCTGAAAAGCTCACCGCCACTTTTCAGGCTAATGCACAGAAGTACAGGTGGGTTTTATATGATTCGATAATGTCATAATTTGCTCATGATTGTGACATGTGATGGGATATATTTGATTGTCATTGGTAAGTAACTTTTCATAATAAGCAATGTTTATGCTAATCCTTTTGAATCTGTATTTACCAGCCCGAGGTGAGTCTGTATAAGGCTCAAGAGGTCTGGAAAAACTAATCCTCAGTATTATTATTAAATCTGTATTTATTCATTAATGAGACACTATGACTTGCCTTTATTGTCTGACTTTTTTTTTTTTTTTTTTTTTTTTTTTAATAAACAAAGGAAATGTTACATAAATTGAAGCTATACCCAAGGAAAAGTAAAAGTGAAGTTGGAATGTAAGGAATAGTGCAAAGAAGAGAACCTCTAATCCCACAATGTATTGTCCATGGCAGGCTGTAGGCAGGAACCCTTATGGCAGCAAACGTTAATATTTAAAATGATTTTAATTGTTTAGTACAGCTGAGATGACCCTGCTGTGTAGACAAGTTGTTGCTGATTGCCTTGTTAAGTAGTTACCGGCATTTTATGCTCAACTGAGTCGTATTAGGCTCATTTTACTAAAGTGGTCTTGACTTGGTATTTTTAATTTGTCTAGGGCTTTTCCCATCCATCCATTTAATCATCAGTGGGAATGTTTGAATTACCACAATATATATATTGTTTTTTGTTAGGATGAACAGATATTGGGAAATTTGGCTATTGATCCATTGATTTGTATTCGTATCTCATAGCTTTGTTCATCGTGTAAGTTACATAGATAATATATTAGTGGTGTTTAAAGTAGGTTTTAAGCTGGACTTAATAGTTTATTGCATTGTCACTAGCTGTTCAAATGTAGGTTTGTGAAAGTTCTAATATATATATTGTAATTTATAGTTTTACTGGAAAAATTTATAAGTTAAACATTGCCATGTATCTTTCTAATCTCTCCACAGATGATTGGTAAAATTTTAGTTCTTTTCATGCTTGTGGCTACTTTGTTTTGTACGCTATCGTTTCATCTGATTTTTCAGAATTATTTAATTGGTTATCATGCAGAAGCAAAGTTAATATTGCATTTAAGTTTAAAGCTTTTGTTTTCCAACCTCTGTGTTTACTGCTGGAGTTACAAATAATGTTATGCATTGTATGGAGCCTAAATTTACAACATTCCCAGTTATTATTATTATTAATAGGGGTTAGTTTTTCCAGACCTCTGAGTCTTAAGTAGACTTCTTGGGCTGGTACAACATTCCCAGTGAATTTTGTTTTAAACATTACAATAACAAAAATAGATATGAGCTGTAACATTATTTAGAACTGTGTGAACAATAGGTTTTTCTCAAAAGCAAAATAATTCAGTAACTCATAATCCAAGTGAATATTTAATCAGTTTTCACATCAAGTTAAGAATCCTAAAAAGTCCAAGGTAAAGTGATTGTATTCTTAAAATTTTATTCACACGAACTTGATTACGTATATGTTGGATGTTCCATGTTTTCTTATGTTCTAATTGTATCTGCTCAGACCACCCTACTTACAAACGAGTTATGTTTTGGACGGCCGTTTGTATGTTTAATTATTTGTAAGTTGGTTACTGTACTGTTCATTCCTATTTAAGTACAGTATAATATAAAATCAATATACTAGTGCTGTGTGTGGTGTGATCCTAAAACACTGTGCATACAGTACTGCATGTACAGAATAGGCACGCAAAGCAAAATTTTGAACTTACAAGTGGCAAAAGTAAATGGTCTGAACACAATTATAATTTGCGATCCCATTTGTTTGTAACTGAATGTTTGAAAGTTGAATGTTCGTAAGTAGGGTGGTGTTTGTAATTGATATTGGGAAAACATTGATTCTTATTAATGACTGTAACTTAAATTAGATGTGAAGGACACACAAAGTTAAGATCTTTTTCAAGTAGCTACTGAAATTGAAAGTGGTATTTTTTATGCAACATATTAAAAGCTTGGGAGTAAATGATGTAAATTAACAGTTGTTCAGTTGAAGAGACAGATAGTTTTGTCTGCAAGTTTACAATATGCAGGTAGTTTGATCTGCGATCTGCAACAGTTCACAATATCCAGATAGTATTATCTACAACAGTTTACAATATGCAGATAGTATTATCTACAACAGTTTACAATAGTTTGCAGTGTAGAAGAGGAAGTTGTAACCTCTGTTAAATAAATTGGTTTTATCCGGTACATTCTTCAATGTTAACATGTCACATGAAATCCGTGACTGTTGTAAGGGTTTTACATAAAGTCTAATATCCAATTTTTTTCCTTCAGGAAGGTGATAGAAACTGCCATGAATGCAGACAGTACCATTCGCGAGAAGTATGATTCCCACAAGGAAGGGATGGAGCTTCTCTCGGGTGGTCCCGCTAGTCTTGCAGCTGCTTTACCTTCAGCTGGGTCTAATAATAATGGCAGTAATCCAGCAATACAAAAGCTCAAACAACTCATGGAAGATGTAGAAACACTGAAGGTAATTCTCTCTCCCTCTCTCTCCGAACTATAGTAATACAGTATTTGTTGTTTTGAGATATGGAATATTTTCTTCTCAATAAATTGAAACAGATTTGACATAAGCTCACTCATTCTTAAGCTGTATTTTTGAAATGTGGAATTTTAATCTTTGAAAATGTGTTGGGTCTACAAAATCCAGTTTTCTTCTTCATTGGCCAGTCATTATTCCTCTCTATGATGATATATTGCAGTGTTTTAGTAATTTTGTGTTTAATGTTACTAGCCCATGCTGTTTCATAGCAGTGTTAGCAATAATAACTAGAATATCCAACCTGTAGTTGGGTTTTTACATTATAATTGTATTCAGTTGAAATTTGATATAGAGTTGTGTGTGTTCACAAATGTTTTTGTTTAGAATCATGTCTAGTGGTATTTTGGTACTTTACTGTGGACCCCCTCCTATCCGTGGATTTTTCTGTGGAAAGTATATTGTATATACATTTTTGCGGGAAATTTGCATATTCGCAGTATTTTTCACAGAGAAATGTTCACTAATTACTGTGTTTTCATAAATTTTTGTGACTAAATGCATTTTTTATTAACTATTAAAATACTCGGGTATAAGAATTTTTAGATTTTTATTTTTATATTTTATTTTATTTTAATTTTTTGAACTTTCAAAATTGGGAGTTATAAGTGGTTTTTAGAGGGGTGTCAAATATTCTCAGAATTTAAATATGAGGGGGTTTCTGATATGCATCCTCCACGAATACCAGTGGTCAACTGTACTGGCAAAAGTCATTATTTGTTATTTGGTTTCATGTAGGCTGAGAGAGATGCTATCGAGTGTGAATTGAAGAGCGCAACTGTAGATATGAAGGAAGTTTTCCTCTCTGCCTTGGCTCAAGAAGGAACCATCAGTGAGGCTGCCATATCAACAGAAAGTTTGGGACGCGTCTTTGGACCTCTTCAGAAGCAGGTGAGTCACAGTTCTCCTTTTGTGTTAGGCTTTTGACCTTGTACAGTAGTACATCTCAATTGGCTTGTTACTTTACAAATGATAACAACAAAAGTAATAGTGATATTTTGTTCCTATGGGGATATGAACCTTCACTTTCATAAATGGAATATATCCAAGCATCTCGTGCTTCATCTGTTGCTGAATATAAAAACAAATGCCTATTAGGTAAGCCCAAGTACTACCTGACTTCTGTTGGCTGTGGTATATTTTGCTGCGCTTAATGAATATAACCTATTCTAGGATGTGCAAAGAATCCAAAATGTAAACCAGCCTAGCTAGGCAATAATTATGTCGTATGTGTGTTTTGACATGAAACTGCCAGTAATATAAGGGCTATTATCATTTATAGAAATAGAATTGAATTGGGAAATAGTCCAGTGAATTTGCCCCCTTTTATTGTAGGAGTTTGTGGGAAGAGTTTGGTGTCTATGCAGCTTGGTCCCAGACAAAAGGGAAAGGAACAGTCTTGTTTAATTCTGTTTTGTGTATTCATTTGGAAAAGAGAGGCCTTCTCTTTTTGATGTAAGATATTGTTTTATAATATGTTCAGCAAATTTTAACTGCTGGTAGAAGATTACTAAACATGATTTGTTTTCAGTTAATGTCGTAAACCATTTTGTTATTCTGGCTCAAAAAATAATTCATCTATTAAAGCTTAATTAGAAGCATAACCCACCCGTATCATAAAATACTAATGAATATCACTAGTGGTCTTTTGGAAGACTACTAAAGTGATAAATATTAGAACAGCAGATCCTAATATCAGTGTCCTGACTCACTGAAAAAAAACTTTGTTCCGACACGGCATACAAACCTTCGGTCCTTTTACAATAGGAAGGTACTAGCGGCAGCTGGATAGGTCGTAAGCTTTCGAACAAGGGGTTCGGTAGTTAACTGCTTGTCCGACAGGCGCGCGCGCGCGACTGGGAGGTAAACAAATCACTTTTGCTTTCGGCCTCACAGCGAGTGGACGTGTGTGTTCGACGCTCTCTGCCCGCTTCTCGTCGTTTGCTTTCTTAAGTATTGGTTGTGTTGTGTATGAAAGAGTTCTTTGTAAGTACAATCATTCTCTCTTTTCATATTAATTCACCTAATTTGTTTATGATGGAATCTCCTCGCCTCGCTACCCCACGGAGACTATGCCCGGGTACCGAAGGGCGTAAATGCGGGAAGTTCCGCTCTTTCCCGGCGATAGACCATCTATTTTGTGTGCTCGGTGTCGGGGGCGCGAATGCACCCGAGCCGAGGCCTTGTGATGTTTGTAATGATTGGTCGGAGGTGCAGTGGACTTTGTATGAGGGCAGGAAGAAGCGAAGGCCTGCAAAGGAGTCGTCGGAAAGCTCTCCCGCGACTCCTTTGGTGACGGACACTTCGTCTTCTTTCCTGCCCCCCGCTCAACTTCCATGTCTCGCGCCTTCCCCTTCGGGGGGGGTGTCTAGGTCCTTCTCTTCTCCTGACTTGTCGAGTGTGGAGGAGGGCGCTAGATACCCTGACGTCCAGTTGTACTCTGGGTCCTCTATCCGTTCGTCTTCGCGCGAGCGGGTAGAGGATCCCCCTAATCACCCGACTTTTGCCTCCTCAGGTGCGGTTGCCGCGAAGGATGACCTCGGACAGGTGTGGGCATCGTTGGGGTTGCAGGGCGTGCCGAGTGTCCAGGGGCTGCTCTACCATCTCGCTGGCGCCGTGGCGGTCACCCATGCAACGGTCACGACCACCACCACGACCCTTACAACACCCGGCTACGCTTCACCTCCTCACCTGGTGTACACCCAGCACGCGGTCTCTGTGACACCCACTACATCGGTGCAGGGCCAGTCGCCGTAACTCGGGGGAGTGTGGATGCCGCCAGCCTGGGTTTGCCGTGCTGCCGCGACCGACTTCGTGTGCCCGAAGAGCTCGCCCCTGGACCTCCCACCGGTACCTAGGATGTCTGTGCCGCTGGTCCGCCCATCTGGACCGCCTACACAGTCTGCCGTACCTGCCGTGACCACTGCTGCCGTTCCTGTACCTGCTCCTGCTGTCTCGTCTGCCGTTCCTGTGATGCCTGCACCTGCTGATGTTGTTCCTGTTCCTGGCGCCGCTGCTCCCGATGCTGATCTGTTCGGACAGGTGCGTCCGGGCCCTGTTGCTTCGGCAACAGCAGCCCCGGCTCCGTCCTGGATGACAGATCTGACGTCGGATCCTGAGAAGGTTGACGAAGAAGAAGAAGAAGAGGAGGAAGTTGTCGTCGCGTCTTCATCGTCTTCTTCGTCGTACGTCGTCGTCTGTCCGCCTCTTCCCCTTCTTCTTCCTAAGGCTCCCCCGCCGAAGAAGAAGAAGGTCGCCTCCCCCCCCCCCCCCCTCCCCCCCCCCCTAGAAGTCTCCTTCGGGAACTTCTAAGGGCCCGTCTCGCTCTGGTGAGACGGGGGGTTTCTTCGCTGGTCACCCTGCTCCTTCGGGGGCAGGACCCGTCTCTTCTTCCGCAAGGAAGAAGACTACGGGGACCAGAGGAGTGCTGGCTAACACCGGCACTTCCTCACCTGCTGTCAGTGGTTCGGCCACAGCAGCAGGGTCCGTCTCGGCCGCTCGTTCGCGAGAGAGGTACCGAGTGTACGGTCCGCCTACCAGCAACCGTGCAGCCAGGAACCAGACCTCTGAGTCCGCTCAGCGTCAGGTTCACGGCACGGAGCGGAAGACTGGTGACAGCCGCTCACGCGACTCTCACCAGACCAGCTCTCGCTCTCGCGCGAGCAGCTGGCTACCCGGGCGGACGTGACGGTCCATGACCGGCCACGGGCTAAGGCTGGGAAGAGGTCCCCCCGTTCCCCGGCACCAGCCACGGCTGGTACCAGCGAACTGACGCACGAACTAGCGGATGTAAATCCCATACGTAAAGATTTCCGTGAGGGATACCAACCGTCTCACCGTGACAGTGGAGCTCGCCGGTCGCCTGACCGTCGCTCTCACAGAGAAGATCGGGTAGGGGCACGGGACCAGCACCAGGCACCTATGACACACGAGACCGGGGGCCAGCTGGTTCTCGGTCCAGCCGTTCTCCACAGCGAGACGGCTCGACTAGGTCTGCAGCTCGATCGCCACCGCGGGTTGGCGATCGCCTGCAGTCTTCCAAGCCCGCTGGTTCTGCCAGCGAGCGAGGAGGGAGCGTCAGGTCTTCCTCTCCCATACCTTCAACCTCCTCGGGTTACACCGGGAGGGGCGAGGTATTGAGGAGTGATCGTGAGGGGTGCGCCCTTCAGGATCCCACCACGTCGTCGTACGTACCAGGCTCGGTTCTCGGACCAGCCAGGTCGTACGCACAGGTGGTTGGAGGAGACCGAGAGGGGTCTGTCGCTGCTCCTCTCCTTGAGGGAGGAGGGTCTCGGGAGGTGCTCCTGTTTGAGGGACTGGACGGTCCGACTCCGCAGGACGCAGTCACTCCTGAGATCCAGAGGAACTTTGCCGAGGTTATTGCGCTGATTCGTCAGCACAACGACCTCGCGGAAGGATCGCCGCTCCCACCATCCGAGCCCACGTCCCGGCTCGAGTCGTTCTGGGGCCCGAAGAGGGAACCCAGACCGACGGTGGGTTTGCCCCGTTCTGAGCTTGCGACTCAGTGCTGGACCAGGTTGAATCGCTTGTCTCCGGACAAGACGGTTTGCGCTCAAGTCCTGGCAGGTCGAGCAAGCTGCTTCCACCTCCTCTGCTGCGACGCGGCGTTTTTACGTGCCATCTGAAGACCCGATGCCGCCCAAACAGGTGAACCCGGAGTTAGCCAGGCTAACTCCGGGTGTGTCTCTGCAGCAGCTCCTGTCCGAGAACCTGTGGTTCTCGCAGCAAGAGGCACTCGGCCTGGAATCTACCGCCATGGCAGCTTTCCAGGCCGTCTCCTGGCTAGATCTGTGGTCCCCTCACAGTATCTAAGGTCGCAGCCAACTCCGGGGGAATTTCTCCCGAAGATGACTTGGCCTTCAGGAGACTTTGCCAGTCTGGGGGAAGAGCCATCTCCTTCCTTGCCCACCAGACGGTGAACCTGTGGGCCAACCTGGTTCTCCCGACGAAGGGACGCTGTCCTTAACTCGGGTTTCCAGGGCGGCTGGGCGTGAAGCGGCGTTGGGACTTCGCAACGGACCTTTACGGAGTTCCACGTCTCTCTTCCCAGGAGAGATGGTGGACGCTGCGGTGGACAGACGGCGCACTGACGACAGTGACCGGCTGGTTCACCAGGCGGTCTCGAAGGCTTCTGGGCAGCCTCGGACTGCGGCCAAGTCTAAGAGCTCGGCTAGCGCTTCCTCGGTGGCTAAGACGGTAGCTGCGTCGAAGCCCCGGGAATGACTCTGTCTTCTTCGACTTCTGGCAAGGGGAGCCGTAACCAGCCCTCCTCCCAGCCCTCCTCCTCCCGTGGAGGCTCTGGGAAGAAGTCGAAGAAAGGGGGGAAACGCTAGGGACGGCGTTCCCCCTCACCTGCTGCCGGAAGGGGGTGTGGGGGGGTGCCTGGCCAGCCATTGGGCAACTTGGCAGCGCACGGCGCCGAGACCTGGATTGTAGATGTCCTTCGGGAGGGATATCTATTACCCTTCGAATCTCGGCCACCCCTCACCTCCAACCCGGTCCAACAGCAGTCGTACGTTCCAGGGTCATCGAAGGACGTAGCACTGAGACAGGAGATCAAGACCATGCTGATCAAGAGAGCTGTAGAAATCGTCACGGATCAGTCACCGGGGGGCTTTTACAGTCGACTCTTCCTGGTGGAAAAGTCTACGGGAGGCTGGCGCCCGGTGATAGATCTCTCTCCCCTGAACCGGTTTGTTCGCCAGACCCGGTTCACGATGGAGACGGCACGCTCAGTGCTCGACTCCATCAGGGAGAACGATTTCATGCTTTCAGTGGACTGAAGGATGCGTATTTCCAAATACCCATTCATCAGTCCTCCAGAAAGTACCTCCGCTTCATCCTCGACGGGACGGTGTACCAGTTCAGGGCACTTTGCTTCGGTCTCTCAACCGCCCCACAGGTGTTCACGCGAGTGTTCACTCTGGTGTCTGCTTGGGCCCATTCGCACGGGATACGTCTATGAGGTATCTCGACGATTGGTTAGTCTGGCGAGCTCCCCGCTCGCAGTTGCTACAGGACAGGGATCGACTGCTCGAGTTCTGTCGCGATCTGGGGATCGTTGTGAACTTCGAAAAGTCCGATCTCGAGCCCAAGCAGAGGATGAAGTACCTGGGTATGCTGATCGACACGGTAGCAGGGCGAGTCTTCCCCGCAGACTCGCGGATCAGCAGATTCAGGGAGGCAGCCAACCAGTTCCTGTCTCGGCAGGAACAGGCAGCTCAGCGATGGCAAGTCGTGATCGGACACCTGTCGTCACTCGAGAAGTTAGTCCCTCACGGGCGTCTTCACCTGCGGTCTCTTCAGTGGAGACTAAAGGAGAGTTGGTCACAGGCGACGGATCCCCCAAGCTTTCCAGTGTCACTGACACAGGAGGTGAGGCAGGACCTAGCCTGGTGGCTGGACGACAGGAACCTCTTAAGAGGAGTGCCCCTGCGCACTCCCCCCCGGACATGCAGCTGTTCTCAGACGCATCGACCGAGGGATGGGGCGCACACCTGGAGGAGTTGCTGACTTCAGGAGTGTGGGACGAGAACGACAAGCACCTTCACATCAATGTACTGGAACTCAAGGCAGCGTTCCTCGCTCTCCAAGAGTTTCAGGACTGCTTGATGGGACACTCAGTGGTGTTGATGTGCGACAACACCACGGTGGTGGCTTACGTCAACAAACGGGGGACTAGTGTCTCTACCCGTTGTACCAGTTGACTCGGCAGGTGCACGAGTGGGCCGAGGCACACTAATAGAGCTGTCGGCACGCTACATTCAGGGAAGAGAATGTAGTAGCAGACACGCTTCAGCCGTCCGGGAATCAGGTGGGGATAGGAACCGAATGGTCTCTACACCAGGACGTGGCGGAAAGGCTCTTCGACCTGTGGGGCGACCAGTCGTGGATCTGTTCGCCACCCGGCACAACAGGAAGCTCCAGGTGTTCTTCTCGGGCCGTGCCGGACCCATGGGCAGCTGCAGAGGACGCTCTTCAACACCCGTGGGACAACCTCTTCGCCTATGCCTTTCCCCCGTTCAGCCTGATTCGCAAGGTGAACAGTCGAGCACTGGTCACCCCGAATCTCAGGATGATTCTGGTGGCTCCCAAATTGGCCCGACAGGCCATTTGGTATCTGGACCTGCTGGCTCTTCTCGCAGGAGAACCGAGAGAGATTCCCCCTTGGCACAACCTTCTCGCCCAGCCACACGTCGAGCGGTACCACCGAGCAGTCCAGTCTCTACGTCTTCACGGCTGGCTGTTATCCACCATCTCTTGCGAACGAGAGGCTTTTCTCGTAGCGCAGCAACAGAGATGGCTGGAAACGTCCGTCAGTCCTCTGCAGCTGTGTACCAGGGGAAGTGGGCCGTCTTCTGTGGTTGGTGTCGTAGACGGGTCTTTCTCCTCTCAGAGCCCACTCTTTAGCAGGTAGCGGATTTCCTCGTTTTTCTTCGCCGAGAGAAGCTCCTCTCAGTCCCCACAGTCAAAGGATACAGAAGCCGCCATGGCGCTCGTCCTGAAACTGAGGGGATTGGACATCTCGAACTCGTTCGAGATCTCCTTGCTTATGAGGAGCTTCGAAAGGTCTTGCCCACCCAGGGAACTCAGGCCCCCCTGCGTGGGATGTGACTCCCTCGTCCTTAGGAGTCTGACTCGAACGCCGTTCGAGCCACTCCGAGAGTCGTCAGACAGGGATCTGACCCTCAAGACCCTCTTCTTGCTGGCCCTGGCATCGGCGAAGAGAGTAGGGGAACTTCATGGTCTTTCCTATGATGTACGACCACTCCAGGGGATGGGGATCTGTGACGCTCCGATTTCGTCCCGAACTTCGTTGCGAAAGACTTCAGGAACCGTCGGATCCCTGATGACAGGTTCGAGTCATTCACGATTCCCTCCCTATTGGACTTCACCGATAATGATGCGGATGAGATGCTGCTTTGTCCTGTGAGGGCGCTACGGCGCTATCTGAAGAGGACTCGACACCTCAGGCCTGAGTGTCGACGCCTCTTCGTTAGCACCGGGGTCACCAAGAAAGAAGTATCCAAGAACACTCTTTCATTCTGGCTGCGTGAGGTCATCAGGAGGCGTATGAGGCTGATGGTAGTGACGACATCCGTTCGTGCCCGTCCGAGAGCTCACGAAGTCAGAAGTATTGCCCCTCGTTGGCGTTTTCGTAAGAACTTCTCCGTGGCGCAGGTCCTGAAGGCAGGGGTCTGGGCTAACCAGACTACCTTTACGTCCTTCTACACCTTCGGGATATTGCCCACAGGTCCTTGGATACCTTTTCCTTGGGACCCGTGGTGGCTGCTCAACAAGTTGTGTAGCTAACCCAGACCCTCGCAGGCTGAACAGCATCGAGTCCTGGTGTGACTGTGTGGATGGATGTGTGAGTGAGTGAGTGACTGGCTCTCTCTTCCCATCTTTTCCTCCTCCTCTACCTGTGGGCAGAGGGCCACGGTCGTCACTACGCTGGATGAGGACGAGATGCAGTGAGCTATATGACAGAGCCCCATCCTATCCCTTTCACTAGGGATAGGAGCAGAATATCCACCACTTCCTTCTACAAGGGGGGGAAGAATGGATGCCTACAAGAGTCAAACCCATGACTTTATATTTGCTCCTGTACAGGAACAAGTTCTTACATTGCTGGTACGAAGAGATACGCATGCCTCTCTCTTAGTACTCGGTCCAGAGGTCTGACCATTGATCCTGCGGTGCACACCCCGATCAATCGGACAGAGGCTTGGATCCCTCCCTCGCTCTTACGACCAGGGAGGCTTCCAAGGTTGGGCGAACACCAGTCTGTTCACAAAAGACTCAGATTCCTCCCACCAAGAAGTGAGTCTTCTTTTCTATTGTAAAGGACCGAAGGTTTGTATGCCGTGTCGGAACAAATGACAATTTGTCTAAAATTGCATTTTTCCTAACTATACAAACCTGAGGTCCTTTTACACATAGCCCCACCTCATGCCACCCCTCACACTCTGCAGTTTTTGCTTGGGCCAAAAGCAAAAGTGATTTGTTTACCTCCCAGTCGCGCGCGCGCGCCTGTCGGACAAGCAGTTACTACCGAACCCCTTGTTCGAAAGCTTACGACCTATCCAGCTGCCGCTAGTACCTTCCTATTGTAAAAGGACCTCAGGTTTGTATAGTTAGGAAAAATGCAATTTTAGACAAATTGTCATTTTATGGGCTAGCCTACTCTTCCCACAGACATCACATATGGAAGGTAAATGAAATCCACTGTTTATTGTTTAATTTTATACATGACTGTAGCTTATTACTTTTGTTTCAAATAGAAATAATCACACGAAGTTCTTCACCAACACTCAAGGCATGACCCATCTTGAGCTGATCTCTTGGGAACATGTAAACCATTTGGTTACTACAGTTATGCTCAAATCTGACGCAACATAATTTTTTATGTATCATCCAGAATCTTGAACTCAACGTAACGTTTCCAAGTAGTGTTAAATTTTATTTTATTTTATTGTCGTATATATAGACAACCTTGCGAATTCACAGCTGTCGTCATTTTCCGTATGGTTATGTAAATATCCTTTTATGCATTGGTATAATTCATAATCTGTGTGATTTGAATTTTTTGTGTGTGTGTTTTTATTGCTCAGCTCAAAGACGGTGCGATAAGGTTAGTAGTTTCGTCAGTGACAGTACGCTTAACATGCTCCTTGGGCTGGTCAACATAACTGCATCTATAGCATTATAGTAGTAGGTCTAATAATCTCAACAGCTGTATCAACATTTTCAAGAAAAGAATATGGATTACAACAAGTTTCTTTGAATGTTGAAGTTTTAGGCTTTGTTCGAGCTGCCTGTATATTTTAAAATGATTTATAGGCCTAAAAAAAAAATAATCTAAGCCTTTGAGATGTAATCTCTTTTACTAAGAATATATTTATAGAAATCATTTGTTCTTTGAAGATGGTAATTTTAATTATATGGAGAAGATGGCTATTAATCGAAACATCTATTAGTCAGGGCCTATGGAACGCTTGTTTTTTAACGGGCTTAAAATATGATTTCCTTAAAAGTCCTTCTGCTTGCTTTGGTGTATGTAGTTTATTCATTCATAAGGTAACTTGAAGTGTAATAATGTGCAGATAACTTCATATAGTTTCTGGCAAGAAATTGTTAATATAGAGATGTGATTGTTAAGTGTAAAGTAAAGAAATCTACTACACCTAGGCCTAGGAACACAAAATCTTGGCTTTAACCAAAGACTAATGGTATAGGCAAAGATTTGCTAGTAAGCCATAATTTTTGAAGTGGTTAAGAAGTATAACTGGATAAATCTATTTTTATGAAAACCCAAATATTCCTCTAACAAATAGAAAACAAATGGTTTCGAGATAATTTTACTGTCCTTACTTGTAGACTTATGCTAAACCAGGTGGTTCCTGTTGCACCGCCACTCTAGGGTTGCGTCACTTTTTATTTACTTATTTATATTTTTTCATCATTGAGGCATAAAAACAGTCAAACAGGACTATTTCAGATTTTATGGTTGCATTGGAAGCAATATTATTGTTGTAACAATTTTTTTTTTCTTTTTAACATTTGAACTGAGGTTTGATGATGAGTGAACAAGTTTTGAAAATGTTTCACAAGTGTTTTTTTCAAAATTTGGCAGCATTTGATATTTTCTTACAGTTTTGAAATATATGACAGATTTTACTCTTATGAAACATATTGTATGCAATAATTGTGTTTTTGTATTTAAATAATAGATAAATATGGAGCATGTTAGGTTGCCAGTTGGTGAATTTTGAACAAAATTCTATGCAGTCATGTAGCATGAGTTCTTAGCATAGTTGTACCAGAAAAACCACCATGGTTTATGTTTGAAGGCAGACAGACTTGAGAAAAACCTTCAGTTTTTTTTAAAAATAAAACTTCTACTATGGCTAAATCATTCATTTGTGTGGAAAAGTGAGCTTGAGGAGTAGAGGAGCATGGCAGGTGGTAGATAATTATTTGAGACAGTAAAGTTATTTTTTGTTTTTACTTCACAGGTAAAAGAAAGTGTAGAACGTCAAGAAAGTTTGGTTGGTAGCATTCAGGAAGCTCATCAAGAATTCAGCCAAGCCTCATCTGGTGTTGGTGGGGAGCGAGAAGACATGCTCAAGAAATTGGCTTCTGCCTACGATAATTTCAATGAGTTGCGTAGTAACCTCACTGAGGGAGCCAAGTTCTACAATGATTTGACGCAATTGTTAGTTAATTTCCAGAGTAAAATAAATGACTTCTGTTTTGCTCGTCGCACAGAGAAGGAAGAACTGATGAAAGACTTAACTCAGGGACTAGCCAATCAAAATGTAGGTTCGGCACCTAATCCACCTGCACACCATCAAGAATCCGCCCAAACCACACCGAAAATCCCACCCCAGCGTCCACCTCCACCTGCTGTTAATCCTTACCAGGGTGCTCCTCAGATTCCACCACAGTCAGCACCACCAGCAGCGCAGGCTCCTCCGGCATCAGCGGCTCCAGGAGCACCACCTGTATATGGAGCACCTCAACCTGGAGCACTTCCTTATCCCATTAACCCAACTTCAATGCCAACTCCACAGGGATATGTTTACCAGAGTTATCCTGTGTATACACCTATGCCACAAGGATATAACCCATACTTCCAGCAACCACAGCAGCCTGGTGCGTATCCAGGTGGCTATGCTGCCCCTCCTTATCCTCAGCAACCATATTCTTCGTACCCCTACCCCCCACAGCCCCAAGTTCCTCAGCAGCAACAGTGGCCCCGTCAGTAAAGGTACAGATTGCTCTTGAAGCATTAGTTGCAGAAGTACTTTTGTTACAATTATTGCTAGTTGTATAGACCAAGTAGTTGCATACTTTGTCATTTATGCAGAAGTAATCTTGGAGGAAGAATGAGGGTGCTGTTTTTTTCTTTTTTTCTTTTTTTTTCTTGCTAATATGATGTATTGTAGCCCACATCATGATTTTACTTGTTGCTGTTTATAGTACATTTTATTATTTAGCCATTTTTATACAGTTTTGCATTTCCAGTGTGTTTTGCAAAATGCCATAATGTGTTTGTATGAGCATGCTTGTGATTATATGACATTAGATCATAACTAGATAATTATTCTCCTTCTGTATTCTGAATGAAAGATTATTACTAGATTTAGGAGGTAGTATGAATTTCTTATGCACTTCAGAGTCTTATACTTAGATATCCTGTATAAAAGACTGCACAGGTTGCTAAAGGTGTCAAACCATAACCTTCCTGTAGCTTAGGGTAGCTTTTGGTTCTCATTTTTAACAAAATCTGTCCAGGTCTAGGCAAAGATCATGAAATAATAGTTGATACATGGTACATATATCCAATGGTGTCTGCTTCTAGCTGTTGGCTATTGGTAATGATTGATTTGTAATAATTGGAGAACTTTTTCTCTTGTTTGTACAGTGGTGTTCCAGCTTCAAAGAATAATATGCATATGTTGAATTTTACCGTGGCCTTTTGTGGGTCTTCTTATTTAATTTAGATATAAAATTCATTATTAAGCCAGTAAAGGGACCTATGAAGCAAAGTTGGTTTTTGCAGAGAAGCCTTAGTTTTTAAAGGCATTAAGAAGGGTATTCTCAAGTAGCTCCTAAAGTTTTGCCTTATAACAGTTAAAAAGCTTAATAACTGTGGGAGATATGCACAGATACTGACCATTGCACTAAAGGCAGTCATTCACACATAGGATTTGGGATGTAAATTTACAGAATTTCTCTCGACTAGATTCCTTCAAGTTGAAAGTTGAATGAATATGTCATGAGGTTGAGATGAGTTTGCTGGATTTGTCGTGCATTGAATACAGATTTGAGGAAAGAAGTCTCATTAGTGAAACTATTCTTTTATTACCAAGATATATCATAGCCAAATATTATTTTTTAACATTATGTGGAACTGTTGGCTGAGCCAAGTATGCTAGTATGTCCTCTGATCAGTGTTGAGTTGATATACTTTGATTTATGTGTTGTTTTTTTAATTTGAGTAAACCATAGCAGTGTACTGTAGAGAATGAGTAACTATAGTATTGAAGATATTGAAACATTCTTGTTAGGTCTCAAGGGTTGTCAGTGTTCTTTTTTAAAAATATATTACACAATTTGGAAAGAGGGTGACTTTTA
The DNA here is from genome assembly GCF_015104395.2 of Macrobrachium nipponense. Taxonomy (NCBI): domain Eukaryota; kingdom Metazoa; phylum Arthropoda; class Malacostraca; order Decapoda; family Palaemonidae; genus Macrobrachium; species Macrobrachium nipponense. The sequence continues at coordinate 28,179,346 of NC_061092.1, read as the reverse complement.
TTGCATGAAATAAACTTAAACTTTAGTTATGGAACTTTTATTGCTCTAAAATATTTTTTTCAATTAATAATCATTTTGTAATTGCTAATTGTTGCAATATTTAAATGACCATAGTATTTAATTACAACTGGAGGTTTGAATGGGTGTACCAAAAGAATTTACTTGCATTTTAGTTTAATAATACAAAAACAAATGTATATGATTGTAATATATATTACAGGCTGCCTTATTTTTTGAAATCTGTGTCTTGTTAATGTATATGCAGTACAGTATTGGCAATTTATTTCCTTGCCCTAGTGAGTTAAGAAACGGAATTTTTATTCCCCTTGTGCAAATTTTTGTATAATATATACAGAAAGCAACTGTAGTCTTGATACAGGTAAATGATATATCATATCAGAGAACTTTATTGAATTACAGTATATTTTCTTTTGTTCATAAATGGTAAAGAGTTGAAATATTAGGAGTTAGTAACGTGAAAAATGTATGAAACTATGTTAGTGTTAAGAATGAAATGTTGATGATGAAAATATTCAATGAGGATCATGGCACATTTTTCTTTACACAAATTTACCAACGTGATATAGTAGTGTAATAAGTGTCTGTGATGTTTCCTCACAAAATCCTGTTGTCTGTGACAAAAAATGAATTAATTTTTCAATAAATCATAAAATACATTACATAACTTCTTTTTTATACATTTTGTGTATTGTTTTAAAAGATATGGTTAAAATGTTTGTAACCTTCCCATGTTTCTTTTGGTTGAAACATAGAATCTTAGAATATTATACTGTAAATATGGCCTGAGGGAAATTTTTGGTTTAACAGTATGAATATAAATTTCAGATTTCAGTTGCAAGAAAATTTTCAATTTATTTAATTTGATTAATGTAATGAGCTTATTTACCTTTACAGTGTTTTCAAGCATATTTTTTACTGTGTTACTTTGATTCAAAGTATCAAAGGTAGAGCTTAATCACACAGTAATGAATTCATTAGTGTAAAATGACCATTTTCTAAAGTTTTCAGAGCTAACCTGGAAAGGAATTTGCTAGCATTAGAATCCACTGATAAACTTGAGGATTTTTCAAAAAATTTTTGGAGAGTGAAACTTGCAAGTGCAGTTTTTTGTTGGTAAGAAAAGCTGCATACTGCATGAATTGGAAGAAAGGCTATAGGATACATAAAGAATGTTCAAGCTGGTCTGAAGGGTATGTTTGTATGCAACACTCCTGAAGGATATTCAGTATTAAGTGGTTGGGTTCATACATAGAATATGCAGTTATTTTCACAGTACTGTCACAATGATTCAGGTTTCATTGTGGCTCATTGCTGACAAGATAAAAATTGATCCCAGAAAGTGCCTCATACAAAAAGTTACTGTAAAGTACTTTAGAAAAACACATTACTTAGTAGATTATTTTACTTCCCACAAAGTAATAAGAAGCGCCCACTTTCCTCACTTGTTCGCTGCTCCTTGGCATCTGCTTGTGAACATCATATTTACTTCATTTTATTTTTCTAAGGCCTATTTGTCTCATGCTTCTCCTGAATAGATCAAACACTCATTCCTGTGAATGGCTTAAAAGTGGCAAACTTTAGAATCATGAATCTAATGCTGTAGTAGCATTAAAACCCAAATGCAGTATATCCACTTTCGAATTGTGGGTTTGTGCACTTTAAAGAGCAAATATTTAAGTAATTTTGCCTTCCATTGAATTGGTTTTATTTGTTTATCGTGAAGGTATTTGATGAATTTCTCACACAAACCAAATCCTGAAAGGCAGAAAATATATTATTTACAATAAATGAACAATCAGACTTGTTTTTTTTTTTTTTTTTTTTTTTGTGTCTGGTGTGATGTAAGCCAACCACAAATGGCAAGTTTTGATGCATTTCCTAGAGGGAAATTTTGTCAGTTCTCAACATTTTGAATTTATAAAGTTATGAGATATATAGAGTTGTATTATGTTTGACAGTGTCCTGTACTTTTATTCAGATTATAATCTCTTATATCTGGATTCATTAAACTACATGATGAAAAACAATTCTAGTTGTTACGAAATGTTCCATTTGTGATATCAAGCTACTTGACAGTATTTGTGACCCCTCATATTGAATTGGAAATGTAGCAAAAACAATGACAATGCAGTATTTTTATCAAAGCTTTAAGTAATCAGAAATTTACTACTAAGGGAAATTTTTCTATTTTCTAAAATTTTACTCTTAAAAGTTTAGATAGTATTGTCTGGATACATGCATTTTTTTTTTACATCATGCAAATTTTACGTCAACTTTACCCTTTACTTCTTATTGGACAAACTAATCTAGACAGACTGACCTTATACTGTGCTTTTGGAAATTCTGCCATGAGTGAAGTATGTATGTGGTCAGTCTTTTAATTTCGAGCATAGATGGTCAATCAAACCAGTTTTGGTTACTTGAGGTTTGTCTTTAATAGTAAGAATTTGATCTAATAACTTGCAGTTCAAAAGTTTTGTCTCAAAGATTTTAAGTATGCATGAAGATAATGGAAAATTCTGGTTACAATGTTAACATAGCTAGGTTTTGTGTAAAGTTTTTTTTGTGCTTTTTCTTGGTATAAGTATTATATTGATTATGTAAGCCATATACCTGATGAAGTGATTTGATAAATTTTCTGATCTTTTAATTTATTTAGCAGAAAAAAATATAAATAGGTGGTAATCTATGATGCTGGGGACTGGAGAAGCTTTGGCTAGAGGAGATGACTGAATCTTTCCTCAGCTGACAATTTTGAACTGACTACTACTGTTTTTATATAGCCAACGTTATTGATCTTCATTCAGGATCCAAGTCAGGTCAGACTTTTGTTTGCCAAGGAGCCATTTTCAGCTTTTCTTAATCATATTTGTTGGTAATAGATTGTGCTATAGTGCACCGTTTGCTTATTTTAATGTGATAATTTTCCCTTTCTGTCTTGCCCTTTGCCTTTTTATGTATGACTTCTTATGTCATCTTGTGTGCCTTTTCAAGTACTTTTTGTCAAGTGATCTTCCTTTTTCTTGACGATGTTTTGAAGGTTGCTACCATTTTTGCTTGATTTTGTGACCAGCTGTAAATTTGGATCTAAATTGCTTGTGATGATGATCTTAGTTTGTGCCTTGTTTTTAGTTTGTTGTGAAAAGCCAACAGAAGTTCAGCTGTATGTATGTGCTTCGTTGTATATGATTAATGTTAAGTGCATTGTTATAAAGTGTACAGTGTAAAGTTGTTAAAGAATGTCATGATGGGAACTATTTTTAGACTCGAGGCTGTTTCTGCAACTTTTTTTATGTAAAGCGTTGACTTCTGGGCATATTTTTGGGAAATCATTTAATTTGTTATATCACTGATACACGTAGCTATCATTGCAATGAGAAGTTAATCTGCTATGTTATGTACTATGCATATTGGCTCTTAACTAAGTGGATTTTTCATAAGATATTCATACCTTGTTAGTGGAGAAGATACTATTCAGTTTGAGAGAGGGTTAATGTCTTGATGACAGGTTACTATAAACCTATTTCAGGGATAAGGGTAAAAGTAGGATTCAGAAACATTTCCAGGATATGTTGTCTGCTCCTCGTTGTGGTAGGAGACAAGATGGCCCAAAACTATATGTGAACTAAATTTGATGCTCTGTTGCATTATCATTTGATATTTAGGTTAGGTGGTTGTACAGCAGCCTCAAAATAAAAAATGCTCGTGTTTTTTGCTATGGTAATATGCTTAAGTTATATTAATGGATAATCTTCATTAGTTCCCAACCCCATGCTTATGCAATCTGAAAACATTGTGTACATTTTTGTGAGGAATTAAGAGCCAAAAGCTTATAGGGGTAGTTCATAGGTTTGTTGTTTAGCTGTAAACCTAAAGTAGAACTGCCCCATCTATGGATAGTAGCCAGTATTAGAACGACTATTTGAAACCATCATGCCTATCTGAGGAAGCTGGTAGGGTTTGGAATATGTATCCCAGTAGAGTAAAAACCTGTAGTAACCCATACATTTTAGTCACTGTCACATGAGAAAAATCATATACTGTAATGCATGTTGATGACATAGCAAAAACCTACACATCCTTATAGGATAATGAGATGTGAACCAGAGATTCAAAAAATGATAGTACTGTATAATGTTTCCTGCTTGATTTTTTTTAAAACAAACTCATTAATCTTACAGTAGCTTCCATTTCATTTATCGTGAAATGTTCCCAGACAAAGATTCTCTGGGGGAAGGAGAGCAGGAGGTGGTGAGTAAATCATATGCTCAGTGATGTCCAAGCTGTCTAGTTTGTCTGGTCAGTTGGCATATTCCCAGACTGTTCTAGCAATAGTACCCTCAATTTTTGTTATTGTCTACTTCCTTTCTATCTTTAGTATGGGTAGGTGACAGTGAGTTAATTTTCCCATGGACTTTGGTGGTTTATTTTTAACCAAGTAGTAATTATTTTGTTGAATTTTAGATTTTGTGTTGGCACTGAATTTGAAAAAAAGCTTGTTTACTGCTCACTGTTATCAGTAATACAGATGGGGCTTATTGAATGTTTTCAAGAACCTTTAGTGACATCTAGTATGGTAATGATTGTCAAGAATGTGAGACAAAATAGTTGAAGCCATTTCACTATCCCGTGAGTTCGATTCTTGGGCATTCCATTGAGGTGTTAGAGAAGTGTATTTCTGGTGATAGAAGTTCACTCTTGACGTATTTCGGAAGTCACATAAAGCCGTTTGTCCCGTTGCTGAATAGCCATTGGTTTCATATAACGTAAGACCATACAAACACATTTCATTAGCATCTTCAATTTTTATTTGCCCAATATCACATTTTTAAATATGCAGTTTATTAAATGATGCTTAATTAAAGTTTTAATATTAAGCCTTTTGGCCAATCTTGGACTTTACAGCTCCTTTACAGGCTTAATCTTCACATAGATGACTTGGATTAATAGCCACTGTGTACATAAATAATTCCTTATAGAATATACAAGAGGAATTGCAGCGAAACTTAATAGGTTTGTTTGTAAACAATCAGAAATAGAACAGATCTATCCCTTCTCATGAAACCATGTTAGGATATAGCAATGGGAATGAAAGTTCTTAAAGAAGTAAACATTCTGGAGGGGTATTATTAGAAACAGAATCTTTGACTTTCTGTATTATTTGACTACAGTATTAGGCAAGCATTTTAGTGTAGTTAGTACAATAATTAAAGTGACATAACTTGAATTGCTTTAATTGGAAACAAATATGCATTGAAATAAAAGAAAGACTATGGAGAAAATAAAATAGATACCCTTTCCTCAGGTGTTGATTTATCTGCAGGAAAATATGGAATATTGTTTAGCAAAATTACGTTACAATCAAGTTATCATCCCTGATTCAGTAGCAAAAAAATTATGGCAATAATGCTGTGACTGGTTCTGTTGTTAAACCTGGGAAATGTCCAAGCAAGCATAATAGTTTAGTGAAATGTTCAGCATGACTATTTATGGTTTTTATGTGCAATGCAAGTATGAAAAGTGGTTGCATGATAAGTCTTGAGTGTATGCAGCATTACAGTAAAATGTTTTTTTATGACACTTGTAATTCCATCCACCAAAGAATATTGAGTCTTGTGCAGAAACCCCTTGCCATGGTTGTACAACATTTTCAGTTTTTCGAATTCATTTCTCATATATAGTATATTAGATATTTATAAATGAGAGCAAACCATTTGTGACAGTAGAATGAAAGATAATTTTTTTTACCTTGTGATGCAAGCAAAAATAAGTAACAGTAATGAATAATATTGCTCAGTTGGATGGATGGTAGCCCTTGTCTACATTTCTTGCAAGTCCATCTTATCAAGAACTTTTAATGTAAAAAAAAAAAATTCAAGAGTCTGTTACTAATTGGTTTCAAGTCTTAACTTTGTTGATAAAAGTAAGAGTGCAAATTGACTGGGACAATTCATGTTGAGCTTGAGCTCTTCGCCTGGTTTATCCTTTTGGACACACTTCCAGGAATATTTATAATTTATAATAATCTAGCAATAACTTTGAATATTAATGAAAAGATGTGGTGGCTGTTTAGATGAAATACCCCTGCCATATGTATATGTGATATAGTGAATAGCCCTCGGTATCCAGGGGGCTTGGAAGAATGGGGGTGAAGTGAGGGGTAGTTGTAAGATTAGTTAATGTGCTGTAGACAGGAATTCCTAGTAGGTGTAACAGATGGTAGTGGCAAGTCTTACTTCATCTGAAGGCACACCAGTTTACAAGAGTTCTTTTTTTTATGAAAAACCGCTACTTACTACTAATCCATAAAGTCATGACATTCCCAACTTGGAAGTCTGATAATAGTAGCAACTATGATGATGATAGAACAAACATGATACCAGAAAGGGAATAGGTATATTCTTTTAAGTGAGTTTAGCATCAATTTGGATGTTGTCTGGCATTACCTACTATGAGAGTAACTGATAAATTTCCAAGACATTCACGCATTAGTAAGGGATCAGTAGTTTCAGAGACGAAAAATAAACGTTACAGAATTTTCATATATTTCCACTTCACTTGGAATGATAACGTGTAGTATGCAAAACAAGATAAAGCTTCTGTTTCGTTTGAAGTTGGAAAATGTGTGGTGATCAGTGACCAGTCACAGTCATGTATTGATAAAATCCCCCATCTATTTTATCAAGTGCAGGGAATTTTGATTGTGGTGATTATTGAAAAAATAGTGTCATAAAAGGAGTTTTGAATTTTTCCTTGCCATATTTTCTTGCCAAGTACAATATTTTACAATATATTTAAGAGTATTCTTTGGCAACTATGTACTGTATTTCTAACATTACTATTTCCAAACACTGCATGAGACTCCATTCTCATTTACTCCGGGAGTGCCATACCTACCAACAATTTCATTCTCTCTCTCTCTCTCTCTCTCTCTCTCTCTCTCTCTCTGTCTTACCATGCATTTAAATAATCTGGCGCATAAGCCATTATTCGTACACTATATATACAGTACAATATGCATATTAATAGCAAGTCACTTTTACATGTGATAAACACATCGCAGCTACTGTACTGCATACATATACGGTTATCATATTGATAATACTCATGGATTAAAGATACTAATATTGGTAAAAAAAGCTACAAACGATACTTAAGATTTCTGGCAGCATTGTATATATATATAAATATATATACCTATATATATATATATATATATAATAATATATAATATATATATATATATATATACTATATATATAGTATGTATGTATAATATATATATATATATATATATATATATATATATATATCATATATATATAATTATATTATATATATATATATATATATATATATAGAATAATTATTCACATCGAACCGTGATCCATTTATATATCAATTCAAGCTACAAATGTCCTTTAATATCTTAAATTCACTTTACCTCCCAAATGAATATTTAATTTATATATGTACCGAAGGGGAATTTTTAAGTTGATAACAATTTCGTCCCCCCATGGGATCGAACCACCGTCCAGGTGGACAGGGACGAAATCAAGGACAGTCAGTGACGCTATCCCAATCAGCCAACAGAGACGCCATAAGTTCATATCGATTCTGACCTTACAAATCACCCTCGATCTGGATGCTTTCGTAATTAGAATCGATATGAAACCCCGTCTACCATTGTTGGCCAATTCGAGCGTTTGGACAGAAACGTAGCCTTTTGTTATGAATAATTATCCACAATCGAACCGTGTCCATTTTATATATCATTCAAGCTACATAATGTCCTTTAAATATCTAATTCACTTTAACCTCCCAAATGATATTTTCATATATGTACCGAAGGGGAATTTTTTAAGTTGATAACATTCGTCCCCACCATGGATCGAACCACCGTCCAGGTGGACGGGACGAAATCAGGACCGTCAGTGACGCTATCCAATCATCCAACAGAGACGCCATAATTTCATATCGATTCTGACCTTACAAATCACCCTCGATCTGGATGCTTTCGTAATTAGAATCGATATGAAACCCCGTCTACCATGTGCCAATCGGAGCGTTGACAGAACGTAGCCTTTTTGTTATGAATAATTATCACATCGAACCGGTGATCCATTTATATATCAATTCAAGCTACAAATGTCCTTTAATATCTAATTCACTTACCTCCCAAATGATATATTCTCATATATGTACCGAGGGAATTTTAAGTGATAACAATTTCGTCCCATGGGGGGACGAAAACCCCACCGTCCAGGTGGACGGGGACGAAATCGGACAGTCAGTGACGCTATCCAATAGCCACGGAGACGCCATAAGTTCATATTCGATTCTGCCTTACAAATCACCCTCGATCTGGATGCTTTCGTAATTAGATCGATCTGAAACCCCGTCTACCATGTTGGCCATTTCGAGCGTTTTGACAGAACGTATCCTTTTTGTTATGAATAATTATCACATCGACGTGATCCATTTATTATCAATTCAAGCTACAAATGTCCTTTAATATCTAACTTCACTTTACTCCCAAATGATATATTTTCATATATGTACCGAGGGGATTTTTTAAGTGATACAATTTTCTTCCCATGGGGACGAATTGTTATCAACTTAAAATTCCCCTTCTGACATATATGAAAATATATCATTTGGGAGGTAAGTGAATTTTTAATATTAAAGGACATTGTAGCTTGAATTGATATATAAATGGATCACGGTTTCGATGTGATAATTATTCATAACCAAAAAAGGCTACGTCTGTCAAACGCTCGAATTGGCCAACATGGTAGACGGGGGTTTCATATCGATTCTAATTACGAAAGCATCCAGATCGAGGGTGATTTGTAAGGTCAGAATCGATATGAATTCTTAGGGCGGTCTTCTGTTGGCTGATTGGATAGCGTCACTGACTGTCCTGATTTCGTCCCCGTCCACCTGGACGGTGGTGGTTCGATCCCATGGGGGACGAAAATTGTTATCACTTAAAAATTCCCCTTCGGTACATATAATGAAAATATATCATTTGGGAGGTAAAGTGAATTTAGATATTAAAGGACATTGTTTGTAGCTTGAATTGATATATATAAATGGATCACGGTTCGATGTGATAATTATTCATAACAAAAAAGGGCTACGTTCTGTCAAACGCTCGAATTGGCCAACATGGTAGACGGGGTTTCATATCGATTCTATTACGAAAGCAATTGCCAGATCGAGGGGTGATTTGTAAGGTCGAATCGATATGAACTTATGGCGTCTCTGTTGGCTGATTGGATAGCGTCACTGACTGTCTGATTTCTCCCCGTCCACCTGGACGGTGGTTCGATCCCATGGGGGGGGACGAAATTGTTATCACTTAAAAATCCCCTTCGGTACATATATGAAAATATATCATTTGGGAGGTAAAGTGAATTTAGATATTAAAAAAAAGGACATTTGTAGCTGAATTTGATATAAATGGATCCGGTTCGATGTGATAATTATCATAACAAAAAAGGCTACGTTCTGTCAAACGCTCGAATTGGCCAACATGGGGGGTAGAGGCGGGGTTTCATATTCGATTCTAATTACGAAAAGCATCCAGATCGAGGGTGATTTGTAAGGTCAGAATCGATATGAAACTTATGGCGTTCTCTGTTGCGATGATAGCGTCACTGACTGTCCTGATTTTCCGTCCCCGTCACCTGGACGGTGGTTCGATCCCATGGGGGGACGAAATTTGTTTATCAACTTAAAAATTCCCCTTCGGTACATATATGAAAATATATCATTTGGGAGGTAAAGTGAATTTAGATATTAAAGGACATTTGTAGCTTGAATTGAATAAATATAATGTATATAATATATATATCTATATATATATATATATATATATATATATATATTTATATACTATACACACACACACACACACACACACACATATATATATATATATATATATATATATATATATATATATATATATATATATATATATATATATACGTATATATATATATCTATGTGTGTGTGTATGTGTGTGTGTCCAATTCCAATTTCAGGATTACTCACCATCAACTGTTAGCGTGCCAGTGTTATGTTCGGCAATGTTTCATTATATCCGGCGGTGATGTTAAAGATGATTACACCATTTTGAGAAGCATTGAGATATAAATATATAATGTATGCTTATAATTATCGTTTATCGTTTCAGTGTATTGAGTTTTTTTCCAATTAGAATTTTTTTGCCTCGGCAATTAATAACGTAGTAGGTAATACGTTGATCTGCTAAAATGAAAAACTAACTCTTATATAATTCATAATATGTAATATTGCCGATGTATATATTGAAGGTTATGGATCCATGTGCATACCCTAGTTATGTACCGACTTTAATTTTGTTTAACAGAGGCCCGTGGCAGGAAACATCACGTAATCATGTCATGTATTTGTTGACATTCCTTACCCCGTGTTTCGGTCCGAGTTTTTCGTGCGCTGCGAACCAATCAGGGAGCGCCTTACAACCGAGCAACAAATCGGAACGCCGCTACCTCGGCCCTTTGGGACTGGTTGCCATGACAACGCGTGGCCAGTGAGCGATGCTTATGGTAAAGTCTGAGAGAGAAATAGTTTAGTGCAGGTGGTTCGGAGTGCCTCCAAACGCGAGTTACTTACCGGTAACTTTTTATCGTCGTCGTGCTTCGGGAATGCTTGTTGTTGTGAAAGTGTAGTGCTTGATGCCTTCAGAGGAATTAGCTGCGTTGGTTTTCGGAGTTTTTCGAGGGCGAGAAGTGTCAGAAGTTTCGGGGAAGCGAGGAGTTTTTTTGAAGGGCCCTCCTCCACCACCTCCTACTCCTCCTGTCAAGAACAGCTGATTATATTTCTTACCTTCACCCGAACAGTAAGTCATTTTAAATCACTTATGTTGTTTTAATAACTAGTATTAAAAAGCTGCCCGTCGTCGTCCTCATCCTCCTCTTCCACTTGCTGCTCCTACTCCTCCACCACCACCTCAATCTTTTCCTACACCTGCTCATAACACTCTCACTCCTACTTCACTAAAAAATCTCCTCCCCTGAAGTTACTTACAGCTGATTACATTTCATACTTTCACCCGGACATGAAGAATCCTTTATAGGTAACACATTTGTATTGTTTTTGTTAGCAGGACGAAAGCTTTTCAAGCTTATTTGGTCGATAGACCATGTCCAACCTTAATAGGGTTAATCATGTACAGCTTAATCTGTAAGGTTAGGCCCGACCTATGTCAGCTCATGCTCACTAGCCTGTAAAGGCTAAACTGGTTTAGCCTTTATAGGATTCATATAGGCTTAAACTGTTCAGTGAATAAAAAGCCTAAGTTAGGGCAAGGCCATTATAGCCCTCATAGAAATAGCAATCTTGCATACCTTCACATAGGCCCTAAGCTAGACCAGTGTTAGACATAGGCCTGCAATTACTTTAGACTCAGGCTTATGTAGCTTATGACAAGAGAAGCGATTTTGTCAATATGAAAAAACTTGAGTTTTACCTTTTACTAATTAGATGCATACTTAGGAATTACCCTTTTCACAGCCTTTCAAACTGGCCTACATAAAGAAGTGTAGGCTAGGCTATGGCCGACAGCGCAAAATTTCATATTTTCTTCATCAACATATACTTAACTGTTTTGAACTGAAATAAGGATTTCATGACAAAACTTGCATATCAAACTCATCTTTTTATGATATTAATTTCATGATAGAAATAGTAATATGAAGATAAGAAGACCTCAGACTAACCTAACCTAACACGATACCTGCATAAACTTGTAATCACGCCACTGTATTTGTTTATTTTGACTGAAATATGCTTCACCCGAACATTTTGTATATTTTTTTAGTTTTTATTGACTCAAGACATGTTTGTTTAGGTTAGGCAAGTATTTTGGTGTAGTCTAGCCTAGGCTAAGCACATTACTATATTTTATTTGTATTTCTCAGAATTCCACTTCCTCCTAGACCTATTATCATTATTGTTATGGTTCAGGAGATGAACCCTACACATATGGAACAAATCCACACAGGCCATTAACCTTAAATTCAAGCTTCCTAAGAAAGAAGTAACAGAAGGTTATGGGAAATACAGAAAGAGATCAATTATTAGAAAAAAGAAAATTATGAAATAACTAATAATAATTATTGAAATGCCAGGAGAATCACATGAGGGCAGTAATGCACTGTATCTTTGCTTGAACTTGCAGAGGAGATTTTACTGGTAAAGATTAATTAGTGGTTCTTTGTCCAGAGGGTTTTGTATATCTGTCTGTGCCATACATAAATGCAGTGTAATATAAATGGAAAAGGAATTTGATGTTAGCTTTTTTCCTTGCGTAAATATAATTTTTTTTTTAAAGAAAATTTTAATTGTATTAACTTGTCACTAACCATAGTCTTAGAAATTTTTAATGTCTTATGCCATATATCACTACAAAAATTTTCTACCACATTTTAAGGCATCTTGATATATTGTTTCTAGACTAAGATTGTCGCATCATGTTGGTGTGTGGATATTTGGAAGATCTGGTGGTATCATGGCTTGAGTGGGAGATACCACCCTAAATCAGTTATTGGTATCATGTATCACTGTATTTGAAACCCATGATAATTAATTTTGCAGTGTATAGAAATCAGTAATATTCTTTGGAGATTACACACACATACTTAGATGTGATATAAATGCCAGATATAGGTTTCATTTACAGGTGCATATTAAGCATCTGTTTTCCCAGGATGTGTATTGTCATTAATGGATGACTGTGTGGTACTGTATGTGTTCGGCTATTAGTGTTTACATTATGTTGGTAAGCTAAGTTTATTTTGCATTTTATTTTATCGTTTTGTTTTGTGACCATTGTACTCTATGATTATGTATGAGGACATTGCAATTTCCCTTTTGATACATGACTGTTAGCTACAGGGTGTTAAGGGAGAAATGGCAAATATTTTGGGGATGAATGCTGAAAATTATATTTAGAATTTGCTGTACTGGCAATCCATGTACAAATGGAGGCATTTAACTCTTGAGCAGAATTTATAGAAAAGCCTTTCCTCTTCAGAAAATGTTTGCTTATTATGGAAATAAGATTGCAGAAAATTTATTGCATACTCAATTTTTAAATCTGTATATACATGGCTCTTTCAAACTTTTGACCACATCCACAGTAATTGAAGTGGTTGATAAGTTTTGAATTAAAATTTTTGGATCTTTCTATTGATTTTGGAAAACTATATTAGTTTATAAAGTTCTAACTCTAGCTAACAGTTTCCTGAAGATTTCTTTGTTTGAAATGTGTAATTTTTGTAGTAATTTTTGAAGGAGGACTACTAATCCTAATCTGATCTGATTTATTGTTAGATTTCCACTAGTTGTTTCACAACAACTGTGGTCATGTATGCCGGTAACCAAATTCTATGTTAAAAAACAATGGGAAAGAAGACAAGTGGGTTGCATCCAAATTCCTTTTTCGAAAGTTTGGCTATTGGTACTTTTAGCTTTACCTGGTCTTTTGCAGAATGTTTAAATGCTGTGATATCCACTTGGTCACTAACATGGTCTTTAAAAGTATTATTCCTTGTATGCATGTAGATTTGCATATGTTTAGTATCCTTCGTTTTTCATGGTCATCATTAGTGATTTTGCTTCAGACTTTTCCATCAGGCGTTTGGGGTTAGAAGTGAGATTAGTTCCCATCCATCGCTGTTGTGTTCTTCTAGCCTGGATGCTTTTTTTATTTCTGTGGTTTTTTGCACTTAATTTGGTAAGTGTTGTGTTACTTTATATATTGCTTTGCCAGCTAAAATCTTCTGTCCCCTTTTCATATAATGCCCAGACCTCTATCTTTAAGATGTTAATGTGTTTTTCAGCTGCTGAACACATCATCTCTGCAACTTCATTTGCAAGGTCAATCTTTCAATTAATCAACTCCTGTGTGACCCCAGTTGGAGTAAGGGGCCTTGGTAAATTCTTCCTGAAAATGTCTATTCAACATTCCTCCTCAACCTCTCCCTTCATGCTTCTTAGCCATGTTTCTCCTGCTTTAGTTTTCCATGTCTCTTGTAAAAATATGCCATCTATATCCATCCAGAAGTAATGTAATTTTATTGTCCTTAAGGTGAAAGAACCCTTCCTCTGTTATAACTGAGTTGTATCATGGTTTATCTCTTCATATGAAAATGTGTAGTATATTAAATATAGTATATATATAAATTCTTATTTCAGTGGAACAATATATGTATTATTCCACTTATGTTTGAGCATTCCAACTGTCTCTAGTTTTTCTTATTAGCTCATATTTAAATGATCCATCTTTTGAGGCAGTCATACTTGAATGTCAACCTTTTAAACCCTCTTTTTACTCCATCTGCATCAATGAATCTGTTCTTATTTATTGTTTCTGGTTTTGACAGTTGAAACTGCTTTTCTGACTGTTTTCTATTGTTAGTGGCATTGTCTCAGAACATATGTTTGCCATTGAATTGTCAGCATAATCAAGATATATTAGTGTTCTGCACTCTTTCCAGTTAATACACACATTTGTTTCTGCAACAACTCTTTGCTCAGCTATATAATATTTGTTACTTTGCAGAGATTGCCCCTAATTTTACATCAGAACTTCCTTTACATAGGTTGCCTTCATGAAAACTCAAAATAACATCTCCAGACATTTAAAAAATTATGTAAAATCTCACAATCATCTATAAAGCATAGTGTGAAATGATTGTCAACTGCTTTTTTATCTAAATCTACACAACACTAAGGATGGAACTTTTATCTCAGTGGCTTATTGCATTAAATGTCTAACAATGACTACTGTATCTGATGAAGACTTTCTTAACTGAAATCAACTTGTTTATATGTCAGCAAAGTTTCAACTGCTGGTTCTAATCTGTTTGAAATAATTTTACAGGATATTTCAAAACAGCTTATAGCAAAATGGCAACCCACAAAATTACCACACTGTCAGATCATTATGCTATTTATCCAGTCACTAGGACCTATGCTGAACCCCCCACTTTATGATGAATATTTTTGGGTATCAGATCATCTTATGGGGCTATCTGAGTGTCAGATTAATCGCATCCTGTCATTGCTCAGTTTCACTCTCTTAGACCCTTTGACAGGTCTATGGTTTTATTCAAAACCACATCAGAATTTCTCCTGTGCATTCCTTCTATCTTTACAAGTATCTTATGGTGAAAAATGTTCACTTTTAACAGCTCTTACTTCACTGTCATATTATTGCTGGTAATAGTGTCTGGCTTTTCCATAAAAAAAGATGCTCCCCACTTGTGTTTGGTATATCTCCTGACTAATGAATTTTCCAAGACTTCCCTCTTAGGATTGTCAATCTTTAATCTTTAATACCACCCATCTCATTTCTTAGTTAGGCTCGTTTTCATAATTACATCCACACTTTTTACTCACAATCATAGTCCATTTCTGATAGCATTCCTGGTATGTATGAACATTTTATAACTAATCACTATTAATATGCTCATTTCATCTGTGTTTTAAAAGCCTGATGTTATGCATTTTACGCTAAATTCCTCCCACATCTGCACATGTCCTTCCTTAATAGTGCATCCTTGTTGTGTTGGACATTAATCATTTTTGGTATTGTTTTTTTTACAGCTCTACTCTTGGATATAATTAGTCGATGGTCACTATTTAACCTCCACCTCTTCTAATAACAACATCAAGAATGGACTCAAGCTGCCTTCTACTACAGTAATAGCAAACTTATATATAGTTGTGGAATTCACCATATCTAATAGCCCTTATTTTGGGGGATACCAGTGTTCAAATAGTTCTACCAATCATAACATATCATGGAAAAAAAAACCCTGCCAGATCTCATTCCATTCTCCCACGTCAACCGTTGCTGCTGCTACCTACAATTACATTAGTCACTCCAGCAAATCAATATGAACTGCCTAGCAGTATTCTTAGGTTCATTTAGTAGTTTATAAAATCTTGCGCTTCATTTCTTGGAAGCATATGCATCTACCATGTTAATTCTTTCATGAATCGATTTGAATTGATGAAGAGTAGTCCTTATTGATAAGTTGCAACCCACAGAGCTCTGCTGGCACTTACTAATCATCAATCCCAGACCCTGATGACGATTCTTATCTAAGCTGCCAGAAATCAGTCCAAATACATTTTTCCGCTCTTGTTAATTTGGGGTTTGTAGTGGGCGTATTACGAAAGCGCTGATTCAGAATTGAAACCTTGTTCAAAAAGCGCAACAAAACATGCCATCAAAAGAGCTGCCTTTGTTTCGTCTTCACCAGATTTAATTGGGGAAATATGCTTTCAACACAGACTGAAGAGTCTGGCAGTGCAAGGCCACACATGAAATCAGACAATAAACTAACCTTGGACTGACCATTTTCATCTAATATATTCCTTGAATTATACCAAAATTCAGGTATGTACTTCCTGCGAAAGCAAGCATGGGATGCACTGCCTCCTTTGCCCAAATAAGGGCCATCCTTTCTTCTTGTAAGTCATCAAGCTGATGCTCAGACACTAAGAAGGAAAGTTCAGAGCAATTTTAATGATGGACTTCATCTGTCGTTTAGTATATACTTGTTGCTTCCTTTGGGTCCACGTTGTGTAACATGGCAATGACATTGTCTTCTTATAGACGAAACCCCTCTAATATTTGACACTTAAGTTGTGACAAGAACACTAAGCAGCTGTCTGAACGAAACTTGCTTTCATTTTTCCCTAGATTGTCTGTTTCATCACTTTATGTACATAACTTTCGAGATTTCGGAGATTTTCACATTTTTTTTATTTCAAGCTTTCAACCTTTGAGTTAATTTTTAAGATCTTGAAAGATTTTTCAAGCGCTGGTAGCACTGGACTAGTGAGCAGGGGGCAATACGGTGAAGTCTGGCTAACGCGCTTATGATACTAATTTCAGCCACTCTATTGATATATATATATATATATATATATATATATATATATATATATATATATAATATATATATATATACACACATATATATATATATATATATATATAGATATATATATATATATATATATATAGAGAGAGAGAGAGAGAGAGAGAGAGAGAGAGAGAGAGAGAGAGAGAGAGAGAGATAAATACGCGCTTCGTGAAAAACGCGACGCGCGTATAACAATAGGGATCCGCGCTTTCGTAAAACGCCTCGTTTGTAGTAACACGGCTATGACCTGTTCATAATACTGTATACATCCACTGAAGTATTGTTAGTAACGCGTCTGTAGCAACAGTGCTTTTCTCAACATTAGGATCTCATTTCTTTATGCACAAGTCAGATGTTTAAATATCTTGGAATATATATTTTTGAAACGAGAAATAAACATTTTAGCTAAAATGTAATCTCCTAACAATCATCTTTTCAGTATGTATGAAAACTACTGATAGTGATGTTCTTTCCTTTTCACTCTGGCTGTTAGAGTCAGCCAGAGTTACTGCCATTCTTTTATAACTCAGAGAATTTCTGACGTGGCATCATTGGTGGCTTATAGACGCTCACCATAATGTGTTTAGAGGTTGATGAACTTGATATGTGAAGAGGTGTTAAAAAACATGAGTTTTACCGGGGATTAATGTTTGGACTAAACTTGTTCTAATGGTCCGTTAAGTAGAAGTAAAATATATATATTTTTGATCAAATGTATTAATTTATCCTTCATATGCAATTACCAAACATGACAACCATGAACACCCGAAATGTAGGTTGATAAGGACAGGTGTGCTTTCAGAGGGAACTGCAAGCGATAACCCATTTAAAAACAAGTTTTAAACACTTTTCGAATATGAATTTATGCAAGGTGCAACAGGCTTTAACTATTAGTGTCAAAGATCAGAGTGATCAAGCCAAATCAATTTTAAATCAAGTTAGATATATTAATGACGTTCCGAAATTAATGCCACACTTTAACAGTTCAACAATAACCGTCTTAAGTACAGCCTGCGTCAGAACCATCAAATTTTAATCGCAGTGAGGGGGAGACGAATTCGAACACCAATAGTAAACACAAACCCATCACTCTTAAAGATACCTGACTTAGCGCCTCAGTGGCGTGATCGGTATGGTCTTGGCCTGCCACCTCGGTGGCCACGAGATTCTCGGGCATTCCACTGAGGGGTCAGAGATGTGTATTTCTGGTGATAGAAGTTCACTTTCGACGAGGCTCGAAAGTCATTTAAAGCCGTTGGTCCCGTTGCTAAATAACCACTGGATCCATGCAACGTAAAAACACCATACAAACAAACAATATTGACCTGACTGATCATTGGACTTTGAAACATATTTGGCAAATCACCTCATAAATGTAAGTTGCATCTCTCCAAGGGTTATATATTTTAGTGGGTCGAGAACAGAATGAAACCTTAAGAATGATTAAGTAAATGTAGCTTAAATCACCATTTGAATACCGCATCTGCTATTCAGGGTGGCATACCTCAAGCACATCCGTTCCAAAGAATTATTGGGAAGTAGGAAAGGTCGCCGTGTGGATGGTGGATAGCGATCTCAGGAAGTCATGCAGTCATGACCTTACATCCATGCGAACAGTAATAGGGCAAGGGTTGGAGAATAATCTTGAGAAACTATGTATATACTCTTCGGCAAGGTGTGTATATCTAGACCTTTTTCTTCGGTTTTCGACTGCTGCCTTCAGAAATTCTTTCGGAGAAACGTATAAGCAGCAGTACGGTTCTTAAAACAGTCAGTTTCTGGTGAGAAACCGAAAATTTCACCCGAATTAATGGGTATTTAGCCACTAATGAAAGAAAGGTTCACCATGCGGAACTATTTGCGTAATGGTTTAAAAGTTCAGTGAGTCAAAATATCCCAAATTATGCAAAAATAAATGCGAAAGTAACTTTTACTTACCTGGTAAGTAAAAGTTACTTTCGCATTTATTTTTGCATTGACTGGTAGAGCATACTTTTAGTAAAGGCATTAAGAGGCAAAAATTGTATTTGTGAATGTAATTTCTACTTTTTACTGACACTGAGGTTGGGCAAATTTCTGTAGTTTCGATAGACACCGGAAATATCAAAGCGCCTCAGTGGCGTGATCGGTATGGTCTTGGCCTGCCACCTCGGTGGCCGCGAGTTCGATTCTCGGGCATTCCATTGAGGATTGAGAGATGTGTATTTCTGGTGATAGAAGTTCACTCTCGACGTGGTTCGGAAGTCACGTAAAGCCGTTGGTCCCGTTGCTAGATAACTACTGGTTCCATGCAACGTAAAAACACCATACACTCAAAAACAAACAAAACAAAAAATTTCACAGTACAAAAATAAATGGACTTTACTGACTGGATTAGATAAGACTTGGGTCATTAATATTAATCTAATAAGCTTTCGACTCAATCGTCTGCTGAGTTGTGCAGGTCGGGATAACCTCCTTGTTTCCCACCCTCCCCCAGTCAACTACTAAATGTAACCCAAAGCCTGAACAAAAGGAAAAGGGAAAAGATGAAAAACGGCCAAGGTTTGACTGAAGGAAGTGACAATAGACCGGCTTCTTAAGAAAGAACGGTTACAGTAGCCAAAAAGTCTCATCATCATCATCATCAGCCGTTGCTAGTCCACTGTAGGAGAAAAGCCTCAGACACATCCTTTCACTCCCTTCTGTTTATGGTCTTTCTATGCCATTCTATACCCGCAAATTTTCTTATCTTGTCAATCCATCGTCTTTCCTTCCTTCCCCTGCTTCGTTTGCAATCACTAGGGACCCACTCTGTTATTCTTTTCGTCCATCTGTTATTATCTGACATTCTCATTATATGTCCTGCCCACGCCCATTTCTTTTTCTTACTTGTTAGAATATCCTCTACTTAAGTTTGCTCTCGTATCCATGTTGCTCTTTTCCTGTCTCTTAGTGTTATTCCCATCATTATTCTTTCCATAGCTCTTTGAGTTGTAAAGTCAAAAAGTAAGAGGGGGGTTAGTGCAAAGCTTGTAGTAAATGGAAAGAAACGAATCACTGAACCATGCTATACGAGGATTCATGATTTCCAGTCTAAATTGGGCAAGAATTGGGTCTGAAGTGCGCGCGTGTTTGTAGTTGGGGCGGCGACATTTAAATTATGATATTGACGACTCGACGTCGTTTATTGATGTATTCCCGTAACTCTTGGCATTTGCTTCTGTTCTGCTAGACTCCTCAAGGTCACTTGCCAGAGAGAGAAGTGTCTATGAATACCAAGATAATGAGGATAGGTGATTTATATATATATATATATATATATATATATGATATATATATATATATATCTATATATATATATATATATATATATATATATATATATATATGTGTGGAGGTTTTCTCAGAAGTATTACCCAATCATTTTAATTATTTTACATGTCATGATGCTTTGGTATCGTTTTTATAGGCCTATGTGGTCAGGTGCACGTGGATAATAGTGTATGTCTGTTTTGCATATACATAGTAAATGCCGATAACAGTGTTCAGCAGTAGGCTACTGGGAAGGATGTATTGTGATTATTGTTCTTTTCGTTTTGAATCTTGAGTAAACGAGTTTTGAGCAAACGGGTGTTTCAAGGGTACTACGAGGACCGAATAGAGTAGGCTACCATGATGAAATGTCGTTCGATTTAGCTTACGCCAGGCGCCTTTCATTGGCAAGTGATGAAGAGAATTGCTCAGACAACGAAAGATTCCCTTTGAATTACCTTCAGCGCATTATCACCATCATTGAAATTCTCTCTCTCTCTCTCTCTCTCTCTCTCTCTCTCTCTCTCTCTCTCTCTCTCTCTCTTATCACAGCTTCATTAATGCGGAGCGTGGAGACCTGATGAGATTATAAGGTCAGTCAGCACCGAACATGCGTCGTATATTTTCCTTCATTGTGTTGGGAGATTGGTTCGTGCTTTGCTGTGATAAGAGTCGGTCGGGTCAGCGAATGGAATTGATAAAACCTTTCGTTATCATTTTCTTTTCTTGATGCGCGAGTTTGTGGGAAGCACATGGATACCTTTTAACGTTTTTGCGTGTATGTTTGTAATAGGTTTATGTATAGAATATATATCTGATTATAATATGATATTCCGTTGGCAGAACATAGCCAGATCTTATATCTAGGCCTATATGAGTTCGGATATCTGCTTCGCTTCATAGTGAGCCGCATTTTCAACTCTCTCTCTCTCTCTCTCTCTCTCTCTCTCTCTCTCTCTCTCTCTCTCTCTCTCTCTCTCTCTCTCTCCACATACACACAGAGTCTGTGTGCACCCGCTTTTTGTTTATGTAAGAATAATTTTGACTGTTGTTTTGTTGAATGACACATGTTTTGAAGATACCGAATGTCATTTGGCACCTGCTGGACGCCAGTCTCTCGTTGTGCTTAAAGGAAAGCAACTGAGAAACTTGCGGCGTTTTATTTGAAAATTCTGAGAGTGGCTAGAGCTAAACCAGCAAAGCTAAATCAGCCAAAACGGAGTCGTCTTCAGACAGTAATTGCCTCGATGGTGTTGACAGAGGGCAAGGCGACACCCCCCTTTGGACAGGAGCAAACTAATTACAGGCACCCGGATGTGTGGTTCTTTGATAACGTTAGTAGCAGGAGATTGTGTGTGCGCTTGGGTGCGTGCGTGCGCGCGCGTTTATCCTAAGGCAGTGTTTCTTAAAGTGTGGTCCGCGGACCCCCAGGGGTCCGTGGAATGTTCCAAGGGGTCCTCAGGATAATGTGAGGAGGAAGCGTTGCTGTTAAGTTCACTTAAAATTTGTGTGCAAAATTGCAAAATTAATAATGCTGTGAAAGTTATTTCAAGTAAAATGTAAACATTTTTGTTGAAGATAAGCCATGAATAAATAATTCAGTAGAAATTCTAGCACCACATATTATATATACCCTGAAAACACTTTTATACCCAAGAGGGAAATTATCATAATAAGGGGTCCGCTACATGAGTAATTTTAATGAAAGGGGTCCGCTGCACAAGGAAGTTTAAGAAACACTGTCCTAGGGGCTTCGAGATCAGGTTCACCGAAGGATTTAAGCAGTGCACTTATGAAATGGAGAATTTTGTGTCAAAGGATTACTTTTTGACCATTGGCTGCTGATGCTCAGGGTTTACAGTGATGCACAGCGGGAGCCGTTTCAAAGGCTGATGTCCCTTCCTTCTACTACTACTACAACTGCGTTTGGTAAACATAAACTAAAGAAGTGTGGAGGCGTATTTACTAAATATTCCACTCGAGTTTACAATTTTACAGTACGATGTCTGATACAGAAACGTTCACTATCTCAAAATTATTGCATATTTTATCCTTATCTTTTCATATGATGGGCAATAGCAGCAAGTTTGTTGAAATTGAAAATGGAATCTCTCTCTCTCTCTCTCTCTCTCTCTCTCTCTCTCTCTCTCTCCTCTCTCTCTCTCTCTCCTCTCTCATAGAATTAACAGTCCATTCCAAAGCAAGTGAAAACAGAGATAAGCAAGAAATGAAAAAGTGGGAAGGATATGGAAAATACAACTTCTGCAGTAAAAATATAAAATGGTCAGAAATAAATGAAGAATTAAACAAAGATTGGGAAAACATTTTCGTAAGTGATGACATAAGGGTAAATACGGAGATATTATATAAAATATTAGAGAAAATAGTGGATAAATATATACCGAAGAAAAAAAGTAAACATCAGTCATGCATACCAAGAGACAAGAAGGATCTTGTTCCAGAAAATCAGAAAGTGGAAAAAAGGTCTTGCAAAAGAAAAAAATGCATGGAAAGTTATAGAACTAAAAAGTAAGATAGAAAATGCAGAAAAAAGATTATACAATCAAAAGAAAATGAAAAACTGGACTTGGAAGAAAAAACCCTAATAAATATCAAGCAAAACCCCAAACTATTATACTCATACGCGAAAAAGATGATTTAAAGAAGAATAGAAATATGCCCTCTAAGAATTGAAGGGAGATTAACGAATGAAAAAGAGGAAATTTGCAACATATTGGCAGAACGATATAAGAGAGAATTCACCCCTAGATAGATAATGAAGATAATGATATAGAAGTAAGGGACGAAAATAGTGAATATTTAGCTGACATAGATATTAATGAAGCTGATATTGTGCAGGCTATTAATGAAATTAAAAATGGAGCTGCAGCAGGGCCTGATGGAGTTCCTGCTATTTTGTTAAAGAAAGTAGTTCATTCTATCGCAAAGCCACTTGCAATATTATTAAGACAAAGTGTAGATACAGGCACGATTTCTGATGAGCACAAATTAGCATATATTACCCCTACATTCAAAAGTGGATCAAGACTAGAGGCAAGTAATTATAGGCCTGTGAGTCTAACATCACATATTATGAAAGTGTATGAAAGGGTAATGAAGAAAAATATTATGAAACATTTAATAAAAAATAATCTGTTTAATATAGGACAACATGGTTTCGTACCCGGAAAAAGTACACAAACCCAACTGTTAGTCCACCGTGAAAACATAAACAAAAATATGAAAAGCGGAAATGAAACAGATGTGGTTTATCTAGACTTTGCAAAATCTTTTGACAAGGTAGACCATAATATATTGGCGAAGAAAATTAGAAAACATAATATAGTGGATAGGAAGATGGTTAAAAGAATTTTTACACAACAGAAAACAGATAGTTATTGCAAACGATGAGAAATCGGATGAAGCTAAGGTAATTTCCGGTGTGCCACAAGGTATGGTGTTAGCTGCAATACTGTTTGTTATTATGATCGCAGACATAGACAGTAATGTTAAGGACTCAGTACTGAGTAGTTTCGCCGATGACACAAGAATAAGTAGTGATGAATATAGGAACGCGCTACAGAGAGACCTTAAGAAAGTATATGATTGGGCAGAGGTAAATAGGATGGTATTTAACTCTGATAAATTTGAATCAATAAACTATGGAGACAGAGAAGGAAAGCTATATTCATATAGGGGACCTAATAATGAGACAATCACAAATAAGGAAGCAGTTAAAGACCTTGGTGTGATGAATAGGAACATGTTATGCAACGATCAAATAGCAATTCTATTGGCAAAATGTAAAGCAAAAATGGGAATGTTGTTACAGCATTTCAAAACAAGAAAAGCTGAACACATGATTATGCTTTATAAAACATATGTTCGTAGTCCACTTGAATATTGCAATATGATATGGTACCCACACTATCAAAAGGATATTGCACAAATAGAGAGTGTACAAAGGTCCTTTACAGCTAGAATAGAAGAAGTTAAGGACCTTGACTACTGGGAAAGACTACAATCCTTAAAATTATATAGTCTAGAAAAGGAGAAGAGAACGCTACATGATAATTCAGGCATGGAAACAGATAGAAGGAATAGCTGAAAACATCATGGAGCTAAAAATATCAGAAAGAGCAAGCAGAGGTAGATTAATAGTGCCCAAAACTATACCAGGAAAAATAAGGAGAGCACACAGGACATTAATCCACTACGCACCAGCATCGATAATGCAGCGTCTATTCAATGCGTTGCCAGCTCATCTGAGGAATTTAACAGGAGTGAGCGTAGATGTGTTTAAGAATAAGCTCGAAAAATAACTAAACTGCATCCCAGACCATCCAAGATTGGAAGATGCAAAATATACCGGAAGATGTAATAGCAACTCTCTGGTAGACATTAGAGGTGCCTCATACTGAGGGACCTGGGGCAACCCGAATAAGTTGTAAGGTCTGTAAGGTAAGGTCTCTCTCTCTCTCTCTCTCTCTCTCTCTCTCTCTCTCTCTCTCTCTCAATGGTTTGGAGATCATCCTCATATTTGAAAAGTCTTGGCGAATGTTACAATCCCCAAAGCTTGCACAATTCCAGATGTGTCTCTGAAGTCTTCAAGTATCTGTGACGACTTTATCTGGGCAATCAAGCCTGAGTGCAAGAGAGAGAGAGAGAGAGAGACTTGGGGTGTTTACACACACACACACATGTATATATATATATATATATAGATATATATATATATATCTCTCTCTCTCTCTCTCTCTCTCTCTCTCTCTCTCTCTCTCTCTCTCTCTCTCTCTCTCTCTCTCTCTCGCAACAAAACTCAGGTGATGTCGACAGCTGGACTCGGGTGAAGACTTATCCTTTCCTTGTTCTTACTTCAGAGGTTTTGTCTTAAATGTTTTTTTTATTTGCATTTAAATATACAGCGTATCCTACGTTTCATTGCTTTTATTTCATCTTCCCACTCTCTAGTGCTGTCTTTACTTGTGTGTGTGTGTGTGTATGTATGTGTCTGTATGTGGAAATTTTTTTTCATGCACCTTCCATTAAATGTTCTCCATCTTACGCTGGTGCATGTTCTCAGTTTGGTCTATTGCTGGCAGCAGACAAGGCTCTCTCTCTCTCTCTCTCTCTCTCTCTCTCTCTCTCTCTCTCTCTCTCTCTCTCTCTCTCTCTCTCTCTCTCTCATTTAACTTTTGAAAATACCTGTTAAAATCCGCTCTTCTTTTTAATTCTTGTAATAATTCTTTACCTTGTCCAACCCCGTATCCATATCCATTCTCTCTCTCTCTCTCTCTCTCTCTCTCTCTCTCTCTCTCTCTCTCTCTCTCTCTCTCTCTCTCTCTCATAGTAGCCATCTTGCTTGGTGAGACGTACCCGCGTGAAGTCACAATAATCAACAGATATCACAAGTTTAACATACGACTAGAATTTGAGAAATATCTAGAAAGTGTTCGTGAACTATCGGTGATAAGATTAGTGTGAAAATAGTAGGATAAAGCGTCTTCTAAGTTAGTTTATCAAGTGTAATACTATAAATCAGAACAAGATGGCAGTAAGTTCCAACTGCGGGAAAAGGTGGCGTAATTTGGCGTGTCTAGCAGATTCGCAATACGATGAGGTAGCAGGAAGGGAACTGGCATTTTCTCATCTATGAAATCGCAACAGTCCTAACCAAAAAGATACAAAAGCATTTCATAGATATTAGAAGGATATAATCCTTCAAACTGGAACAAATCTAATGAAAACATCTTGAAAATAATTGAAGAAGTTCCAATAAAATCCAAGTGGTCAAGAGACTCATAAAGAAATATACATAAACCAACATATTCCGACAAAGAAAATGAATAAGGTGAATCTTGTTGAATATACTAATTGATGCATTAGGAAAAAGAATGCCAAAGCATGCAAACTGTGTAAGGTTTGGTATAGCATAGTCAATCCACAAAACCTAATCAGAAATGTGCATGCAACATTCCGACCCATCCACAGTGTGCTGAGGTAATACAAGATTTGAGAGATACAAAATTTTTTGTTCAACATGTCTATCATGGATAGACAATGTTTTATTAAATCAAGATTGAATGTACAAATAGTTGAGGATGAAGAAGAAGAGAAGAGGAAGAAGAAGAAGAAAAAGAAGAAGAGAAAACGGAAGAGAAGTAAACAAAAATGAAATGACAGAAAAAAATAAGGAAAACAAAGAACAAGATAAAAGTATGGATGCAGAGATACTCATTGATACTACATATGACAATAAAGCAGCATACCTACGAAGAAATAAATTACGATATTGACAACAGAAAAGCAAATCCCGAAGAGGCTCTACCCAGATCTATACAATGACGGGAAAGAGGAAAAAAAATGACAGAAGAAAGACAAAATCTGCAACCTTTTGAAAAGAGGGAATTGCAGATTTGAAAGATGTACTACAAACATCCTAAGATATGTCAAAACTATGAAATATATGGTAAATGTGCATACTTAGATGGATATGGGGATGATTGCAGAGATCTGCATCCAAAAATATGTAAAAACCTAAAAGAAGGAAAAGGATGTAAGTTTCGACAAAAAATGCAAATATATGCACCCTGTAGCCATGAATCATAATCAATAATAACCAACCAACCAAGTAATAAAATCCAAAATAAGAAAGAAACAAATAAAGAGAGAAATCAAGAATATCAGGTAAAAGAGAAAGCAAACCACCAATGAGATATGCAGAGTGTCAGCAAAGAATTTCAAAGCATCAGCTCCGAAATTCTACTCAAGAGATAATAACTGTATTTATTATGCAAGAGGATATTGCAGAAACGAGAAAATTGCAGATTCACACAAAATGAATAATTTATGATGAAGGAAGATCAAATATTATGGAAAGTTGGATTTTTTTAATGTCAGAATTTCTGGAAATGAAAAAAAGAACAACATACCAGAACAGAAAGAGACATGGGAAAATCCTTATTACTATCAGTATTAAATGAAGGAGAAAACACGCAAACCACCATCATAGTGATGAATGCGCAGGGTTTTAGTTACGAGTAACTCAAAAAGAAAAATAGAGTACTTAGGAGAAGAACTAACCCAAAATGAAAAGAAAATAGATATAATGAATATAAGTGAAACCTGGTATTCCCAAGAGACTGGGGAATGATGATCAATAAAAGGGTTCCAAACTTATAGATCAGATAGAAAAAATAGGAATCAAAGGGGGAACCGCAATATATGGGAAAGACAAAAAACAAGGAAAATATATGAGAAATATAGTAACTCAGAATGTGAACTAATAGCGGTAGAATTTGAATCTGAAAAATTGATGAACATAGTAATATATAGAACCTCCTAATACTAAAGAGTTTGACTAATAATTGAAAAATTGGATGATATATGTAGAAATCACAAGGACTGGACTATTCTCCTATCTGGAGACTTCAACTTTCCTTTCGTAGAATGGAAAGAACGAATAGGAGAATTGTGGTTGTACTTATACATATAAAAAAAGAGAGTAATAGTAGTGCAGAAGATAAGAGGCAATTTGAAAACGCTATTAGATATGCTACTAGAATACAACATTCAACAAATAAATCACCTGCCAACAAGAAAGGAAAATACTTTAGACCTAGTATTTGTGAACGAGATGAATTATGTTAAAGAAATAATAGTTTATAATGCGAGTATTTCAGACCATAATGTCATAGAATTAACAGTTCATTCCAAAGCAAGTGAAAATAGAGATAAGCAAGAAATGAAAAGTGGGAAGGATATGGAAAATAACAACTTCTACAGTAAAAATATAAAATGGTCAGAAATTAATGAAGAATTAAACAAAGATTGGGATACATTTTCGTAAGTGATGACATAAGGGTAAATACGAGATATTATATAAAATATTGGAGATAATAGTGGAAAAATATATACCGAAGAAGAAAGTAAACATCATTCATGCATACCAAGAGACAGAAGAATCTTGTTCCAGAAAATCAGAAAGTGGAAAAAAGGTCTTGCAAAAGAAAAAAATGCATGGAAAGTTATAGAACTAAAAAGTAAGATAGAAAATGCAGGAAAAAAAGATTATACAATCAAAAGAAAATGAAAAACGGCACTTGGAAGAAAAAACCCTAATAAATATCAAGCAAAACCCCAAACTATTATACTCATATGCGAAGAAGATGAATAAAAGAAGAATAGAAATAGGCCCTCTGAGAATTGAAGGGAGATTAACGAATGAAAAAAAAGGAATTTGCAACATACTGGCAGAACGATATAAGAGAGATTCACCCCTAGAATAGATAATGAAGATAATGATATAGAAGTAAGGGATGAAAATAGTGAATATTTAGCTGACATAGATATTAATGAAGCTGATATTGTGCAGGCTATTAATGAATTAAAATGGAGCTGCTGCAGGGCCTGATGGAATTCCTGCTATTTTGTTAAGAAAGTAGTTCATTCTATCGCAAAGCCACTTGCAATATTAATTAAGACAAAGTGTAGATACAGGCAAGATATATGATGAGCACAAATTAGCGTATATTACCCCTACTTTCAAAAGTGGATCAAGACTAGAGGCAAGTAATTATAGGCCTGTGAGTCTAACATCACATATAATGAAAGTGTATGAAAGGGTAATGAAGAAAAATATTATGAACATTTAATAAAAAATAATTTGTTTAATAAAGGACAACATGGTTTCGTACCCGGAAAAAGTACACAAACCCAACTGTTAGTCCACCGTGAAAACATATTCAAAAATATGAAAAGCGGAAATGAAACAGATGTTGGTTTATTTAGACTTTGCAAAAGCTTTTGATAAAGTAGACCAAATATATTAGCGAAGAAAATTAGAAAACACAATATCGTGGATAAAGTAGGAAGATGGTTAAAAGAATTTTTACACAACACAAAAACAGATAGTTATGCAAACGACGAGAAATCGGATGAAGCCAAGGTAATATCCGGTGTGCCGCAAGGTACGGTGTTAGCTGCAATACTGTTTGTTATTATGATTGAAGACATAGACAATAATGTTAAGGATTCGGTAGTGAGTAGTTTCGCAGATGACACAAGAATAAGTAGAGAAATTACTTGTGATGAAGATAGGAACGCTCTACAAAGAGACCTTAACAAAGTATATGATTGGGCAGAGGTAAATAGGATGGGATTTAACTCTGATAAATTTGAATCAATAAATTATGGAGACAGAGAAAGAAAGCTATATGCATATAAGGACCTAATAATGAGACCATCACAAATAAGGAAGCAGTTAAAGACCTTGTGTGATGATGAATAGGAACATGTTTATGCAATGATCAAATAGCAACTCTGTTGGCAAAATGTAAGCAAAAATGGGAATGTTGTTACGGCACTTCAAAACAAGAAAGCTGAACACATGATTATGCTTTATAAAACATATGTTCGTAGTCCACTTGAATATTGCAATATGATATGGTACCCACACTACTCAAAAAGGATATTGCACAAATAGAGAGTGTACAAAGGTCCCCTTTACAGCTAGAATAGAAGAAGTTAAGGACCTAGACTACTGGGAAAGACTACAATTCTTAAAATTATATAGTCTGGAAAAGGAAAGAAGAGAACGCTACATGATAATTCAGGCATGGAAACAGATAGAAGGAATAGCAGAAAATATCATGGAACTAAAATATCAGAAAGAGCAAGCAGAGGTAGATTAATATTGCCGCCCAAAAATTATACCAGGAAAAATAAGGAAAGCACACAGGACATTAATCCACTACGCACCAGCATCGATAATGCAGCGTCTATTCAATGCGGTTGCCAGCTCATCTGAGGAATATATCACGGAGTGAGCGTAGATGTGTTTAAGATAAGCTCGACAAATATCTAAACTGCATCCCAGACCATCCAAGATTGGAAGATGCAAAATATACCGGAAGATGTACTAGCAACTCTCTGGTAGACATTAGAGGTGCCTCACACTGAGGGACCTGGGGCAACCCGAACAAGATGTAAGTCTGTAAGGTAAGGTCCTCTCTCATTTAACCTTTGAAAATACCTGTTCAAATCCGTTCTTCTTTTTAATTCTTACAGTGTATCTTTACCTTGTCCAACCCCGTGTCCATCCTCTCTCTCTCTCTCTCTCTCTCTCTCTCTCTCTCTCTCTCTCTCTCTCTCTCTGGTTTGTGTGTTTGTAGCGAAGCTTCGTTGGACTAATAAGCATTATTTCCCCTCAGTAATGAGAAATGCAGAAACTATAACAATGCCCTTTTCATTAGCCTTGTTAGTACGTTCTCTATTAAAGTCACTTTCTTCCTGTGTTTGAAAGTTATGTCGAAGCAGTAAGTGGGACAGTCGAAGATTCACACACGTTTTTTTACCGTTCCTCTGTTCATATTCTTTCTTCCATCTTTCACCCATTCACACACGTTTTTTTACTGTTAATCTGTTCATATTCTTTCTTCCATCTTTCACCCTTTCTTAACAACTGCTTCATAGTGCATCTGCGAGGTTTTCCTCCTGTTATACCTTTCTAGCCTTTTCATTGTCAGTTTCTTTTTCGGTGCTGAATGACCTCATAGGTCCAGCGCTTGGCCTTTGGCCAAAAATTCTACATATTCTGTTCTATTGTATACAGTGATCGTTATGTTTGTGGACATTCATAGAAAGTAATGCTTCTTTTTGTAGTGCATTTTGTGTCTTACGAGTAATAGTAAAGGTTATTTATATCTTTTTGCATTCTTATTCTTATTGTTATTATTGATATTATTCATTACGTGAATCGATCAGCATCACGAAAAAGTGTGAACTCTTTCCTTGATCCTTTGATCGATGAGGTTAAATTTTTCATCACTATACGGATAGTGAAAGTAAACTGGTAATATATATATATTTTTTTTAGGAATGGATAGTGAAAGTAGATTAGTATTTTTAATAGGAATAATTAGAGAAAATAGTTATATATATATATATATATATATATATATATATATATATATATATATATATATATATATAATATATTATATATACCCCGTAGGTGGTAGTGCCGTTAGTGCACTTCATGCGGTGTACTGTAGGCATCACTTAAGGTTTTTTGCAGCGTGTCTTCGGCCCCTAGCTGCAACCCATTTCGTTTCTTTTGCTATAACTCCTTTCATATTCTCTTTCTTCCATCTTACTTTCCACCTTCCCCTAACAACAGATTCATAGTGCAACTGCGAGGTTTTCCTCCTGTTACACCTTTCAAACTTTTAACTGTCAATTGCTGTTT
>NC_061092.1:28132789-28145289 GCF_015104395.2 Macrobrachium nipponense | reverse complement strand
ATACATCCATCATACATACATGACTACATACATACATACATACATACATACTACATACATACATACATACATACATACATACATATATATATATATACATACATACATACATAGCATACATAACCTACAACAATACATACCATATATTATATATATATATATATATATATATATATATATAGAATATATATATATATATATATAATAGGTAATTTTACAGTTTTCAGGGGTAACTCAGCACCATCATCTTATCAATGCATGAATGCGTATGTACAAACAGATACGTAGTTAATTTGAGAAAGAAATATTAAATACGTGTTCCCCTTACCCTTTGACTCTGTCATAGGAGTGTCATTTTTCATTTTCCCATGAAGGTCGTTTGAACTTCCCCGTCTCTTTATGGGCTTTTGAAAGGGATAGAAGAATGTGTAAAGAACGAGCGAAGGATGAAAATCCTTGGTTAAATAAGGGCGTAGAGGGCATTGCAAAAATGGTGCTCTTATTAGGAACTGTAAAGAATGTGATCTCTAGAAGGATTTGATGACAAACATGACGACGTGTGGGGATCTTCTATTCGGTACGGTGTATTCTCTCTCTCTCTCTCTCTCTCTCTCTCTCTTCTTTCTTTCTTTCTTTCTTTTGGTGGCTCCAGAGGCATGGGTCCGATACTCCTCTCCCTCTCTCTCTTATGGTGGATCCAGAAACATGATTGCACTCTCTCTCTCTCTCTCTCTCTCTCTCTCTCTCTCTACAATGTTTGCTAAGGGTTGATGTCATGCGAGAGAGCTAATTGGAAATCGATTGGAAGCCGTCAAGGCAATATGGATCTTGGATAGCCGAGAGGGTACGGATGAAAAATAAAAAAAAATTGTGAAATAATAGAGTTTTTGATCGTCCTGTGTCTTAGAGTTAAAGGGGGAAAGGGATGATGCCAAACAATTGGTCAATAGAGAGAGAGAGAGAGAGAGAGAGAGAGAGAGAGAGAGAGAGAGAGAGAGAGGGTATATTCCATATTCTGGAGTCACCAGCAGAGAGAGAGAGAGAGAGAGAGAGAGAGAGAGAGAGAGAGAGAGAGAGAGATATGTCTCCATAAGGAGACATCATGTGTTCACTTATCTCTAGGAGCAAGTAAGTTTTACTGTTCATTCACAGTGTCCTAATGATTTTGTCTGGCTCTCTTTTAAACTCTTCCACTCCGTTGCTGTTTACATATTTAGGTGGCAGGTTATTCGATGTGTCATATTTTGTACGTAAAGAAGTTCCCACAATGGAATGTATTCTAGTACCTCTTCCGTTCTAGTTTCCATCCATTATTTCTTGTCTGGTTTTCGTTTAACGTAAATAGGTTATTGTCTACTTTTGTTTTGCCCTACAGCATTTTGAATATTTCTATTAGTTGTCCTCGCAACCGTCGTGTTTCTAAGCCATACATGTTCAGGCTCTCTAGTCGTACTTGGTAAACCTATTTGCCTGATGGCTGGAATTAACTTTGTGGCTCTTGCTTGTACCCATTCTAATCTATTTATGTCCTTAGTGTTGGTGACCAAAACTGTACTGCATATTCAAGATGAGGTCTAACTACTTTTGTGTAGAACTGCAGCACCGTTTCCTTGTTTCCGTATTTGAACTGCCTCTTTATGTATCCCACTAGTTTCTGTGCCTTCTTTTCAGCTTTTATGCTCTGTTTTTGGATTTTAAGACCTTGGTAACAGTAATTCCAAGGTCCTCCTCTTGTTCTACACTATTTAGAGAGATGCAAGGGATTTGAACACCTCGTTAACTAAGTTTACGAGAAAGGGTTAATGTCTTAAGAGGCGATCAAATCTGAACCTCATTTGTTTTTGGTTTTAGTTGTTGTAAGTTTGAAGTAATTATTTTGATGTTTTATAGGGTTATGTATTTAAACTCTCTCTCTCTCTCTCTCTCTCTCTCTCTCTCTCTCTCTCTCTCTCTCTATATATATATATATATATATATATATATATATATATATATATATTATATATTACTGCACTTAATTAAGAGCATGTCATCTCTTCCCTGAAGGAAGAAACGTGCTTGTTCATGATACAAGCTATTCGGTTCGTGTGGCCGCATAAGCACCGTTTAATGCCACCACTTCTGTTCACCTCCAGTTATCAGCTGGATTAAGTATATCTTAGCTGAACCAGAGCCCTAAGCTGATTAACAGCTCTCCTAGGGCTGACCCGAAAGATTAGATTTTTATTTACGTGGCTAGGAACCAATTGGCTACTTAGCAACGGTACCTACAGCTTATTGTGGGATCCGAACCACATTATGTCGAGAAATTAATTTCTAATCACCAGAAATATATACGGGGTTAGTGCCTTCAGTGCAACTGTTTACTTAATTTCTCTTTCAGCGCTGAATGGCCTCATAGATCCCAGTGCTTGGCCATTGGCCTAAATTTCATGTTCCATTCCATTAGAGTCCTCGCATGGAGGCTCTTCCAGTTTTGAAAATTTTCCAGACTTTTTGGGAGAAAGAAAAAAATGTCATAGCACGTTGACCACTTGACATCTTAATGCTGAGGTTTCAAGAGGCTTAAATTAACCCAGTCTAGCAATTTTCGTTTTCTGTAAAAGAAAACCATTGAGATGGCTATTTGTCTGTCCGTCTGCCCTTTTCCTGTCTGCCCTCAGATCTTAAAAGCTATTAAGGCTAGAGGGATGTAGATTAGTATTGGTCATCCACCCTCCAGTAATCAAAGATACCAAATTGCAGCCCTCTAGCCACAGTAGTTTTTATTTTATTTAAGGTTAAATTAACCATAATCGTGCATGTGGTACTGCAACAGCACAGGTCACCACGGCCGGCTGAGAGTCATACGCTGTAAAGAAAACTCGATTGCGCCGAAGAAACCGGCGCATTTTTACTTTTTTTTTTTTTTTTTTTTTTTTTTTTTTTTTTTTTTTTTTTTTTTTTTTTTTTTTTGGTATAAGCACAGTGAATCATTCAAACAATTTATTTCCAGCGTTGATGGTCAAAGTTAGTCGGGCACCATTTGTCAATGTGTGAGTTTGGAGAGTTTTTGAAGGACGTGGTATCGGGGGCCATGAAACTGGAACTTCAAAAGTTAATGCGAAGATGCAACGCCTATTCTACCTTAGAACAGGTCTCGTATTTGATAATCTACTTAACATTTTTTTCTGTTTATTTATTAATTTGTTATTCACCTTTTTCTTTTCTAATAACTGATTTCTGTCTATTTCATAATACTCTCTGATACTTCTTTGAGATGGACACCATATTCTCTGGGAGCTTGAGTTTCCAGAGCTTGAGTTTCCAGTCCAGTGGCCTTTGTGGTGGCCTTGTTCCATATGAATAGAGTTCATCTTCTGAATACCAATGATACGTGGAATATATTATGGTAGTTATTTAAAATTATGCTATGATACTTCATTGAAAGCACATTGTTTTCCTAGCTGAATAAAACATCTATTAAGCCTTCGTAGGACATCATATAATAGCGTCTCGCTTTATTTGAAGTAAGATAAGATTCGGTTGAACTGGATGTTCATTTCTAGATTATTAATATTTTGACGTGTAAAATGTCTGATCAGCCTCCAAGAGATGAAAGTTTACACAACAAAAATAAATAGAATAAAAAAGCTTCCATCATTTCAGTGAATTACGAGTAAAAGAAGGTTCCCAAAGATTTTTCAGAATGAAAAACATGATTATTGGCATTGAATAATACATTTTTGGAAAGCTTAGACTTTTTCTTATTTTTCGACATAATCGCCGTTGAGATCAATGCATTTTTGCATGCGGTGTACCATCTTCTTTATGCCTGAATCGTAGAACTCTCCCACCGCTCCGCGAAGGTAGCTGAAGACCTCTTCTTTCAGCTCCTCTCCGGTTCTGAAATGCGTTATGGGCGTCTCTGTACGTCCGTCCTTGAATTCTCTGCACCATTTGGTCACGTGTTGTACGCTCATACGCTTTTCTCCGTAGATTTCACATTATTGGAAATGAATGTCCACCAGTGCAGTGTTTTTTGCACACAAAAAACCAATTACAGAGCGTAATTCGCACCTGGCGGGAGAAGCGAATGGGAGTTCCTTGTCTATTGGCTGCCAAGCCAAGGCTGAGCGTCGCAGACAGCTCCTTGTGACTGCAGCTCCTTGCGACTGCAGCTCCTTGCGACTGCAGCTCCTTGGGAATCTTATTTTACGGACAACCCAAGTAGTTCGTTGAGGCAGTAGATTATTTTTGTAAGTGCTTGTTTTTCCTTTCACCAAAATTAAGGAAATGAGAAACAATTGCTTCAAGAGGTGAAAGTTTACCAATAAATAAAAAAATCTTCCCACTTGTTTCAGTGAATTAGCTCACTTAGGCAATGAATTAATTTTGTGATCTTTTTCTTTTACCAAATAAAAAAAGGAAAAAATTGCTTCAAGAGATGAAAGTTTACAAAAAATAAACCTTTCATCTTGTTTCAGTGAATTATTACATTAAGGCATTTAATTATTTTGTAAGTGCGTATTTTTCCTTTGACCAAATTAAGAAAAGAATTAAAAATTGCTTCAAGAGAGGAAAGTTTAGAAAATGAAAAAAATTTACATCTTGTTTCATTGAATTAACTCATTGAGGCAATGACTCATTTTTGTACATCTTGTTTCAAAGAATTAAGTCATTAAGGTAAGGACTTATTTTTGTTAGTGCACATTTTTTTTCTTTTACCGGATTAAAAATATTGCTTCAAGAAATTAAAGTTTACAAAAAGAGTTCCATTTTGTTTCAGTGAATTAGCTCATTGGGAAAATTGAATATTTTTGTAAGTGCGTATTTTTTCCTTTAAAAGAAAAAAAAAAACCTGCTTCATATTCCTGTTGAAAGCCATGGGCAGTTTGTTTACAGACTGACAAGGTCTGACATTGGTATTCCCAGCATTCTGACGTGTTGCTTTATTGAATGATAGCACGAACTGACATCTGTATTCCTAAAGCAAGGTCTTTTTTTTTTCCTCTCTCTCTCGAATAAATGTTCTTCTCGTCAATTTGTGTTTTCTATATGCTTTGGAGTGAATTAATCAAAAGGTTAGTTGTTACTTTTGACTGAGGAATAACGAAGACTTTATATATATATATATATATATATATATATATATATATATATATATATATATATATATGTGTGTGTGTGTGTGTGTGTGTGTGTGTAGGGGGGGGGGGGGGGGGAGGGCTCATATCGGAATAGAACCCCGGCTTCTTAATGAAAGCGAGGCGCTATTAATAATTTGACCCATACAGGTCATACAAGAAGTTGGAGCCTAAGTACTGCTTCTGTAACTGATTTTTTTTTTCTTTTTTACCTAGATTAAGGTGGGCGGACGAGTTCCAACAGTTTTGAAAGATATAATGACTGTCCCGTATATTTTTGTGGGATAAGTTCACTGTCTTTTGCCGACAAGATTGAAGACACAAATGTTATACCTTTAAGAAATATAGATAATTCAAGTTTATGCCAATTACCGAAAAATATTGTCCACGTCGTTTATAATACAGCGAGAAATATGCTTCCGTGTCACTGCCCTTAGAAAGGCAATTTTTATGCGCACGCGGATAATAAGTACGTTTTGATAATAAAGTTATATCTTCTTCAATTCTGTTTATTTTAGAGACTTGGACGGGCCGACAGAATACCCGATTTCCTCCCCCTGTGATGAGGCTTGCTGGTCAAATTCAAGGATGGAATTTGAGGTTCCCGAAGAATTCCGGTGCCGGCAAGATATTACTGTGTGCTTGAGATTCTTGCGTGATACATTTTGGTCCTAACATTTTTCAGGTTTCTCTTTTCACTTTCGTTGTTTCCGAATTGCGCAGGGTTTCAGGCTGACTTGTAGAGTTTCAGTCTGGCGTGTGGAGGGTTACAGTCTGGATTGTGGAGGGTTTCGGTCTGAAGTGTGGAGGGTTACAGCTTGAAATCTGAAGGTTCAACTCTAAATTAGGGGTTTCAGTCTAAAGTGTGGAGGGTTACAGTCTTGATTGTGGAGGGTTTCGGTCTGAAGTGTGGAAGGATTCAGTCTGAATGTTGGAGGATTTCAGTCTGAATTGTGGAAGGTTTCATTCTGAAATGTGGATGGTTTTAGCTTGAATGATGGAGGATTTCAGTCTGAATTTTGGAGGGTTTCAGCTGTAATTATGGAGGTTTTAAGCCTGAATGGTGGAGGATTCAGTCTGAATTGCGGTAGGCTTCGTAAGAAAAGTGTTGTATTTTTTGTGTTTTAAAGTTTCATAATCTTCATTCTACCCAAAAACTGAGTATATATATATATATATATATATATATATATAATATATATATATATATATATATATATATATATGTGTGTGTGTGGTGTGTGTGTGTGTGTGTGTGTGTGTGTGTGTGTGCGTATGTGTGTGTGTGTGTGTGTGTGTGTGTGTGTGTAATATTGAATCTCGCATTTATTTTAATGTGATGACAATGCTGATTCATCACAAGTGATGTTGGAACCGACTGTCACATGACTGATGTTATTCCTTTACGTGATAGTGATGATAATGATAAGATGGTTCAGATGCTGGCTCATTATTGATAAGGATTTGATGCTGAGGATGGTGATAATGGTATGGTGATGATAGGATATGGTGATGGTAAAAATGGAAGTGGGTTCAAGTAGTATCATTATAAACCTTTGGATCGTTTGGCTTCAGCCGCTTCGATATCGATCATCGCTTCGCAGCTCTCTCTCTCTCTCTCTCTCTCTCTCTCTCTCTCTCTCTCTCTCTCTCTCTCTCTTTCTTCCATCTCGCTTTGCACCCTCTCCTAATAATTGTCTCCTGGTGCAACTGCGAAGTTTCCATCCTGTTTCACCTTTCAAATCATTTTACTGTCAATTTCCGTTTCAGCACTGAATGTCCTCTTAGGTCCCAGTGCTTGGCATTTGGCCAAAATTCTATATTCCAATCCTGTTTTCCATTTTTGAGGTGTAGCAGTAACGAGGTGAGGTTTAAACTTTGAGGGGCTCCGTGAGGTTTATCAATTAATTAATTTTTTAAAATTAAAGTGAACTAATTATGGAAATGTTCTGATTGACGAAATAATGTCGCATTGTAATGCGCCGTTATTGGGAATGCAATTAAGTATCGCTTGAAATTAAAATTGAAGACGAATGGAATCGCAGTACGGTAAAAAAAAGTTCACAGAACATTTCGACGGTTATATGTTTCAATCTCGGTTATGTCAACAAATGGAATAGGCAATTCTTTATTTCGGCACCCCTCATACGTCAAAACTTTTGATGGTTATGGTGGGTTATGCGTAAAAACCCTCAAACACTCTATGTATACACACACAAATATATATAATATATATATATATATATATATATATATATATATATATATATATATATATATATACCACAGGTGAAAAATAAGAGCGGAGTGTAGGTCCTGACCGGTTTTCGACTTTTTTTTGCACCTGTGGATATGC
This sequence comes from Macrobrachium nipponense, assembly GCF_015104395.2. Classification (NCBI taxonomy): domain Eukaryota; kingdom Metazoa; phylum Arthropoda; class Malacostraca; order Decapoda; family Palaemonidae; genus Macrobrachium; species Macrobrachium nipponense. Next base: position 28,137,807 of record NC_061092.1, on the reverse strand, counting down.
TTTATAAATGAATCACGTGCTAAAGTTATTATAATCATTCATTCATATATAGATATATATATTATATATATATATATATATATATATATATATATATATATATAATCATAGAATCCACGTAAGCAAGGTGAGTGGTAACCGGACTTTGAAACAAATGCTTTCGTGTGAACTAGAAAATGTAGAATAAAAACCACGAAAGTACTTGTTCAAAGTCCCGGTTTTCACTCACCTTCTTACGTCGATTCTGTGATATTCTCAAGCACGTGTTCCTTTGTACTTCAGTGATATATATATATATATATATATATATATATATATATATATATATATATATATATATATATATCATATATATATATACTATATATATATATATGCATACATATTCAGTAAAGAATGGATCAAAAATATTGAATCATGTTCATGGCGAACGGGAAGGAGTATGTTTGAAGTTGAAACATTCGTTCATGTTTGAGAGAGAACAGGTAGTGTTTCGCATTTCCTTCCCGATCGATGCGGAAAATGGTAATGATTCTCAGTACGTGATCCAGAAGCCCATTCATTCAGCGTGCCATTCACCTCTGTCATTCAGGTATTCTCGTGCTTCGTGGATATTAAGGCTGTGTCCTTTCTAAGTCCTCCTCAGCCCCTTCTGTCCAGGACACCTTAGGTCTTCCTTTCCTCCTGGTTCCTAAGGCGTTCGAAATATACTCTCTTATCACAACCTAGTGTCCCTGTTCTTTTTCTTTCCATATTTCTGCTACGTTGGGCCAAGTTCAGTGAACCGTCAATAACCTAAATGGAAAACCAACTTCCTTACTCTTTTCCCTTTCTGTTTTATATATTCTTTCTTTGAAAAACGGTTATTTTCGTTTTCCTTAAGGATCACTTTTTTTGCAACGGCATGAATGAAAACACCAGATATTATCAGAGAATTTTGATAACAATATGTTACAGAACACTTGATTATAGACCACGTGCTTTTCATGAAAGTCTGCTGGAACACACTTGATTACAGAATATGTGTTGTTTGAAGTCGTCAATATTCGGGGAATGCCATCTGTTATGTTATGCGTCAGTGCAATGACATTTTCCATACAAGGTAAACACAATAATCCTAGATGCAGTTTTGCTTACAAGTCGGATCAGAAAGATGTGATTTCAAAGAAAATTGAAGTAAATATTTTTTATATTAACTTGCCTTCATTTATTTGATTTTTTAAAAAATTTGCACTCGCATGCTTTTACGAATGAAAGTCTCTGTGGTGTACTTTGGAATATTTGTTATAAATTAAGAGAAATGTATCATATCGCAAATTAAAATGATTTTTTAAGCTCTTAGGAATATTTCTATAAATTGAAAAAAGTATCATACCCTACATTAAATTAACTTTGTAAGTTCTTACGACAACTAAATGCCAATATTTATATAAACTGAAAAAAATGATGATACTATAAATTAAAATGAATTTCAAAGTTGATCGGAACACTGACTACGAGTATCTGTGCTTAGGAAAACCAGGTACCAGTAGTTTTTTAAGCTGAAAAAATTATCCTTAACTAAATCAAATTGATTTTTGAAGCTTTTAGGAACACTGACTTGAATATATATATATATATATATATATATATATATATATATATTATATATATATATATATGTATGTATATATATATATCTATATATTGGACTTTAGGAACTAAGTAGCGGGAATTTGCTTAATGCTGGTCTCACGATGATTACGCTCTTCGTTAAAGCTGTGATAATGGTGATACTGATGTCTATTATGACGATTATAGCGTTCAGTACAATAGTCTCTTGGTCCCCGTAGGGGGCTAGTGCCGTCAGTGCACCTCACGCGGTGTACTGGAGGCATTACCTAAGGGCATTTCTTTGCAGCGTCCCGTCGGCCCCTAACTGCGATCCCTTTCGTTCTTTTTACTGTTCCTCCGTTCGTATTCTCTTTCTTCCATCTTACTTTCCACCCTTTCCTAAGTTGTTTTATAGTGCAACTGCGAAGTTGGCCTCTTGTTACACCTTTCAAACATTTTTACTTTTAATTTCCCTTGGCCTTTGACCTAAATGTTATATTTCATTTCCATTTAAATGTGTTTATAGGCTGACAGAATCATATAGTTTGATTGGCTAAGTGATTAATTTGCAATTAGGAGATGACGTCATGGCGTCGACGCTAGCCAACAGAATTTGGCTGTCAATCTGGGAACCTTTTTCCGCCGAGTATGGAAATTTGCCCAATGAATGATGGGGGTTATTTCGGCGATTAATGGACCGGAGAGAGGAATTTCAGGGGAATTTTGTTTTAGCAAATTCGAAATGAGATTTGAAGTCAATAAAGCCATTCATTGGGATTAGATTACCTCTGTTCGGTGGCTGTCAGCGGTTATGTGTGGTCGCTGTTTGAAGTTTCGAATTCATAGTTACCATAATGTTTTTGTGTATATAATATATATATATACATACATATATATATATAATATATATATATATATATATAATGCACACACACAAATATATATATATATATATATATATATATATATATATATATATATATATATACAACGTTACACACACACACACACACACACACACACATATATATTATATATATTATATATATATATATATATATATATATATATATATATATTATTTGAGGTTCTTTGCAACGTCCATTTCATTCCTTTTACTATACCTCCGTTCATATTTTCTTCTCTCTTACTTTCCACCCACTCCAAACAATATTGTTTCATCGTGCATCTGCGAGGTATTCCTCCTGTTACACATTTCAAGCCCTCTTACTGTCAATTTCCCTTTCAGCGCCGGATGACCTCATAGGTCCCAGCGATGGGCCTTTGGCCTAAGTATTCTATTCCATTCCTTTCCTTCAGTTAGCCGAGGAGTTTTATGACCCCGATCGTATCTTGTCGTAACCGGCAGTTCATGAATTTTTTGGTACAGCTATTCCTGTCTCGGAGGCTTCTTAGAAAGGTCGTGTGTCCTTACTGTTATGGCCTAAGAATTCCTTTCGGTTTATTTTCTCTTTGGTAAATAGTATTCTCCTCTCTGTATTGTAGATGTCTTGTCGAAAAATGCTGCATCACGAATATATATATAATATATATATTTAACAAATCACAGTAGATGCACGTGACTTCATTAAATAAGCGAATACCACAGGAAAATGATAGTCAGAAATCCAAGCGGTTTCGTCTTTACTAAGACATTGTCAAGGAGCGAATGAAATACAATTGGAGAGAAAGGTCTCAGGTACACGACAAGATCAAGAATACCAGATGGTTAATTGTCAAAAGGGAAAAAATTAAAAGAGATAATCCTGGATTATCGGATATCACACGGTCACAAACCTAAACAGATTTGATCCGAACCGAAATTACAAAGTATCTTTACAGTCCAAAACATGTAAAAACTGAATATATTAATTTTGTTGCTTATATTTATCTACAACTTTTTTAATTATGAAAGCATCAAGTTTAAATAAACCAAGACTTAAATTTAGAACATTTTTATTATTTGACTTGATGAAACAAGATTCAATGATATTCCTTTTAACTGTGTCATTACATGGGATTAAGGCTCTTGCTTGACTCCAGTTAATAGGATGATCTAAATCTCTCATATGTAGGAATAGTGCATTCGATATTTGCCCAGTTCTCACAGAATATTGGTGCTGTTTGAGACGTTGTGGAAGAGGTTTACCGGTCTGTCCGTAATAGACTTTATCACACTTTTTGCAAGGAATTTCATATATGCAGCCTGGAAGATCTTTAGGAGAATTTTTGATTACTAAACTCTTGACATTAATATTACTGAAAACAACATTCATATTAAAAAGCTTTAAAATTCAAGGAATATCTAAAAACCTTTCATCATAGGGTAATTTTAGTTGAATAAAATGTTTTTCTAGCTCTTTTCCATGCCACATCTACAAAAGTCCTTGGGTATTTAAGTTTCAATGCAATATCATTAATAGTTTTAATTTCAGCGGCAATAAACTGCGGGCTATAGACATGTAAAGCCCTTAGGAACATCCCAGAAAAAACAGAGAATTTAACATTTTGATGGTGATTGGAGTAGTAATGAACAAAAGAGGCAACGTTAGTTGATTTCCGAAAGACTGAAAAGGTGAAATTTCTATCATTTCTATGGACAGTTACATCAAGAAAATTCAAATTACAATTTCTTTCTTCCTCTACAGTAAATTTTATAGAAGGGACTAAATTATTAAGATTATTAAGGAATTCCTGGAGATTTTCGTGAACTGGCCAAATACAGAAAATATCATCCACATACCTAAACCATATAACTTTTTGGGGCAAAATTCTTGGTAAGAGTTTTGTCTCAAAAAATTCCATGTAAATATTGCTAAGGACAGGAGATAAGGGATTACCCATAGCCATGCCAAACTTTTGTAAAAAAAATTCCCCATTAAAACAAAATTTACTATTTTTGATACATAACCCTATGAGACTAATGAGGTTTGCTACAGTTAAGGGAATGTCATGACGTTCTAATTCATCCTCCAAATATTCAAGTAAATCATCTACAGGCACTTTTGTTTAGAATAAAGAGAAGAAAAGACAACATCAAAACTAACCATATTAAAATCAAAATTCAAATTTAAACTATTTGATTTGTTTATAAAATCAACATTGTTTTCAACATTCGTGTTAGAAATGTTTCCTACCAAAGGAGTAAGAATTTTTACAAGCCATTTAGATAAATTATACGTAACTGAGCCCACTGAACTAATGATTGGTCTGATAGGGTTATTGATTTAATGTGTCTTGACTAAACCATACATATAAGGTAGAGAGGCGCATTGCGCTGTGAACTGTTTAATTAATTGGTCCAAGCCCTTCAAAATGGATTTAATTTGTTTATTAAAATGGGAGTTCACTGTCTGTGTAGGATCAGACCTCAGTTTCGTATAAGTATCAGTATCATTTAGCAATGTCATTATTTTATTCATTAT
>NC_061092.1:28115289-28122789 GCF_015104395.2 Macrobrachium nipponense | reverse complement strand
CTTTTTCCTTCCTTTATCGTCATAAGCCTTCCGCTTCCTTCATTTCATATCGTTCTGATCTTTCCTTCTTTCGTTTCTTTCATATCGTCTCCCATTCCCTTAACATGTTTTTCCTTCCTAATCGTCATATCCTCCTTCTTTCATAATGTTTTGATATTTCTTTCATATTCGTCTCAAATTCCTCTTCCTGTTGTCATAACGTTTTCCTTCCTATCGCAAATCTTCTTTCATATCATTCTGATCTTTCTTTCCATATTGTTCTGATCTTTCTTTCCATATCGTCCAATTTTCCTTCCCCCTTTCCTTTTTCTTTTAAATAAACGTTTTCCTTCCTATCGCATAACTTTCTTTTCATATATTCTGTCTTTCCTTTCATTATCGTCTCAAATCCTTAACATTTTTCCTTCCTATCCATAATCCTTCCTTTATAATGTCTGACTCTTTCATATCGTCAATCATTCCTTTCATATCCCTGTGTTCATAGTTTTCCCTTCCGGATCGTATAACTCTTTCTTTCATATCATTCTGATCTTTTCTTTCATTATTGTTCTTATCTTTCTTTCATATCGTCCCAATCCTTTCATTCTGTGTCATAACGCCTTCTCGTCATAACTCTTCTTTCATATCATTCTGATCTTTCTTTCATATCGTCTCAATCCTTAACATTTTCCTTCCTATCGTCATAATCCTTCTTTCATAATGTTCTGATCTTTCTTTCATATCGTCTCAATCCTTCATTCCTGTTGTCATAACGTTTTCCTTCCTATCGTCATAACCCTTCTTTCATATCGTTCTTCTTCTTTCTTTCATATCGTCGACAATCCTTCTATTCCTGTTGTCATAACGTTTTCCATCCTATCGCATAAACTCTTCTTTCATATCATTCTGATCTTTTCTTTCATATCGTCTCAATCCTTCATTCCTTTGTCATAACGTTTTCCTTCCAATCGTCATAACCCTTGTTTCATATAGTTTTGATCTTTCTTTCATATCGTCTCAATCCTTCATTCCTGTTGTCATAACGTTTTCCTTCCTATCGTCATAAGCCTTCTTTCATATCGTTTTGATCTTTCTTTCATGACGTCTCATTCCTTCGTTCCTATCATCGTAACATTATCCTTCCTATCGTCTTAACTCTTCTTTTATATCGTTTTGACCTTTCTTATCGTCTCAATCCTTCATTCCTGTTGTCATAACGTTTTCCTTCCTATCGTCTTCACTCTTCTTTTATATCGTTTTGATCTTTCTTTCATGTCGTCTCAATCCTTCCTCCCTATTGTCATAACGTTTTCCTTCCTATCGTCATAACCCTTGTTTCATATAGTTTTGATCTTTCTTTCATATCATCTCAATCCTTCATTCCTGTTGTCATAACTCTTCTTTCATATCGTTTTGATCTTTCTTTCATATCATCTCAATCCTTCATTCCTGTTGTCATAACTCTTCTTTCATATCGTTTTGATCTTTCTTTCATATCATTTCAATCCTTCATTCCTGTTGTCATAACGTTTTCCTTCCTATCGTCATAACCCTTCTTTCATACCGTTTTGATCCTTCTTTCATATCCTCTCAATCCCTCATTCCTGTTGTCATAACGTTTTCCTTCCTATCGTCATAACCCTTCTTTCATATCGTTCTGATCTTTCTTTCATATCGTCTCAATCCTTCATTCCTATTTTCATAACGTTTTCCTTCCTATCGTCTTAACCCTTCTTTCATATCGTTTTGATCTTTCTTTCATATCGTCTCAATCCTTCTTTCCTGTTGTCATAACGTTTTCCTTCCTATCGTCTTAACCCTTCTTTCATACCGTTTTGATCTTTCTTTCATATCGTCTCAATCCTTCATTCCTGTTGTCATAACTTTTTCCTTCCTATCGTCTTAACCCTTCTTTCATATCGTTTTGATCTTTCTTTCATATCGTCTCAATCCTTTCCTATTGTCATAACGATTTCCTTCATATCATTTTAACATTTCCATCTTTCTGACGGTTGATTCTTAGTGCAAAATCGCGAGGTTTTTCGTCTGATACACCTTCCAAACCTTCTTACTTTAAGTTTTTCTCCCAGCGCTGAATGACCTCATCGGTGCCAACGCTCTGGCCTTTGGCCTAATTCCTATATTCTGTCTATCTACGACCTGCGGGCCTCGTTGCAAGGTTTGGGCATCACGATCAAAATAATTAGTGATGATCGTTTGTTAATGTGACAAATGCGAATGCCGTTTGACAGAAAACGAACATCCGGGAATTAAGTGAATGCCGATGGAATGACCGTGCCACCAATTTCAGTCAGTGAGTTAGTCACGTTCCCTTTGATTGATGGCTTAGAATTATTCGCGATCGGCGGTACACATGTCTGGTTTTGTCAGCACATTTGTTTTTGGCGGCTCTCTCTCTCTCTCTCTCTCTCTCTCTCTCTCTCTCTCTGTGACAAAGTGAAAGGGAGTTAGTTATAAGGAAAATTTTTCTCTAAATCTGAAATATAATGTTATTCTCTCTCTCTCTCTGAGTGACAAATTGAAAGGAGTTATAAGGAACATTTTTTGTCTAAATTTGAAATATATTTAATGTGATCCTCTCTCTCTCTCTCTCTCTCTCTCTCTCTCTCTCTCTCTCTCTCTCTCAGTGGCAAAGTGAAAGGAGTTATAGGGAAAATCTTGTGTCTAAATCTGAAATATAATGTTATTCTCTCTCTCTCTCTCTCTCTCTCTCTCTCTCTCTCTCTCTCTCTCTCTCTCAGTGACAAAATGAAAGGGAGATATAAGGAAAAAGTTCTCTAAATCTGAAATATAATGTGACTCTCTCTCTCTCTCTCTCTCTCTCTCTCTCTCTCTCTCTCTCTCTCTCTCTCTCTCTCTCAATCTGAAATATACTGTAATCTGTTTTCTGTTTATGTTATTTGCCTTTTCCTCCATAATTTTATTTGAGATGTTACGAGAGAAGCGTCTTATATTTGCAGCTGAGATTATCGTAAGATTGTACCGGAAGTAGATTTGGGAATAAAAATTGTTTGTAGAACATTTGGACATTTGGAACAACTTTAATAAATACATTTACACTACACATGCATATATATGTGTGTCTGTATACCTAAATACATACATACATACATACATACATACATACATACATACATACATACATATATATATCTATATATATATATGTGTGTGTGTGTGTGTGTGTGTGTGTGTGTGTTTATTATATATATATATAAATAAATTTTAGTACTATTCCAAAACATATCATCGAAGGAACCATGACGAAAAATCCCCTTAAGATCAAGAATTTATGCTTTTTATAGATGTCGACCAGTAATGAAATTCAAAACGGCATAATCCTGCGTTTCAAAAAAAACAAAAACGGGCAATAGTTTTACTTACCCATATTTCTGCTCGGGCAATTACTTTGATATGTAAATTTGTTTTCATTACGGGCAACGGTGCAAAATATTTGTTCCAAGAATCTCATTGTATCAGAAAAACCCGGAGAGTACTGTGTTTTGTTTCAAATGGGGGAGGAAAAATCGTGCAAAAATAGTTGTCCATATTTTCAACAACAGCTTCCATCTAAAAAAAAAAAAGGTGACCTATTTTTCTCTTGTTGCTTCAGAACAAAAGAAGACAAAATATTCTCATAAATAAACTGTAAAGTACTCTTTCTGAAAAAAAAATTCCTTTCAATGGCTGGAGTTTGAGCTTTTCCATTGTAAGTCAAAGAGATTGCGCGTAAAAATGGAACATGAGTTTTATTTTGTATTTACAAACGAAAAGGTCTATATTTTTCATTTTTTGTACGTTCAGTAAAAGCACTTTTTCATAAAAACACAAAAGAACAAAGAATGAACATTACCTTCATAAGAAGTTTCCATAGAATAGCAAGTCCATATATGTGGATAAGAAAATAACTTACAAAAATGTAGAAGAACGTACAGCTGAAGACATAACGGGTTAGAAGGTCTTACTGAGATCTTTACCACTTTGTATCTGAAGATGGGGTAGCAATGGAGCCGAAACCGGTCAGAATTCCAGCCGTTTTTTGTTTCTTCCTTGTGGCGCGCTTTTGTGTATGTATATATGTATATATATATATATATATATATATATATATAATATATATATATATATATATATAATATATATATCTTACACCCTTTTGACAAAACTACACAAACCGGAAACCCTTACCTGTTGACAATGGCGCCCTCTATCTCCAAACATGTCATTAGGCTATTAAGCTCACATAAATACAAAAATATACTATTTATTACCCAAAGCAGATGAACATAAAATAGAAGAAAATGACTAACAAGTCATAGTGATAAAAACCCAAGTCTGCCCCACAAAGAAAGAAAACTAATAAGTTATCATTCCACTCTCCTGGCTAAGTATTCACTCCCAGACCCAAGTGTCAATCGTTTCATTGTATTAGTCAGGATAGAGAATCCCGTCTCTAATATCAAGGAATGGAGCCCATCTTTATGATGGGGTTTTCTCCCAACACCTGGCGTTTACCAAACCGACCTCTTTCCTATCACAAAAGGAATGTCTCTCTCGCAAGTGCCTTGGTCGGTTAGACCTGTGACATTCGTACAAACGAATGTACATACTCGACACACCTCAAACCGCCCTGGCAACAGTACGAACAGCCTTCAGATTAAAAATGCTTACGCACCAGATTCCTTCATTCAAGAAGGCTGCCTCTACAGCTCAATCTGTCTCCAAGCAAGACATGATATGCAATTCACTAACACATCACACACTTGTAAGATATAATATATAATATATAAGAGAGAGAGAAAATTTGTGAACATTATCATCTCTTTCCTCCACCTGAACGTTTTCCGAATATGTCTCACCCCGCGAGATTATTGTCATCCTGCATTTGAGAGGTTGGTCATTCTGTCACATGGTGGAAACATCCTCTATGCTTCATTTGTTGTTTGTTTGTTGATGTATGTAATGTTATGAAGTTATGCCGATGTCTATGTATACGCTGTATATTATTATTATTATTATGAGGTGTAATAATATCATATTTGCACATACATCCATTAAAATTACTTCTTTGGTTTTATATGGCGTCCTTTCACACACACACACACACACACACACACACACACAGGGAGGGAGAGAAGAAACTCCAGTCTTTTTAAGAGAGTGTATAGTGGAATTGTGGTCCCTGATGTCACAGTGCTTCAATGTCAACTTTGTGTCACTTTTGTGTCCTGGAAAGGCGGCGGAGTTTAGGCCTTCCCGGACCCCCTCCCCCCTTCCCCTAACAAGATTTTACGCTTTTTCCCGCGACGTCACATTATATTTTGCGTGATGGCTCTGACTTGTTGTTTATGTTTGCTTCTGCCTGGTTTGTATTTGTGCTGTGTATACGAGTGTATGCCAATGTTATAAGCCACAGGAGCGTTTGTGTTGTCTAAAAGACATTAAAACCAGTTTTGTACAGAAATCGCTATGTTCTGGTCATGAAGTTCGTTTGATTGACCTTGACTTAGGTTCTATGAATTCGTTGTTTTCAGTCTTAGGCAAATGTGAGTAGGACGATTTTTCGGTGTCGTAACTGATCAGTATCAATTACGACACCTAGTATGTCCTCGCTATTTCTTCATCCCTCACCCACCCGACCTTATATATATAATTGAGAGCGTTTCTCTAACAGCATGCAAATCATTCAACATTCCAAGTGTCATTTCTTGATCGAAAAATCAATTCTGAAAAAAAAAGGCCTATCACATCTTCTGTTTAAAAAAATATTGATATACTGAAAATGGCTTTCAGGATTTTTGGAGGACCTTACTATCCTGAACGAATGATTATGGTAATTTTTTGCTGCCTTTTAAAATATAGTTTCCCGACTGAAATACGTCTCCCGGATTCTGGTACTAACATTTGCCACTGCCGTTTAATTAGCTCTGTACATGCGTTATAGAAATCCTTTAAATAAAATGTAAACGTGTGTATGTGTGTGTGTGTGTATTGTCCATACATTTATGTTAGCTTTCTCTCTCTCTCTCTCTGTATATATATATATATATATATATATATATATATATATATATATATATATATATTATATATATATTATATATATATATGTTATATATATATATATATAGATATATATATATATATATATATATATATGTATGTATGAACGTCTGTGTGCTGTCTGTCTGAATGTGTTGCGTTTTATTCCTGGCGTGTGCATGGCTATGTAGTTTATTATACTTTTGTATGCTTTTCGTATTCGTATTTATATTTGTATACACGTGAGAGTCTTATGCATATATCTTAGGCATTCCTCTTTTAATGTGGTTATTGTTTATACATGTGAACGTCTATATGTATGCATTTTGTATGTACAAGGCTGTATATTTAGGTTTGATCAATGAATTTGAATTTTGAATGTACGTGCATGAATTTGTATGCGCGTCTATTTCATCACACGCTTCTGGGTACTTTGTAGCATCTGTCGACGCGTGTTATTTGAACGAATCACTTTGATGGGAGTACAAATCGATTGGGCATAGTAATTTGTTTTCATTGTTTCAGGCACATTAACCGTCATCTATCCGATGCTGGTATTCCCTACTGCTGTGGCCATTGTCAATTTTATTAGAACTGAGAACGGTCTGAATCCTTTGTGACATCGTATGTCACATTTAGATATTTAATATAAAAGTTAAACTGAGTATTTTTACGAGTGTGATGCTGAATATGAGATTGAAATAGTCGATTGTTTCTTTGCTTTGCAAGTTAATAAGAAAATTAGATAATTTAGTTTTTTGTTTCTGTCTTCGTAATCCAGTGGTTAGATCTGTTTTGTTATATCACTGGGAAGAGCTGGATTGAATTCCCGACCAAGGCGTCATGATCGATTCATTCATAAACATTTATTAAGTTATTTTATGGAACATAAGACCTTTTCCGCGCCTCATTGGCGTGGTCGGTATGGTGTTGGCGAGCTACCTCGGTGGCCGCGAGTTCGATTCTAGGCCATTCCATTCAGGTGTGAGGGATGTGTATTTCTTGTGATAGAATTTAACTCTCGACGTTGTTCGGAAGTCACGTAAAGCCGTTGGTCCCGTTGCTGAATAACCACTGGTTCCATGCAACATAAAAACACCATACAAACAAACAAACAATAAGACCTTATCCCTCTCCTTTCAGTGGTCTCACATAACTGTTTCAAGGTAAACATATGATCAACATATCCTCTTCCATGTCTGAGTTTGTGCCATTCGCTCTCTGTCCCTTGGTATACTATAGCGTTTTGCTCCCGTAAGTCTTAGTACCCTCTATCGCTTTTAGCTGCATACAGTATAAAACAATTACCCCTCTCACCCTTTCCTTCGTAACCATGCACTCATCCGGAGGTACCATACAAACCCCGGTCATCCACTCAGTAATGAGTAATGTCACTATTGCCACTGTACCACAACTTCTCACAAGTAAATTCCATCCATTCTTCAACTTCTTAATTAC
>NC_061092.1:28055289-28107789 GCF_015104395.2 Macrobrachium nipponense | reverse complement strand
ACATTTGGAAGAAGTAACAGAAGGTAACAGAAAACATTTGGAAGAAGTAACAGAAGTTAACAGGAAACATTTGGAAGAAGTAACAGCAGGTAACAGGAAACATTTGAAAGATGTAACAGCAGGAAACATGAAATACAGAAAAAAAAGGCTAGTCATCAGAAAAGAAAATATAAATGAACAAATTAATTCTCCTGGGGGTGGAATGGGGAGAGCGTTCTAGTGGACAAAGCCCCAGGGAATCATGGCCCTAGTGAAAACACAAAGACTTAGTTTCAGAGGCACATTCGCGATATATATACCTTGACGCAGTGTCTGTACTTGGAGGCTTTCCTCGTCATTGGGTCACTGATGAGTATCCATGCAGAAGGCCATTAACGTCGGCACTAACCTTGAAATAACAATGGCGCGGAAAGGAATGTTATTGGTATGGTCTTCAGTGGACGTTGGTGCTAGAAACGAGAGAGAGAGAGAGAGAGAGAGAGAATATATACGTAGTTATCTTTCCCTCAAGTGTGAACTACAAAGAGAGAGAGAGAGAGAGAGAGATAGGTATGATATAGCAATGTCTTTCCCTCTTGTTTGAACTACAAAGAGAGAGAGAGTGTTATTGTATTGTCATATCTCTTGCCCTCGTTATGAACTGCTAAGAACGAGGGGGATTGTACGGTAATGTTTCTCTTTCCCTTGTGTATGAACATAAAGAGAGAGAGAGAGAGAGAGAGAGAGAGAGAGGTCATTAACCTGAGCTCGCGTTTCTCTTTCATCATGATTTCCTTACTGGTTGTTTATTGCAATCCTAGAGGAAGGGGGAGGTTTGCGTCATGCATTTTCAAGGCGTAATAACATGCACGAAAAGGGATTCTCTCTCTCTCTCTCTCTCTCTCTCTCTCTCTCTCTCTCTCTCTCTCTCTCTCCAATTATGCCTTGTTTCAGAACGGCTTCTCTTTTAGGGTCATATTTGTTTTCATTTCGTTTAGGGTTGGCGAACGGCCGGAAGAAGAGGCCGTCTCCGTGGCGGGGGAGGTTGTGGTTAGGGCTGTCAGTGTACCACATGCGGTGCACTGTAGGCATTACTTAAGGTTCGTTGCACTGTCCCTTCGGCCCCTAGTTGCGACCCCCCACACCCCTTTTCATTCATTTTACTGTACCTTCGTTCATATTCTCTTCCCATTTCGCTTGCCATCTTCTCCTAACAGCTGATTCGTAGTGCAACTGCGAGGTTTTCTTCCTGTTACACCTTTAAAAATCGCTATACTCTCAGTTTCCGTGTCAGCGCTGAATGACCTCACAGGTCCCAGCAGTTAGCGTGTGCCCTAAATTTTATAATCTGTCCTATTTTAACGAAGACGTGTTTGGGAATTTTGAGGTGTCCCTAGACGGATGTTTGTAATGACAGCTTTTTTATTTATTTTTTTTTATTTTTAAGAATTCATGATTTTGCATAAGATTGTGTAGGTCTGAAATGGCTGTCCAGCAAATATTTTGAGTACTATTTTATTAATTGGTATTTTTTTTATAAATAGCTGTACTTACGTATACTGTTTTTTTCGAGTTTATTACTTTTTAATAACAAGGTTAGTTTGATTTTCTTTCTAATAGCTTTGTCGCAAAATGAGTATTTTCAGAATCAAGATAATGCCCTGTTAAAGCTCTCGCAACAAAGTGGTCTGAAAGGTAATAAACGTTTTCTAGAGTCGCAGGCTATTTCTTTTAATCTCAAAAACAGCCACTCCAGATGTGAGTGTTGACTGATTCATCCTTGGAGCTTACTGGTTCTGTGCTGAACATTCTCTCTCTCTCTCTCTCTCTCTCTCTCTCTCTCTCTCTCTCTCTCTCTCCTCTCTCTCTCTCTCTATATAAATATATATATATATTATATATATATATATATATATATATACATATATATATACGTATATATATATATATATATATATTATATATATATATATATATAATATAAGATATATATTATGCACATATGCGTATATTATATTTATATATGTGTGTATGGTGTTTGTGACTACAGGCATCATACACGTATATATTTACACATACAGACTATATATATATATATATATATATATATATATATATATATATATATATATAATATGTGTGTATGTATGTATATATATTATATATATATATATATATATATATAATATAATATATAAAGAAGATTTATAACAATTTGAATTTTATAATATCATTCCTAATTTTATAAAATTCAAATTGTATCTATATATATATATATATATATAATATATATATAGAGAGAGAGAGAGAGAGAGAGAGAGAGAGAGAGAGAGACCTTACCTTACAGACCTTACATCTTGTTCGGGTTGCCCCAGGTCCCTCAGTGTGAGGCTCCTCTAATGTCTATCAGAAGGTTGCTAGTATATCTTCCGGTATATTTTGCATCTTCCAATCTTGGATGGTCTGGGATGCAGTTTAGATATTTGTCGAACTTATTCTTAAACACATCTACGCTCACTCCTGATATATTCCTCAGATGAGCTGGCAACGCATTGAATAGACGCTGCATTATCGATGCTGGTGCGTAGTGGATTAATTTCCTGTGTGCTTTCCTTATTTTTCCTGGTATAGTTTTGGGCACTATTAATCTACCTCTGCTTGCTCTTTCTGATATTTTTAGCTCCATGATGTTTTCGGCTATTCCTTCTATCTGTTTCCATGCCTGAATTATCATGTAGCGTTCTCTTCTCTTTCTAGACATATAATTTTAAGGATGTAGTCTTTCCCAGTAGTCAAGGTCCTTAACTTCTTCTATTCTAGCTGTAAAGGACCTTTGTACACTCTCTATTTGTGCAATATCCTTTTGATAGTGTGGGTACCATATCATATTGCAATATTCAAGTGGACTACGAACATATGTTTTATAAAGCATAATCATGTGTTCAGCTTTTCTTGTTTTGAAGTGCCGTAACAACATTCCCATTTTTGCTTTACATTTTGCCAATAGAATTGCTATTTGATCGTTGCATAACATGTTCCTATTCATCATCACACCAAGGTCTTTAACTGCTTCCTTATTTGTGATTGTCTCATTATTAGGTCCCCTATATTCATATAGCTTTCCTTCTCTGTCTCCATAGTTTATTGATTCAAATTTATCAGAGTTAAATACCATCCTATTTACCTCTGTCCAATCATATACTTTGTTAAGGTCTCTTTGTAGCGCGTTCCTATCTTCATCACAAGTAATTTCTCTGCTTAATCTTGTGTCATCGGCGAAACTACTCACGAGAGAGAGAGAGAGAGAGAGAGAGAGAGAGAGAGAGAGAGAGAGAGAGAGAGAGAGAGTCTTTAATTTACTCGACTGAATTGCTATCCTGTGATCCAGCGGAGTGATATTCCTGCCTAACAAGAAACGGCAGTGCTCATTATTTTCCCTCTTTCTTTCGGGGTGTCCTGGCATTCCTGTGTCTTCTATTTCCACAATTATTAATCGGATTTACTGTTATGACTTCGGGTGTCACTCTTCCTCCCTCGTGATTGGACGTTTGGCTGCTTGGCTAATCCGGGGGAAATGAACTGACATGATTGGCTGGATTGTGATTGTGGTTGCAGCCATGTTTCTGTTTTGATGTTTCTTTGTTTGGGCGCTTACTTAATTTCAGTTATTTCCGCTCCTTTAGGTATGTTTAAAAGTTTTTATTTAACATTCTCCTGAATATCTTTTACATGTAATATTTATTTCATTTTACATTTTCAGTTATTTTTCTCGTTTCGTTAGGTATGTTTTAATTTTTCTTTAAAATAGTTCTCGTGAGTATCTTTTATGTTATTTTTATTTTATTTAATTTAGCTTTACTGAAGAAATAAAACCAAGCTACATTTTATTTAGTTTTATTCAAGAAATAAAACCAAGCTACGTTGTGTACATGTATGTCATTCATTTTTTTTATTGATAGTTATTATGATTTTTGATTGACTCCGTAGACGTTTATTCTTTTTTATTTTCAATTCTCTCTCTCTCTCTCTCTCTCTCTCTCTCTCTCTCTCTCTCTCTCTCTCTCTCTCTCTCAGCCGCTATCATCCTGGTTAATATCTTTATTACCCACAACATACTAACGAGAGCCTATTATTTTAAAAGATATGGCTTTATTAAATTCGTAAAATTCAGACCCGGTTGCAGCTTCCCGAGATGTATACTAGTAGTGCACCAGCCGAGTGCCATGCCCCTAGGCTAGGTTAGGTAAGGTTAGGCTAAGTAAGTTTTAACGTATGGTGGTAATTTGGGTGTGGGAAACACAATGAGATTATTTTCAAGAAGATTCTATGGTTAGATTTCAAGATATGGGGTCCCGCCTTTTTTTTTTTTTTTTTTTTCAAGAAAGGTCTCTAACTTGGTTACTGTTTGGCAGTAGTATGCGACCCGGTTATTCTTGATTGTTAGCGTCGTACAATTTGCTGTTGCAAGAGAAATTGAACAGCAATGCCGTGATGTTCAATACTGGCAAAGGTGTTCGGATGTCTTGCCATTTGCAATCCTTGCAATATAAATCATCAGTCAGTCTGGACTTTTTGTTTGTTAATGATTAGTGATAACATGAAGTTTATTTCGCAGAAACATACTATTGCAATTGTATATTTTGTCCTTATTATGTGGCTGTGGGTGAGTTTGTACTGTTGGTGTTCTTGCTAAAATGAAACATTGACTGTGTAAATGTCAAAAGTATAATCATTAGCTGCTAACAAGTTTTGGAAATAAATCGATCAGTGACGTTTTGTCAGAAGCTTCAACAGTTATAAAATTCTTGACAAATTATAAAATTCTTCAAAAATTATAACAACTGATAAAATAAGATATACAGATATGAGCTAATACAAACCTTTCGGGCCAGCGCTGTTAGAGCTGATAAATATCAGCTCAGTGGTCTGGTAAAACTATTTTGATAGTAATAATAATATTAATGTTAATAACCTATCAGTACTACGCGTGAAAATTTCACGCGTCAGTTTGGCCACGTAATTGGTATGCATACCATAACTCTTGATTTATATTCACGAAATTCTACTGTGCTATTTTTAATTATGGCGAATGGTTTTGCTTCCGACATCGTCATGGGACGGAATGTAAATATTAGTCGAATGATTCTGGCCGAGATTACTATTATTATTATTATTATTATTATTATTATTATTATTATTATTATTATTATTATTATTATTATTATTATTATTCAGATGATGAACGCATTCATATGGAACAATCCCGCCACAGGGCGATTGACTTAAAATTCAAGCTTCCAAAGAATATGGTGTTCATTAGAAAGAAGGAATAGAATGTAATGCGGAATACAGAATTAAAAGGTCTATTATTAAATTAATAAAGAAATAGTTATTAAGAAAGGTGCAGTTTATCGAGGAAACGATTTACGAACTTACTGTATCTTAATCTATAATAATAAAATCCGACGGGATCTTATATGTTTGTCCTCCCCTCAGGCGTCAGTAGGGGAGGCATGACACAGCCACCCACCCTCTGCAGACCGGTTCATCCGCCCCGTGTGGTGGCGGGGTAGGTTGGAGAATTGGAGGGTAGGGGAGACATCTTACTTTAACTTTCCGTCTATCTGTTTGTGTGTATATATATATATATATATATATATATATATATATAGATATATATATATATATATATATATATATATATATATATATATATATATATATATATATATATATATATATATATATATATATATATATATATATATATATATATAATTGACCCAACCCGGAGAAAGTGGGAACGTACTGTATTTACGTTTCCTCAAAGAAACTTGAACTATACGTGTCCGCACCGTAGATTTAGCAAACATATTTATTGGTTACACCAGATGCAACCCGCATGTTCCCGGGCTGCACTGAGCTTCGGCCAGGCTCCTCCCCTAGAGCACTGTGGGCGGAGATATCTCACTTCCCTAGCAGACGACGCATTTCGCTCCGCCGTACTGCCCTCTTCGTTCTTCTCCGTCATTAGCTTATTTTGTTATGTTTTTTTTTTATTATTATTTTTATGTTGTCTAAACATGAAATTGTGACATATCCATATTTAACGATAGCAATATGCATAATTTGCTATATAAATCAATATTATTCATATATTTATTGTAATATGCTGCTAGGCAAAGTTCTTTAGCTAAAGTGTTTACGATGTGAACGGATGCTATGACAATTACACGAATATATACACATTTCATCGTAATTGAAGCTCAAAATGTGACAGTTATTGGTGTTTCCAGATATTATTATACATATTTATTTGATTAATATGAGTAATAGTCAAATGACTAGCACATTTAATAGGAAAGGAGCTTCGTTTCCTAAACCTGAAGTTTTGTTTACATTCTTGAGCTGACGTGTGGCCTAACTTCTATTTTTCTTTTACTACTATATACGAGAAGGAATTTGTAAATAAAATTTTGTTTTTCTATAGAGTAAACATCACATTTAGCAATAAACCACAATGTTGAATTCAGTAATAGCAAAAATACTTTATATTGTTTGGTTTTTATCAGTCAGCTGACCTTGTTCTTTTGATTTTTCTCATTAACTCTTGGTGTAGCCTAGCCTTTGAAATTTTGTTTGTCTTTTCTCTTATGAGGACATATAAGATGAAAATTTAGTCAAACAAGGGGGGAAAATTGACCAGCCCTGTGTTCATGCAGAATATAATACGTATAACGGTGGGGGTGGGGGCGGTTTAGATGATAAGTTTCAACTTTGCTCAACATATCCTTATAAAAGAAAGAGGAAAAGATGGTACCAACCCATTTGGCACCTAATAGTTAATGCTGCATTTGTAGACTCAAACATATGTTACAATATTCAGAATCCCTCTAATAAGCTTGATAAAAGAGTCGGGGGAAAATGATTGACACTGGGTTAGGCTGTAAATGGAGCAAAATCAAAGGGGTAGATATTCAAATCCTATGGAATGTAGTTAAGAAAAGCATTTTCCAGCACAGTATGACAACAAAAACAACAAGCCCCATTATATTGTATGCTGTATCTTGCTTAAAGAAAGATAATGGTTCACGTAAGAGAAAGCAATCCTATTTTTTTATGATCAATGTTTTGAAAAACGACCTCTTTGTATCATTCCGTGTTTTGAGACATCATACTTATCAAGTGCACTAAAGGCAGTGCCAATGTGGAAAATAAATGTGAGGCATTGATGAATTGGGTAAAGGAATGTTGGTGAAATTATTAGTCATATACGAAAAGGAATTTTTATTATTTTTCTCAATTTTTACCTTTGCATACACTTCTGTAGTATTATTTTCGTTACATATGTCAAAATTTTACAGGCTCAACCTTCCTTTTTCAGATAGTATGCTTCAGAAAAATTCTCTTCACTTCATGAGGCATTGACCTTAATTTCAGTACTTAGTTTGTTTCCTTCATTTTTGCTCTCAGATATATTCACTTCTAAAGGGTGGCAACCTTGCAAAACTTGGACTTCACGCAGCCTGCTGTTTTTTCTAGTCCATACATGTTTTTCCTGTTGTTACAACCTGCTCATCACTTTCCATCATCTACACTGCAGTACAGTGTGTATAAATGAACTTTTATGTACATCAAGCATGGGCATGAAGGGGGTTTAAAAAATAAATGTCTATACTGTGAAAATATCTTACATCAATCTCTATTCCTAAGTAATATTAATAATAATATGAAGCTGCGAGATCAATAGTCTTACTTGAAGAAATGGTGATAATAAACAGTATCCATCTAATATATATCAGCCTTCCCATACCCAGGAATATGGGAAGCATCACAGAATACATTACTATACATTACTATAAATGTCTGTAGATAATATATAAGCAGCTTCCTACGCACATGGCATGGATGCTAGTAGGTAATACATACACGAGTCCTAATAAATAAAGAAACTACAATCTGAAGATCACAGAAATAATAAGTGAGAAGTGCATACGCAATTCTAGCAAATATAAAGGTAGTTTTCACAGTGGATGAAGAAATGGTGAAAAGAATAATATCTTTCAGAAGACAACTCTGGAGTATGCAGCAGTGGTATTGAGTTCTCATTCAAAAAGAAGCATAAATATAGAACTAAAGAAAGTACAAAGCAGTTACAAGATGGGTAACATAGTTCAGAAATTTGAGCTGTGAAGATACATTTAGCAAAGATAGGACACAAGGCTTAACATTTCACTAAGGTTAATGGCTTTTGGCATTTTGCTGGTTCGGCAAAACATTGAATGCCAAGTTTCTCTTACATTTAGCTGCTTTTAAGAGCAAGTCAGACCTTTCTTTTTCTGCCCTTCCCAATTAGGGCAGCTCCTCTTGGCATGCCAACTGGGCGTCTAGCAACTGATGTTGGTTGACAAGGTATTTTACCCCTGCCAGCTCTAGACAATGCTCCAGAAGAATATAATATATAGATATATATATATATATATATATATATATATATATATATATATATATATATATATATATATAGTATATATATATATTAGGCCTTTATCGATCTTAAGTGATCTCGCCCCTGGGGCATCATTACTAAGAGAGCGTCATCGAAAGGGGTTTTATATTTGCCAGGGGTGGGCCCTTCCCCTCTCTCAGCTTTCTTAGCTAGCCAAGATAGATGAAGTCCTCAGTTTGATGACCCTGCATCTGGTAACGCCTCCAGGTCATTCCTCTGTTTTGATAGAAAACAGGTGGTTCCTTTACAGAGTCCAAAATCAAGCCCTTTCTCTGCTCACTGTTGGGAAAGTCTGGTTCCTTTTGCAGTCCAATCACTCCTTTGCTGTAGACAGGAAGCTTTCAATCTCCAGAGCGGACGACGTCGAAATGCAGCGACTCCTGATGGTACCCTTCGATGTCATAGTGCCCTTGCCACACTGGAATCAAACATTTTGCATATATAGGAGGCATTAAACTTACGGGTTTTTACGCCGCGCCAGAGGTTGCCACGGTAGTATATACAAGTATTTGATCCATTATGCATTGCATAACCCATATTTTGCATATTTAAAAGGCATTGAACTTACGGGGTTTTACGCCGCGCCAGAGGTTGCCACTGCAGTATATGCAAGAAATAGGATTTAATATGCAATGCATAACCTAATTCACATATGTAGTTGGCATGAAACTTACGGGTTCTTACGCCGCGCCAGAGGTTGCCTTCCACGCATGTGATTTAGCATTGATACTCATTCCCGAGGGTATCATGTGGCAGGAGAGAGAGGGGGTGCACCACAGCCCAATCTTGGAGAAGGGATGCACAACAGTCCACTCCTCGGGCAGTTGTTGCCAGTCCACTAGCCACTGTAGTCTGTCCACTGCTCAGAGCTGCTTCCACAACTGGGATCAAACATTTTGCATATATAGGAGGCATTAAACTTACGGGTTTTTACGCCGCGCCAGAGGTTGCCACGGTAGTATATGCAAGTATTTGATCCATTATGCATTGCATAACCCATATTTTGCATATTTAAAAGGCATTGAACTTACGGGGTTTTACGCCACGCCAGAGGTTGCCACTGCAGTATATGCAAGAAATGGGATTTAATATGCAATGCATAACCTAATTCACATATGTAGTTGGCATGAAACTTACGGGTTCTTACGCCGCGCCAGAGGTTGCCTTCCACGCATGTGATTTAGCATTGATACCCATTCCTGAGGGTATCATGTGGCCAGAGAGAAAGGGGGTGCACCACAGTCCAATCTTGGAGAAGGGATGCACAACAATCCACTCTTTGGGCACTTGTTGCCAGTCCACCTGCTGCTGTAGTCTGTCCACCGCTCAGAGCTGCTTCCACAACTGGGATCAATCATTTTGCATATATAGGAGGCATTAAACTTACGGGTTTTTACGCCGCGCCAGAGGTTGCCACGGTAGTATATGCAAGTATTTGATCCATTATGCATTGCATAACCCATATTTTGCATATTTAAAAGGCATTGAACTTACGGGGTTTTACGCCTCGCCAGAGGTTGCCACTGCAGTATATGCAAGAAATGGGATTTAATATGCAATGTATAACCCAATTCACATATGTAGTTGGCACGAAACTTACGGGTTCTTACGCCGCGCCAGAGGTTGCCTTCCACGCATGTGATTTAGCATTGATACCCATTCCTGAGGGTATCATGTGGCCGGAGAGAGAGGGGGTGCACCATAGTCCAATCTTGGAGAAGGGATGCACAACAATCCACTCTTCGGGCACTTGTTGTCAGTCCACTAGCCGCTGTAGTCTGTCCACCGCTCAGAGCTGCTTCCGCAACTACATCCAGGAGGGATTTCCTTCTCAAAAGTCAGCCTGTTCCTGTTCCCAACAGCAGAGTTATCCTGGCTTGTTTCTTCTGCAAGCAAACCACAAGTTCTCCTAAAAATGCTGAGGTTCCTTTGTGTGCACCCTTTACGTAACAGCATTTCCCCTGTAGAGCTCTCGGAACATCTTCGCCTCTTGCTCCAGTTTTCGGAGGTTGGCTGCAGATCCCTTGATTTGGCGAAGTTTTTCTTCGAGGCTGTCTATTTGTCGGGAGAGAGCTTCGCAGTTGATCTGGGGCTTCCTCAGACATCGAGCTTTATCCGAAGCCTTTTTCTCTTCTGCTTTCCTCTCAGATATAGGAGCCTTCATTCATTGACGCTTCTCTTCTCCTGTAAGCATTTTTACTTTAGTTTCCAAGCCTCTGATCTTCGTGTCCTTGGCCAAGGTCTCTTCCTGGAGGCTTTCGAGTTCCAAGATTGCCTCCATCTTTTCAAACTCCGTCGTCTCTAATTCCTCCTTCGCTTCAGCCAATTCAAATTCAAGTTGAACTTTCCTTCTTCTTATTTCATTCAGCTTTCCATATGCCGTCGGGTTTTCTGCTACAACAGTTTGAGATGCTTTCTGCAAACGGATGACTTCCATTTGCTTCAGGGTGCACTCATTTTCCAGTCGGAGGAGCTCTCTATCTTTCTGCAAGTTCTCCTCTTTCAGCTTTTCCAGTTCCTCCTTTTCCTCAACTAATTCGGCTTTACATTTGTGGAGCTGTTTCACATTTTCTTGGGCCATCTGTTTCTCAGCGACAAGGACTTGTAACTCGTCCTCTAAGTCGCTGATCTTGGAGGTCTTCTGCTTGCTTTCCTTCTTCAGACTTTCAATGGTCTTCTCTTTCCTTCTGTTCTCTTTGCGAAGGCTTTGCAAGTCCTCATTTAGCTCGGCTATCCTGACTTGCATTTCTATCCTGCCTTCTTCTCTTTGCTGTAGATCTCGATGCAACGTCTCCTTCTCCATCTCGAGAACTATGACAGTGTTTTCCAAAATAATCAGCTTCTGGTCCTTCTCTTCTCTCTCTTTCATTTGCACTTCGGTTACCTTCGTCTTTTCTATAATTTTGCTTTTCAATATTTGCATTCCTTCGGACATTGAATAGATTTGTGTGTCCTTTTCATTGTTCAACAGTTCGAGGTCTCTTATGTGTTCTTCCATCTTCATTCTTCCTTGAGTCAGGGCCTTTACCTTCCGTGCTAATTCATTTATCAGCTGGTCTTTCTCTAACCTCTCTTTTTCAAACCTTAAAAAGGCATTTTCATTCTTCATGATTACTTCCTCGAACTTTCGACTAGTATCCAAATGCGGTGATTCTTCTTCACTATCCGAACTGTCATCATCTTCGCAGTCTGACTGACTGTCTTCTTCATTATCCGAAGCGTCGTCTTCTTCGTTATCCGAAATATCGAGTTCATCAATCTCAGAATGAACAACTTGGTTCTCTAGATTTCCAGCCTCCTCAAGACAGCCAGGGTTGTCCAAGGCCGAGAAATCGACAAAGAACCGAACCATACTAATGCCAAATCCACGAAGTATAAATACTTCAGTGAATAGCACAACAGGTATAGCAAACAAAAACCACATAATCTCCCGGGGGATTTGATGAACCGCGAATTCAAAGCACTGTGCAAGCACAACTGTAAGCAAACTTAGAAACATCTTTGTTTGTTATAAATCAACTCTCTCTCTGACTTATCATTAATTTTAAAAAAAGACGCGTGACGTTTCTGGATTCTGCTGGGATTCTTGCGTCATTGCTGTCTTCGGGAATGCTTGCTGATCCCCGGACACAGTTGATGTGTCTGCGTCCTGAGTCATTTTGGGATCCACGGGAGCTGCTTCGGTCTTCAGAAGAGAGGAATTTCTGTGCAGTCCTCGGGGACCTTCTGAGCACCCTGGAGCCATTCAGAAGAAAGGAATTTCTATGCAGTCCTCAGAGACTTTCTGAACACCCTGGAGCCAATCTTCACACACACACACACACACACACACACACACATATTTATGTGAACTATATTTTTAGTAGAAAATAGCTGACAACTGATTCACGATTTAAGTCATAAATGAGAAAGCTAATTAGAATGTAGATTTATTATTGATATGAGATTTCGTTACAAGAATATCAATTTGATATTTGGCCTCCTCAGTTCCTACTGGAATTTTTTTAGGGCAAGAGTACTGTCAGCATTTTATCAGTATCTGTTCATACTTCAGTATGATATGGTTAAGATATTTTCAATTTAAAAGTGTTAGAGTTAGAATTGAGAATTGATCAACATATTTTCTCTTTACTAGCATTAGCTCAGGGTTTAATGTAAATTGACTGATATATTTGTACTTTATAAGTATCAGGGCAGTCTTGAGTATAAATTTGCCCATACATTTTTACTTTATAAGTATTAACTCTGGTTTTAGTATAAATCGACCTATACATTTTCATTTTATAATTATTTAGCTTAATTGTAAGTATAAATTGAGCAATATATTTTCACTTTATAAGTATTACTAGCTTAATTGTAAGTATCAGTTAACCAATATATTTTCACTTTATAACTATTAGCTCGGGCATTAGTGTAAATTGACCAACATGTTTTCAGTTTATAAGTATTGGCTCAGGTTCTAACACAAATGAACCAGTATATTCCAGCTTTACAGATTTTACCTAAAATATATAGTCCAGTATAGTCTCACTTTATAAGTGCTAAATAAATTGAAACTCAGACGCGTTCAGATTCCAATTCAGCTCAGTGCAGTTCCTAGAACCTGTACGATACTTGTCATCCGAAAGTTGTAACAAATGAGAGGGTATGAAAAAAATGGATATATATATATATATATAGTATGTATATATATTCAACTTGTTTATTTTGGAAAATACTTGTCCTGAGGTGTGAATAAATCAATGTTATTCATAAATTTATTGTAATATGCTGCGAGTTTCGTTTCCTAAACCCGAAGTTTTGTTTACATTCGTCAGCTGATGTGTGGCCTAACTTCTGTGGGCGGAGACATCTCTCTTTCCTTGCAGACGACGGACGACGCATTTTGCATTTCGCTATGCCATATTGCCCTTTTCATTCTTCTCTCAGTCATTAGCTTATTTTGTAATGTATTATTATTTTTATTCATGTTAGGCTTTTACATGCTGCCATCTGTGGTCTTTACGTACTACTCACTCGCTATGCCGTTCACGTGTCCTGAGGTGTGACGTCACGAGGTCACGAAATGCTGGGGCGAATTTGCCCCATATATATATATATATAGTATATATATATATATTATATATATATATATATATATGATATATATATATATATATACATATATACATATATATATATATATACATATATACGTGTATATATATATATTATATATATATATATATATATATAATATATATATATACATATATATATATATATATATATATATATATATACATATATATATACTATATACATATATATATACATATATATATAATATATATATATATATATATATATATATATGGGGACAAATTAGCTCCAGCATTTCGTAACCTCGTGGCGTCACACCTCAGGACAAAATGCGTCGTCCGTCGTCTGCAAGGAAAGAGAGATGTCTCCGCCCACAGAAGTTAGGCCACACATCAGCTGATGAATGTAAACAAAACTTCGGGTTTAGGAAACGAAACTCGCAGCATATTACAATAAATTTATGAATAACATTGATTTATTTAACAAAATATGCATATTGCTATCGTAAAATATGGATATATATCACAATTTCATATTTACACAACATAGAAATTATAAAAACAACAAAATAAGCTAATGACGGAGGAGAACGAAGAGGGCAGTAAGGCGGAACGAAATGCGACGTCTGCTAGGAGAGTCAGATATCTCCGCCCACAGTGGCTGTAGGGCCGGAGTCCGGCCGAACGCTCAGTGCACTTCGGGAATATGCTATCCGGGCTGACGGAGTTTAAATATCTAAACCGGAAAGCTTTCATGCGGATCCGGACATTTAATCGGATCTTACGGAGAGCTTTCTTTATTATTATTATTATCATTATTATTATGATTATTATTATTTTATTTATGGCCGCACAGGTTGACAAATATATAGGTTTTTGCACATTGTGGTTTTTCCAAAGTGAATTATTAGCACTCTCTCTCTCTCTCTCTCTCTCCTCTCCTCTCTCTCTACCTCTCTCTCTCTCTCTCTCCTCTCATGCAACACTACATACATATACTATATATATATATATATATATATATATATATATATATATATATATATATATATATATATATATATATGTGTGTGTGTGTGTGTGTGTGTGTGTGTGTGTGTGTGCGTGTATGTACGTATGTATCTGTAAATAGTGTATGTATGAGGTGCGGTGTTTTCACCGGATTTATTACATATTGGATGTGATTAATATATTGTAAAAGCATCCACTATATGCAAGGATTAAAAGAAAAATACATCGTCATGATGTATTATATTTTATCACAAAGCAAAATTAGGTCAGGCATTCTTTCTGAATTATTTTTCTTTTTTTCATAACTTTGACAAAAGGCACCTTTATTGTTTTAATTGTGTAGCATTGTTGTCAGCGTATGACTAGCCACACAAACGAGACGAAAAATAATTATCCTGAAAAGTTACGAAAAAAAAACTCGTCACATTTGTTCATTAGTTTTTTCTCGTTTTATTTTTTATTTATTTACGTATTTGTTTTTTAACTCTGGGGTTTGACCTAGAAAGCCTTTATGGTTGAAAAGGATTGGAATGTAGTTAGATGTCATACTGAGTATGTATTACTTAGATGTTTAAAAGAATTTCGCGTAAATGTCACGCTAGTAGATATGCACAGATTTATGTGCTACAGTTTAAATCGTCTGCTTAAGTTAGTGGGTGCCACCCCCCCCCCCCCCCACACACTTTTTTTTTTATTATTATTTTTACCATGGACCCCTTTTCCTCTTAACTTTTTTTGGTGGACCCCATAGCCATTCCACGAGAAAAAAGCTTATTTTATTTTTCACGAATGAAAAAGTAAAGATATTGTATCAATAATTAAAGAAATGGTAATTGATTATGCTTTATTTTGAAGGAAAACTTTTTTAATGCAAATAAACTTGTTTAACAATTAAATTCTATAAGGCATTTATGTATACTAGTAAATAATTCATAATAAACTATTTTAAGATAACGGGTAATTAAGAAAAAACTGCACATTTATGTAATGAGATCCCTGTGATAGATGCTTCTCAGTGAGGTCTTTCATATTCTGCTCCTTCGATGTCAATGATACTTGAAGATCACCCTTTTTCACAATGTCGAGTCTATTACGAGCTTTTCATAATAAGTGGGACAATTGGGGCTTGAGCAAATGCACTTTTGTGATTCTGAGCCCCTTCTGCCCTGGAGGAGAGTGAGGGTTGGAGGGTGGGCCCCTGGAGGTTAGATATTCATCATGAAAACAGACATCTAAGGTTGCTGCCTGATACATGAGAAAAGATGGGTGACTTTCACCTCCGTTTGTTCTTGCCACTGACTAATGGATGAGTAGCAGGTTAAATGGAAATCTAAATGAAAAAAGCGTCAAAATACAGGTCAAAAGGAAAAAAAAATCCTATTCATCAAAAATGATCATTCAACCAGATTTGAAGCTTTATTGTAGGGAAGCCCCGGTGGTAACTTTAAAATTTACCACACTATAAAATGTCCAGTTTTTCCTTCTACTTGATTGCCATAAAAATTCAAAGCTGCATGAATATTTCTTTTAGTATGGCGTAGATTACGAAATCCCATTCTTAGTGGTAACAACTATTCTGAAGTAGAGTTGCTGTATGGACCAATAAAATATCACCGTGTGCCCCAATTCGCTATTTTTTTGTGTGGACCCCTAGTAATGTTACATGGACCCCCGGTTGAGAACCACTGGTTTAAGTAAATAAAATAACTTATATTTTTTTTTTAACAAGCAAATAGAGATTTTTTTCTTCATTAAATGAACATCAATATCTATTTTAATCCCACAGCACATAGAAATCACATATTGGATGTTGCAGCCCTGTAGATCATAAGGAGAAACATGTCTTAGGCAAAAATGTACTGACATTGTTTGGTTACCATTTGCAGCTTCCGGGCAGAAAGCATCTTGGACTCTGCATCGAGGTGACAACAGTAAATCACATTTTGAAGAAGGGAATCAAGAAACGACCAGTACATCAGAGGCCATATTGGTGTTCTTCTTCTTCTGCAAGGGTCTATAGCAAAAGCAAAACCTTCAAGAATATCACTATTCTGAAGGCGTCTTCTAGTCGCTAATCAGTTTGTCCTTTCGTGGTTCCAACCCTGAAATAAATACAAGAAGAAGCGTAGTAGCAGAGTCAAGAAGCATTTCAAGTTGCTTGAGAGAGAGAAAAAGAAGTCATCTAGAAACACTGGTCATTCTGTCCTCTTGCCTTGTTAAAAGAAGGTTCTGCCTCCGTCCACTTCCGCAACTTTCGTTACCTGAAGAATGAGTGAATCCGCCGTGCCTTGGTCTTACAACAACAAGAACAGCAGAAACAGGTATTCGCCTGGGATGCTTGTTGTCAATTTGGCTCCAATGCGATAAGTGATTTATCCAACTTTATTTTTCTAGTTTTTTTTCTATTCGCATATGCTTGCTTATTTTTTTCATTCCTGACTGACTTTTCTTTTGCTTTTCAATGTGGGTTTGTTACTGCTATGTTATTGCTATGTATAAAGCCTTACTTAGCTTTGTCCCTAAATAAATAATAAGCATGATGTTTTATAAAACCAATAAATTTGCATTTTTATAAAGCTAATAATTCTCCATTTTTATCAATTTTTAGTGTTATGACAATAAACACCTTGTTCAACCTTAATTATCTGTATAAGTGTTTTGTGGTTGTGACTTTTTTGTAAAAAAAAAAATGAAGTCGTCTATTTATATAAAAATATAGTTAAGTAGCATACGTCGTTTGTTTTCGTTATCCAAGTTTAGTGTCTCAAAATATAACAGTCATCTTAGAATGAACCGTTTTTGCGGACATTCTGTATGTGTAACGCATGAACATACATACATATACATACATACAATATATATATATATATATATATATATATATATATATATATATATATATATATATATACGTGTATATATATATGATATATATATATATATATATTATACTATATTATATTATATTATATTATTGTAATAGCCACAATGCCCTCTTAACTTCTCGAATTCTTTGTGCATGCTTTGTAGTGACAAGCGTATCCAAAAAATTTGGAAGAATTCAAAAGTTAAGAGAGCATTATAGCTATTGCAATTACATATGTATCTCGTAAAAAGTTACCAGTAGATTTTGTATATATATATATATGAGTGTCTATGCATGTATTTGTATACGTTTATTTATATACATATGTACGTTTATTAACCGTTTGTGTGTGAGTGCTTATAGTCTTCCAGCTAGTGGAGTAGCTAGATCCAAAGAAAGTAGATACCCTTGCTATTTAGGCAGCAAATTTGGGTGCTACCTCCTTAGATATGCCCTGTACGCAATTGATCATGGGGCGAGTGTTATCGTATTATTATTGTTTTTACTTTGAAGTCAGTCCCTCTTAGCTATTAAGTAAAGAGGTCTACGTTGAGAAATTGCCGTATACTAAGTTACGTGTTTTGAATGGTATTAAGAATAAAACAATCTCCAGCTGTAACCTCTTTCTCATACTTTAGTTATCCAGCGATAATTCTCTCTTGTAGGTGATATCACATGGAAGCTCTCTCTCTCTCTCTCTCTCTCTCTCTCTCTCTCTCTCTCTCTCTCTCTCTCTCTCCAAGAAAATAATCCACGTCATTTGTATGCAGGTATTTTCACCAGCTCACTGCTATCGAAGATCGATGCATATTTGTCAGGCTTGCCTTCCTTCTCTCTCCCACCCTCTCCTCCCATGTCACCGGTATCTTCCCCTCCCTCCCCTCCCCTCCCAATCACCTCCTCCAGCGGCCTCTTTAGCTATGAAATTTTGAATGTTTACCTTCCGTTCGATGCGAGGCGATAAAGGTGAAGAACACCTGTGTTGTGGCTCGAACACATCCATTCATCAGATAACTGAAGTGGTTGTAGGGGCTTAGATGCGTGTCTGATTGGGGAGGGAGTTGGTGGGAGGGAGGCGTGTGGGATGGGGATTAGGATGTGGTTGGCTCTTGGGGTGGAGGCCAAAGTTTTGTGGGGGTGGGGGGTGGGGGGCGGTTATAGGGTTATCTAAGAATGGTAGGAAGACCCCCGTCTTTCTTGGATCGTGATGCGTCTTGATCTCCTCTCTCTCTCTCTCTCTCTCTCTCTCTCTCTCCTTTATGAATGGGAGCCGAGGAATGCCAATAATCTCGAAGTTATGAAGGGGATGACTCCACAGTAGTGCGTTTGATGTACTGAATTATGAAAGCCTATTTTTATCGAGGCCTATTTTTTTTTTCTTCTTAACCAGTGTAGGACGTTTAAACTTTTTTTTTTACGTTTCATAGATTTGTCTGAGCTTCCCTTTGAAGTTTTTGGAGCTTTTTATTATTAAATACAAATCCCATGCTTCCATTATATTTTTTTTTATTGTGTCCATGACATTCCTTTTTCACTTATAGGATAATATTCAATCAGATTAATGTCATTCACTCACTTTCCATATGAAGTTGATTAAGTGACAAATAAATCTATGAATATTATATATATATATATATATATATATATATATATATATATATATATATATATTATATACCTACATATATATATATATATATATATATATATATGTATATGTATATGTATATGAACTTTATATCCTTGTGTGTGTCTTTATTCTAGCATGTAATATTTCTCGTTGTGTTTTGAAATTTTTATGTTTTGGAAGTTCAACGCATGACTGATATTATACATGTCGATATAAACATCCATACATACATACTACATACATAACATACATACAAACATACAATATATATTTAATATATTAAATAATATATATTAATATATATATATATATATAGATATATATATTTATATATATATATATATGTATATATTATATAACATATGTAAAAAAAAATATATATATACATATATACGTACTTATGTATTTTATGTAATACATTACATACACACACACCACACACACACACACACACACACACACACACGCACACATATATATATATATATATATATATATATGTATATACATATAATATAGATATATATATATATATATATATATATATATATATATATATATATATATATATATATATATATATATATATATATATATATATCCCGACTTGAGACGCCTCGGTTGTCAAATATTGTATTCGCATGGTCTCGATTTATTTGTCTTTCCGGAACATTTAGCAATATTGTTATTGTTATTGATATTTCTAAGGCTTTTGTCGTTGTTGTGCAGAGAGCAGCTAACCGAACTCCGCAGGAGACTTGAAGCTTTCTCCCTAAAGGTGATGGTCGTCGTTTCGTCATTTAAATTAATTTGTTCAAAGTTTAGACATTTTGGCTTTCATTTTTTTTGTCTTGTCCCAAACTCCCTCTACCCCATAGGGAGGTACTGCCATCAGTCCACCTCACGCGGTTCACTCTAGGCATTACAGAAGGTTCTTTGCAGCGTCCCTTCGGTCCCTCGCTGCAACCCCTTTCATTCCTTTTCCAGTACCTCCGTTCATATTCCCTTTCTTTCATCTTACTTTCCTCAAGCCTCTCCTAACAATTGACTCATAGAGCAACTGTGAGGTTTTCCTCCTGAAACACATTTCAAACTTTTCAGCTCTCAATTTCCCTTTCCGGGCTGAATGTCCTCATCGCTCCCAGTGCTTGACCTTTGGCCTAAGTTTTATGCTCTAATTACAATCTCCCTCTTGTTTTTTCGATCTTAATATGAAATTGGTTCCCCTTATGTTATTATGACAAAGGTAGTTTATGTGAATCTAGAGTCTTTAGGCTAGGGGTTACCAAACTCTGGTCTTATTAATAGTTTCCCAAACAAATTTTTTTTCTTATTGGCCCACCTCGGTCCATATATTATTATTATTATTATTATTATTATTATTATTATTATTATTATTATTATTATTATTATTATTATTATTATTATTATTATTATTATTATTATTATTATTATTATTATTATTATATTAAAATAGTTTTACCCGACTACTGAGCTGATTATCAACTCCCAGAGGAGTGGCCCGTAGGAATTGTTTTGACTTATATTTTTGTTTTATATTTTGTCAATAAAATTACAAATTTTTCAAAAACTTTGTAATTGGAGTACTGCAAATGTTTAAGTTCCTGACAAAATTTCACTGATCTATTGGCTATTATTAAAATATTTTTACTCGACTACTTAGCTGTTATCAACTCTCACAGGGCTGGCCTGAAGGATTTGTTTATACTTTATATTTTTCTTTATATTGTCAGATAAATTACATTTTTATTTCAGAAACGTTATAATGGGGTTAATGGAATTTTTTAAGTTCCTGACAAATTTCACTGATCGATTTATTTCCTAGTCTTGGAATTCTCTGCTGATTATACTTTCATACGTTACATTTGACAGGTAGATTGCCAGCGAACGTTATTTACCAGGTGATAAATTTTGCAGTGGATTTCCGACAGTCATTAAGTGATTAACTGACTGACGTACTATAGACACTGACTGGTTGATTTATAATAATGGGAATCGGTACAGAAATCTTACATAAATAAAAGTAAGTAAAAAAATGTGCCGAATTTTCTTCGGCGCACTCGAGCTTTCTGTATATTGCGTATATGCGTTTAATCAAAGCTAACGAAAACAGACTTATATTTCGGTGATCTCGGTATAATGCTGTAAGAGCTTCTGCCCATGAAATTTCAACCACGGCCCTGTGATGGTCTGTCCTATATCGTTGCCAGACTCACGATTATGGCTAGCTTTAACCTCAGAGAAAATAAAAACTACTGAGGCTAGAGGGCTGCAATTTGGGATGTTTGATGATGGGAGGGTGGATGATCATCTTACCAATTTCCAGCCCTCAAGCTTTAGTAGTTTTTCAGATCTGCAGGCGGACAGAAATAGTGCGGACGGACAGACAAATAGCCATGTCAATAATTTTCATTTACAGAAAACTAAAAAGGTATGATTTCACAAGTAGGGAATTGAGATACCATTGTAACAAGCAGATTGACCCTCCGTGAACGTTGGTTTTTTTTTTTTTTAATATAGGCTAATTAGTAGATTGCGAGGTTGGCATCATTTTTATCTTGTCTAGAATGAAAAAGGATCACATACAATTCTCCTTCTATTTTAATAATTTACTCACATATTCATTTATTTATTAATTTGTTAATTTATCTGTTTTTCTAACCGGTCTCCTCTTTCTGTACCTCCCATCATCTTCTGTTACTTCTTTCTAATGAACACCATATTCTTTGGAATCTTCAATTTCAGATCAATGGTCTCTGTTGTGGGCTTGTTCCATATGGATAGGGTTCATCATCTGAATGATGATAATGATAATGAAAATAATAATAATAAAGGTTGATGAAGTGAATACGTCTTGGAAATCGTAAAGGGGAAAAAAATACAGTTAGCTTGTTATATATCACACAATTTCTGAAATCTAATATGAAACCTATTTGCGGAACAAATGTCTATCGGCTGATTTATCCTGTCAGTGGAATATCTCCCTTAATGTAATAGTTTCGAGGCGTGATTGGCTTGGTGTGGGGCCGGAGAGGGGGGGGGGTGTTGGTGCGTTGTGGGAGAGGGGGCTTGGGGAGGGAGGGAGGGGAGAGACAGGGGAATATAATCTCTCTCAGCGGAGTGCTATAATTTCAAAGCTTTAACGTCGTGATTGAGTTAAACTCCCAATTTAAGCTGACTGATCCTTTCTCTGGCCCACACTTTTCCCATGGATAATTTTTTTTTTTTTTTTGGGGGGGGGATGGATTTAGTTGCTACATATTTGGCTTTTGGCGCGTTAGGTTTATTTCTGATCCGTGCACACACACACACACACACACACACACAAACAGTGTATACATATGTGTGAGTACATATACATATATATATATATTATAAATATATGGTATATGCATATATATATATATATATATATATATATATATATATATACATACATACATAGTACATACATACACACAAGACCTGTGTAGTTTAGTGGTTTGTCTTTGCCTCAACAGCTGGAGAGCAGAGTTCAATCCTGCCATGAAGAAACAAATGCCATATTTTCATAAGAATTATTCAAAATTCCCATTGGAAAAATAATATCGAAATCGTTTTTGTCCGTGCAGTAACTGAGAATGTTGGTATCCTTTTATACGTTTATTTGATATAATTTTGATAAGTGTGCTTATTCACATACCGTATCAATACCGTTTTTTAATAGAGCCTTGATGTTTATTTAGGAGAGTTAAAATTATCATTAAAATGATTACTTTCCATTGTAGTTTTAAAGAGAGAAAGAGATCCCATTGGGGGATATCGCCTTCCCCTAGCTGCAACCCCTTTCACTTCTTTTATTGTACCTCCGTTCATATTTTCTTTCTTTTGTTTCTCTTAGCAATCGTTTCATAGTGCATCCGCGAGGTTCTCCACCAGTTAAGGCTTTCAAATCTTTTTACTGTCAATTTCCCTTCCACCGCTGAATGATCTCACAGGTTCCAGCGCTTAGCCTTTGGCCTAAATTTCACATTCCATTCCATTCCATTAGAGAGAGAGAGAGAGAGAGAGAGAGTAAACATTTTTTTTTTATAGAGGCAGAATATTTATATAGGAAAAATAACGGGGGTGTTTTAATCACATTAATTTGCACTGGAATTTCAGTTAGTTGGGAAGTGTGGTCTGCGAGAGCCCCTGCAGTGCTCTTCAACCTCCCCAAATATTCGATCATTAGGACCCCTGAAACCCAGTCAGGGTGCTGAAGTATAGGGTGCGGTCTCTTCAAATGTTACGAAACTATTGACAAGGGTTTGATTAAGGAAATCGAGTCAGATACGAGCAGAATAGATATAGCCAAAAACAGAGAGAGAGAGAGAGAGAGAGAGAGAGAGAGAGAGAGAGAGAGAGAGAGAGAGAGAGAGAGAGAATTGCATGTTGTGCAGAGAGAGGGAGGGAGATAAAGATTGCATGATATACTGAGAGAGAGAGAGAGAGAGAGAGAGAGAGAGAGAGAGAGAGAGAGAGAGAAGGGGGGGGGGGGTTAATAAACTGCATGATGTACAGAGAGAGAGAGAGAGAGAGCGCTAGTAAATTTCATGTACAAAGAGAGAGAGAGAGAGAGAGAGAGAAAAAGGAAGGGAAAGAAGGAGGGGGAAAAAAGAGAGAGAAAAAAAGAGATGAAGAGAGAGAGAGAATTGCATGATGGACACAGAGAGAGATAATAAATTGCATTATATACAGAGAGACAGAGACAGAGAGTGGTAGTAATTGCATGATGTAGAAAGAGAGAGAGAGAGAGAGAGAGAGAGAGAGAGTTTCATGACGTACAGTGATGCTCAAATCTCATGCGACATGATTCCATAGGATTTCGTTCAAAATTCACTAACTGGCAACCTATCATGCTCCATATTTATCTATTATTTCAATGCGGAAGCACGATTATTGCATACAATAAGGCCATAATATGTTTCATAAGAGTGAAATCTGTCATATATTTCAAAACTGTAAGAAAATGTCACGTGTAGCCAAATTTCAAAAATAACTTTCAAAACATTTTCAAAATTTCCGTTCACACATCGCTGAAGCATTTGACCAAAATAAAGTCGTCATCAATCATCAGTTCAAATGTTAAATAAAAAAAACGAAAAACATTGTCATAACATTAATAATGCTTCCAAAGCAAGAATAAAATTTGAAATAGTCCTATTTGATTACTTTTACACCTCAATGCTGAAAAAAAATGTAAATATGTATATACAAAAGTAGAATGTGCCCACCGACATCAACGTGTGAGGGGAGCGTGTGTGACGTATCGTTAGTGTCGGTGCAACAACCACCACCCGGTGTAACATAAGTAGGTCTACACTGAGTAGCGACAATGAAATTATCTTGAAAACACTTTATATGTGTTAGAGGAATACTTGGATTTTCATACATAATTATTTGTTATAATTCTTAAATATTTCAAAAATGATGGCATATAGCAAATATTCGCACGTGCAATTGTTTTGTAAAGATATTATTCTTAGGCCTAGGTGTTAGATTTCTTTACTTTACACTTAACAGTCACATCTCTCTATTAACAATTTCTGGCTAGAAAGAAAATGAGGCTATCTAAACATTCTTGCACTTCAAGTTACCTTATGAAAGAATAAATTACACAACAAAAGCGAGCTGAAGGACTTTTAAGAAAATTATATTTTAAACCAGTTAAAAAACAACTGTTCCATACGCCTTGATATTAATACTTACATTTCGATTAATAGCCATCTTCTCCATATAATCAAAATCATCATCATCTTTTACTCCTGAAAGAACAAGTAATCTTTACAAATAAAAACAGTAACAGATTACATTTCAGGCCTAGAATATTTTTTAGGCCTACAAATCATTTTGCAACATACAGGCAGCGTAAACATAGCCTAAAACTATAACATTCAAAGAAAACTGGTTGTAATTCATATTCCTATCGTATTCCTCAAAGAACAGGTAATCTCTACCAATAAATTCATTAGTAACAGATTACATCTCAGAAGGCTTAGATTATTTCTTTAGGCCCATGAAACATTTTGTAACATACAGGCAGCTTAAACACAGCATAAACCTTAACATTCAAAGATAATTGGTTGTAATCCATATTACTACTTTGAAAATGTTGTTATGACTGTTGAGCTTATTAGGTCTACTGTTACAATGCTGCAGACGTAGTTATGTTGACCAATCCGAGGAGCATGTTAAGTGTGCTTTCATTGATGGCACCGCTAACCTTATCACACCGCACTTTAAACTAAGCAACGTAAAAAAAAAAAAAAAAAAAAAAAAAATTAAATCACACAGATTACGAATCATACCAATGCATAAAAGGGATCATATTTATATAACCAAAAGGAAAACAGATCTAGCTGTGAATTCGCAAAATTGTCGACATGTATGACATTAGAAAAAAAAAAAAAGTTTAACACTACTTGGCAACGTCACGTTGAGTCTGAGAATCTGGACGATACAAAAAGAATCATGTCGCATGAGATTTGAGCCCCAGTGTACAGAGAGAGAGCGAGAGCCAGAGAAGAGAGAGGAGACGAGAAGATGAGAGAGAGAGAGAAGAGAGATAGTAAACTGCATGATGTACACACAAACGCACACACGCGCAGAGCGATGATAAATTGAATGATGTAGAAGGAATAATTATTTACTGATTAAATAAACGTTTTAATACTGATGGACTGATTTAACGTTTTCACATCATCGGTAACGCGACAAGGTTCATATTAGCAGATGTTCGTCTTTATTCCTTACGTTTTTATATCTTTCAATTTGTATTTTTTCAAATTGTATATCTGCATAATTTAAGGTAGATTCTTAGGATGACTTTCGGTAGATTCTTACGATGACTTTCATAATATTCATCTCGTTTTTTGTAATAACTGATCTCTTCCCTCTTGTTTCCTTCTTCCTTCTGTTACTTCTTTCAAATCAACACCGTGTTCTTTGGTGGCTAGAATTTCAATTCAATATCCCCTGTGGGCTTGTTCCCTATGAATAGGGTTCATCTTCTGATAATAATAATAATAATAATAATAATAATAATAATAATAATAATAATAATAATAATAATAATAATAATAATAATAATAATAATAATAATAATAATAATTGTCTCAATCTGCACAAACTTTTGGTTTGTCTTTGATTTCTAGTTTATATTGCATCTATATTACACACACATAAACGTGTGTGTGTGTGTGTGTACCCTTTTATCTACCTATTGCCATGCTTCTTTCATTCCTGTTGGAATAATTTACTTGATTATTGTTCGCATTTTAGTGGCACCAATATGCACTAAATTTTCATTTTATTTTCGTTTTTTGTTAATATTTTTGTTCTGTCTTCAAACATTTTTAACTTCCCCCATTTTATCATTCGTTTTGTTTTGGTCCTTTGTAATCTTTTTCTTGTGGTTTTCGCTTAGTTCCAAAGCGTTTTGTTTGTATATTTTCTTTTTGTTTATCTTTTTATTTATTTCGAATTTTCACGGAATTTTTCAGATGTATTTCATATATTAATTTCGGAGAGACTACTGCAAAAAGACATTAAACTACGAACTGGCCTCAAAATGAAGGTATCTTTTTTTTCGTGTCGGTATATAGAACAAAAATGAAAGGGGTGGATTAAATCGGCTAAAGAAAATCTCACTGAAAAAATGAACCTGAAAACTCTTTTTAATTTGCCATATAAATGTGCTGGGTGTTAGTTCTTGCATTTGCTTTATGTCTGACGTTCGAGGCGTTCCAGGCGCATGCGCGTGGTCATGATTATTTATTTATTTTTTGTTTTTTTTTTCTACGAAAGATTGCATATGTTAAACGCCTCTTAGTCTCAAAAGAATTGCCTATTACCTATGTTCAGTAGTTCCCCTGACTGTATCAAACCTTGACGAGAGTAAATATTAAGATAAGAGAATATCAATCGCATATGTAAGCAGAAAAGAGCAAATAGAGCATTCTCTTAATAATCCTTTCATGCTCTGGGAAGAACCAAGTCACAAGGTCACGTTTCGGTAGAAGAAAATGCCGAGAGCTCTTCATACGCTCTTGGGTGAAATAATCATAGCCAATTAACCTATCACGTTCTGGGCCAACACAGAACGACAATAACCTCCAATATTTGAACTCCGCATGCAAATGTTGACTCTCTCTCTCTCTCTCTCTCTCTCTCTCTCTCTCTCTCTCTCTCTCTCTCTCTCTCTCTCTCTCTCTCTCTCTCTCTCTCAGGGCGATAAGAAATTCCGTCTTATTGCAAGTGGGATCGAGTACAAAATTCTGCCCGATATTACTTCTGTGTAAACATCGGCCGCAAAAAATGATGATGAATGTTGCCTCTCTCTCTCTCTCTCTCTCTCTCTCTCTCTCTCTCTCTCTCTCTCTCTCTCTGGATTAAGGCAGTCTTACGAAGATACGAGCCTCCCTTAGGGTTTCATTGCGAAATATGCTGAACTTTTTACTTTTGTATTTTGAATGATTTGGTTTGCATTGCGGAATTATTGATTAATATCTTCTGATGATATCCATTTAGATTTTCCTTATGGACTCTTCTCTTGTTGTTGATGGTAGTGTTAAGGTTATGTCTTAGATATCCATTGTTAGTGTAAATGTTCAGAGAGAGAGAGAGAGAGAGAGAGAGAGAGAGAGAGATTAAAGAACGTGATAAAAGATTAAAAAAGTTAAGGAAGAAAAGGAGACATAATGTATGGGAAGCTATTAACGAGAGAGAGAGAAAGAGAGAGAGAGAGATTTTCAAATTACCGAGAGCAACACTTCATATAGGTTATAATGAGCTGCTGTTGGTGGTCCATCATTACCTTAATTATAGTGACATTATAGATAATATACGGTCATCCATAATGACTGATTACATATAATTTACTGTTGATGCAATTAAGAATTTAGTTTTTCGGAAGGCTACTTTGCAAATTAAGGTAAATATGTTATATGCAGGTCGTTTCAGATCATATGGTCGTGTGGGGGGTTGAGGGGGGTAGTGGCATCAGTGCACCTCACGTGGTGCACTGTAGGCATTACTCAATGTTCTTTGGTGCACCCCTTCGGCCCCTAGCAGCAACCCTTGCATTCCTTTCCCGTCCATAGCGCCTCAATGGCGTGATCGGTATGGTCCTGGCCTGCCACCTCGGTGGCTGCGAGGTCGATTCTCGGGCATTCCACTTAGGGTTTAGAGACTTGTATTTCTGGTGATAGAAATTCACTCTCGACGTGGTTCGGAAGTCATAAAGCCGATGGTCCCTTTGCTGAATAACCATTGGTTTCATGCAACGTAAAAACACCATACAGTCAAAACCCCCGTTCAACTTTTTTTTCTTCCATCTTACTTTTCAACCTGTCCTAATAATTGTTTCATTAGTGTAACTCCGAGATGTTACTCCTGTTACATCTTTCAAACCTTTTTTGTCTATTTTATATCCCATTCCACGCAGCTTTAAGGTGACGTGAACGAAAGGCAGCTATTTAGCTGAATTTTAAAACGTAAGGAAGTAGATTGGGTTATTCCTTCTTCAAAATAGTCTAGTCGTCCGCCTCCCTCCCTTCGAGATGAATAATTGATGTCATACATTTTCATCCTGCTTCAACATTATTCATCCCTTTCACCCATTCATGTCACAGAGGTTGTAATTACGTATTTTACGTATGGGACACCAAGAAGCAGGACTCATTTTTGTCATTCTGCTGGCTCCTTCGTCAGCGCTTTTCCGGTTCTCATTAAATTATTGTAATTTTGATTACTATTGTGGTTCTTGTGTTATTTTATTTACATTGCTTTGAAATTTCCACCGATTTTGTTATACGTAGAATCGTATTGTTTTTGTTTTTAAAATTATTTTTGAGCCAAAATCAATTTTTACCTCGCAACTTTTTTGTCCTGAGCACACCCAAGCCTAAAATATATTTTTGTCGAATTTAGTAGATTTAAAACGGATGATGCCTTGCCTTTTTGACGTACAAAAACCGGGGTTTTCACAAAAATACTTTGACTTTTGACAAAAATTGCGTCGGCTACTTTACCTAAAATATTAGGCTTTTTGACAGAAAAATGCCCCGGATTTTTTGCTAGAAATACTTTGCCTATTTAACAAAAAATACGTTAGCCTTTTGACAAAAATACTTTGGCTTTTGACCGGAAATGCTTTGATTGTTTGACAAAAAAATTCTCTGGCCTGTTGACAGGAAAAAACTTTTAGCTTTTTGACAAAAAATTCTGACTTTGAAAAGAAAAAAAATATTTTTCCTTTTTGACCAGAAATAATTTGGCTATTTGACAAAAAAGGCCTAAACGTTTTTATCGGAAATGTTGCGTGGTTTTGACAAAAAATTATTTGGCTTTTTGGCCGAAAATACCTTGGCTATTGACTGAAAATACCATTCCATTGGGTGTGCGATCCAGCGAGCCAGCGAGCCAGTGAGAGAGCCGTCCTCCAGCCAGCTGGGAGCGGAAGCTATTCAGGAGCAGCTTCCCTCCCTCTTTCATGATGCAAATCATTCTCGTGTGCAAACACTTCTCTGTAATCAATGCCTCTCCTGAATTCAGCCAGCCACCTGTGTGTCGGCCACTCTCTCTCTTCTCTTCTCGTTTTCCAATTAATTTATGACTTAATTCCATTCCCTTCAGATCCCAATTATATTGCGATTCTGTTAACACCCCCCGCCCTTCCACCCACCTCTCTCTCTCTCCTCTCTCTCTCTCTCTCTCTCTCTCTCTCTCTCTGGGTTCCCTAGGTCCTCATTTTCTAATTAATTTATGACCTTTCATGTTCTGTAGGTCACAGACATTTCGCGATTCATTTCGATTTACTGAAAATGGTATAATCTCTCTCTCCTCTCTCTCTCTCTCTCTCTCTCTCTCTCTCTCTCTCTCTCGTTGCGTTTGGTATATGTTGTTTTCTTGCTATGATTTAATGGGAGGAAATACCTGCATCCAGGTATATGTATGCATGAATTTTTGTTACATACACCGTAACTTTTTCATATTCACAGACATTAATCCACAAATATCGTTTAACATCCAGTTCACTACATCTCGGGAATAACTTACACACCCAAGGGGGAAGTTATAACTGATAAGGGCTTCGTCATCTGTGGGATTCGAATCGCTAAGGTGACGTTTGACATATATGTATGCATATATACATATATACATATATATATATATATATATATATATATATATATATAGCAGGAATAAAACAGCAAACAGCCATCGTAGCATTTTAGATTTATTGGCCAATTTTCGAGACTACATGTCTCATCATCAGGGCTGATAAAATACAAAGAAAATAAAAATTAAAAACGACTCAGTTTAAAAAAATCACAAAGTCTAAAAACAAGAAACTTGAATTTAAAACAAACAAAAATAAGCTAAAACATTATTAAAAAACATTGAAAACCTAATACTGAGAAAAAAAAAAATAATAAAATTATATATATAAAAAGTTATGGTGTTAAAATGTATTGTACCTTACTCTATCTGAGCCAAGAACTGAGTGACATTCTCAGTTTTTCAGGAGGACGACGTCAACTTAGGCGATATATAAGACCGTGGAAGAGTTCTGACTGTTTAGGGAAGGAACAAGCTGTTTAATAGTTAATGATTCCAGGATGGAGAGAGAGTGGTCATTGGGTGCTTGGGCGATAACATTAAAGTCTTCATAAGTGAATGATGTCTTGCATTTCTTACAGTGGTCTCTTATATTAGAAAATTCTTTAGTTTTTAATTGACATCCAGTTCGATGACTAACTCCAAGATGAGAATCAGCTCTGACTTTGAGCAATCTCTTAGTGGCTCCGATATATTTCCCAACTTTACATTTTGGGCAAGTGAAACAATAAACCACTAGAGATCGCATCAAGGCAGGAAGCCTATCCTTATGGTGAAATAATGACCCAATTGTCTTAGGATTTTTTGAACATAATCTGATGTCTATAGCTGGAAATGTACTGCGAATTGAGTCTTGTAGTGTTTGTTTGCTCTTTCAGTTTTAAATTAAATAGTATTTTCACGCTGTTGCACCGTGCCTACATGTTATCCTCTACCTGGCACAACTTTCACGAGGAAATTCTGTTTTTACTACAATTTTTCAAAAATAATTCGTATCCATCCTTCTTATTCAACAAGTATGTAAATATTTTCTTGAATAATATATTTCAACCCCGTCTGTCCATACCTAGTGTCCCTAAATTGCTCATGTATGCCTCCATTCCTTTTGTACATTCGGAGAAATTCAAACAAACACTACAAGACTCAATTCGCAGTACATTTCCAGCTATAGACATCAGATTATGTTCAAAAAATCCTAAGACAATTGGGTCATTATTTCACCATAAGGATAGGCTTCCTGCCTTGATGCGATCTCTAGTGGTTTATTGTTTCACTTGCCCAAAATGTAAAGTTGGGAAATATATCGGAGCCACTAAGAGATTGCTCAAAGTCAGAG
The DNA here is from genome assembly GCF_015104395.2 of Macrobrachium nipponense. NCBI lineage: Eukaryota > Metazoa > Arthropoda > Malacostraca > Decapoda > Palaemonidae > Macrobrachium > Macrobrachium nipponense. The sequence goes on along the minus strand of NC_061092.1, from coordinate 28,076,214 downwards.
CTGATTCTCATCTTGGAGTTAGTCATCGAACTGGATGTCAATTAAAAACTAAAGAATTTTCTAATATAAGAGACCACTGTAAGAAATGCAAGACATCATTCACTTATGAAGACTTTAATGTTATCGCCCAAGCACCCAATGACCACTCTCTCCATCCTGGAATCATTAACTATTAAACAGCTTGTTCCTTCCCTAAACAGTCAGAACTCTTCCACGGTCTTATATATCGCCTAAGTTGACGTCGTCCTCCCTGAAAAAACTGAGAATGTCACTCGTTCTTGGCATCAGATAGAGTAAGGTACAATACATTTTAACACCATAACTTTTATATATATAATTTTATTATTTTTTTTTTTCTCAGTATTAGGTTTCAATGTTTTTTAATAATGTTTTAGCTTATTTTTGTTTGTTTTAAATTCAAGTTTCTTGTTTTTAGACTTTGTGATTTTTTTAAACTGAGTCGTTTTTAATTTTTATTCTTTGTATTTTACAGCCCTGATGATGAGACATGTAGTCTCGAAATTTGGCCAATAAATCTAAAATGCTACGATGGCTGTTTGCTGTTTTATTCCTGCTGAATCTACGGCGTTCTAGATGCCCCAATCTTCCAGTATATATATATATATATATATATATATATATATATATATATATATATATATATATATATACATATATATATATAATATATATATATATAATATATATAAGTATATAAATGTAACAGAAATTATAGTTCACAAGTCACTTTTGTGAATAAAATATCTGTCAGATACCATCCTGTTGAAATTAGTCCCTTCGGCCGCTAGCTGCAACCCCTTTCATTCCTTTTATTGTAACTCCATTCATCTTATCTGTCTTCTATCTTGCTATCCACCCTCTCCTCCTGTTAAACCTTTCAAACCTCTCCAGTCTCCTTTCCAGTGCTGAAAGACCTCATAGGTCCTAGTGCTTGGCCTTTGGCCTAAACTCTATATTGCATTCCTATTATTCTTGTATGAACTCACAATTAAATTGTGCAAGTGATCAAGTTCGATATATATATATATATATATTTATATATATATATATATATATATAGATATAAATATATATATATATAATTATTCGTTACTTATGTGTGTGTATGTAAATCTGCTCTCTCTCTCGTCTCTCTCTCTCTCTCTCTCTCTCTCTCTCTCTCTCTATATTATATATATATTATATATATATATATATATATATATATATATATATATATATATATAATGTATATGTAATACGTACATACATACATACATTTTATGTTTTATGCAATGACGTATTCAAGTGATGCTTCCCTTTGTTTCTGAGGTTAGAAGATTAGCCATTTTGCCTTGTTAGGGCAGTGTTCCCCTCTTAGATTGCTCACTCGTATCTGGGAATGAAGGTTTAGCGGCGTTTGTTATATGGGCCATAATGCTAATTGGACGTGTTCCTTTCCCGAGGAAGTTGTAATTCGTTTATATGAAAAGGCGGAGACTTTGGTTAGGAGAGAGAGAGAGAGAGAGAGAGAGAGAGAGAGAGAAGAGAGAGCAGAGAGCGCGAGAGAGAGTGCAAAGCCAAGAGCCATAGCAATATAGACTTATTATTAATAAGCCTTCTTTTTAGGTATCTGTACAACTTTTCTCCACCAATGTTTCTCAGCGATTCAGCAGATTGGATCACCTTACCCCCCTCCCCCCTTGAAGAGTAGTGTATGAGAAAAAAAAAAAATCAAAATAGAAATAGAGGAACGCACTCATCATCCTTTCTACCTGACTGAACCATCTCAAGACGTATTGACTCACCTTCTCAAGTTAAGCCAACTATTGACTTAACACTCACAAGATAACATAATTTAGCACCTCAGTGGCTTGTCGGTATGGTGTTGGCGTACCACCTCTGTGGCCCTGAGTTCGATTCTTGGGCATTCCATTGAGGTGTGTATTTCTGGTGATAAAAGTTCACTCTCGACGTGCTTCAGAAGTCACGTAAAGCCGTTTGTCCCGTTGCTGAATAACCACAGGTTCCACAACGTAAAAACATCATAAAAAAAAAGATAACACTTACATCTTGTATATTATATCTCCGTTTTTAACTTCCTCACGTCTTTCTGAATAGCAGAATGATCAATAAAAGGGAGTACTTTTACATTCTCTCTGCGTAACGAAGTTATCTCTAGACGCTTTGAGTTATATTCTCTGCTTAAAAGCTAATCAATAAACCGCATCTTGTTACATTTCCATTTCTAACTCCTTTACGTCTGAATCAACAACAGACATTTATACGATATAGAAACTTGATCCAAAGCCATTTATAGAGGCATCATGACTTCCAGTGTTTTCATACGAGCTTTTTTATCTTTTATTTCAGCAGAATGTCGTCAGCGTGGACAAACAACGCTCTCCCGGAATCAGATATTCCCGGCTCTGTGGACGAAGACGCTGGCGTTCGTCAGCAGAAACTCCTGAAGCAGGTTAGTTCTTGAAATGGTGACTCCCTTTTTTTTTTTTTTGAGGTGACTGGTTTTCATATATATATATTATGATATATAATAATATATATATATTATATATATATATATACGTCATATCACATTAACGTGATTCATATACATATATCGAACTACAAATGTCCTTTAATATCTAATTCGCTCTACCCGGAATTAATATTATTTCATATATGTTTAACCGAGGGGGAATTTTTTTTATTAGCGATAATAGAATTGCTGACCGACAGGCGCAAACCATCGACCTCTCAATTCCAGGACTGGCAGTGAAGCCTTAGCAAACCTCGCCACCGCGGTCAGCAATTCTATTATCGCTTAATAAAAATTCCCCCTCGGTTAAACATATATGAAAATATATTAATTCCGGGGTAGAGCGAATTAGATATTAAAGGACATTTGTAGTTCGATATATATATATATATATATATATATATATATATATATATATATATATATATATATATATATATATATATCAGCAATAAGTCACCAAACAGCACGTGACAAATATGTACGTAAATAGCCACATGAAAGGTGAAAAATCAAAGACTATGTACAGTAAGTTCCAGAAGTGAAGCGACAAATCTCAGAATTGATCGTACTTCTTTAGAAACTTGTGGGGTTGCCAGTTAGTATATTTTATTCCAATTATTGTCATCCTATTTATCTGTTCAAACGTATCAGTGATTAACTGTATAAGCGCACAAAGTATTTCCCCAGTGAATGATCAATGTTAGTTCAGTAATTGTTTATTAATAGAAAAAAAAAGAATTTCCCCAAAGAAACATCTGCGGCTTCCAAAGTGTGATATGAAGTGTTCACCATAGAGTGGCAGCAGGAACCGTGTGCATAAGCATTGGCCTAATATATGTAAATTAACTTTCTACTTTTATAGCGTTATATCGAAAGTTATTATGATTTCTTTTGATAATGCACAGAGATGTTTAGCATCTGATTAAATGAAATATAAATAAGACAAGTTGGTAAAAAAAAAAAAAAAAAAAAAAAAAAAAAAAAAAAAAAAAAAAAAAAAACGAAATCCAAGTTATGTGCGCGTTTAGCGTTGGTTACATGGTTAGGCCTATTTCAAGAATCAAGGAAATATATTTTCCAGCTTGTTAGGTAATAATTTCATGGAATTTCTCGATTGTGCAATCCAATGTTTTTGCATGGCGGATTGGCGTTCAGGGTCGCACCAAACAAGTATTTTCGTAGGTTTCCACCTTTTTTTTTTTTTTTGCCAGTGCATAAGTGAGACTATTCTTGTCCATACGATCCGGTGTGTGAATATGCTTGGCGAGCATTATTTTAATTCGAGTACCCCCTGTTATGCTCTCTCTCTCTCTCTCAGGAAGTTTTTATCTATCAGGAATAACCAGAGGTCTGTTTTAAGAATCGAGCACTAGGCCTATTGGTCATCTCGGGTGCTTCTATATATATATATATATATATATATATATATATATATATATATATATATAATTATTGTATATATATATATATATTTATATATATATATATATGTATATAATATATATATATATATACTATATTATATATATTATATATATCCCCAAAAAACTCATAAATTTCTGTTATGCAATGATACTTGACTGGATCGAACTGATTACTGGTTGTCAGTGGAAATATGAATTTGGGTGATATCACTCCCTTATGATACTCCCACTTACGCAAATTCAGTCTTAAATTTCACGGTTGGGATGATTCGAAGATTTGAGGTAATAGGTTGAAGTGAAAAAGGTGGAGTTAGTATTGTGGGTAGAGGTAGAGGTAGAGGTAGAGGGGCGAAGGGGTGGTTGGGGTCGGTCTTCTCCCTACTTAACCAGATGGTGATTTTACGGGTGTTATGGTTGCTTGCGACCGACTTTCTTATTTTTTGTATAGCGAGTCTGTTTCCCAGGTGCAAGGACAGGTCCTGCTGTCGGTGAAGGTTCTATCTTTGCCTAAATAACAGACAGTGGCCCTGCATTGTAAGCCTTGCAATGCCCGGAACTAGGCCTAGTCACCTGAAGGTAGCAGCAGAGGTTAGAGCCTTTCTCGAAGGTGTTTTTCGCTCGCTCCTAGAAGCTAGAATCAGAACTACCAACCACCCCCAACTTCTCCATTGAATCTAGGTGCATTCATGGTTGATTATGTTTAATGTCGCGGAGATTTTCCCTTCACATTCTATTGATACTTGCATGGTTTTATGCATCTTCGCTAAAATAACTGATAATACACTATAATATTAAATATTTGTTTTCACATTGCTCGAAATATACATTGGTAATGTTGGTAATCCCGTGTTGAACGAGAATTTCAAATAGTTTCGTTTCTATAGTTTGAAGTAATTGTTATACTTTAAAATAATTAATATTACCCAAATTTTTTCTTATGATTGTTATAAATATCATAGATTTGATATTTGTGCATCATATGTTAGCTTTATTTTGTTTGATAGAGCTTTCACTGTAGAAAAAAAAAATATATTTTTCAGCTACGAGTTGTAGTTGCCAGTTAGTGAATTTCGAACGAAATTCTCTGAAATTTGTCGCTTCAGTTTTGGAACTTACTGTACCAAGCGCTTTCGTGTATTGCGTACACTTCTTCGGGGTACCCCGAAGAAGTGTACACAATACACGAAAGCGCTTGGTACTTGGTCTTTGATTTTTCACCTTTTATGTGGCTATTTACGTATATATATATATATATATATATATATATATTATATATATATATATATATATATAATTGAATTCCACAGGAAAATGATAGTCAGAAATCCAGCACTTTCGTCTTTACTCAGACATTGTCAAGGAGTTAACTCCTTGACAGTGTCTGAGTAAAGACGAAAGCGCTTGGATTTCTGATTATCATTTTCCTGTGGAATTCGCTTATTTATGAAGTCACGTGCATCTACTGTGATTTTTAAGCATATATATATATATATATATATATATATATATATATATATATATATATAAGTATATATAAGCATTAAGCTACAAATGTCCTTTAATATCCAATTCGCCCTACCTCGGAATTAATATATTTTCATTTAAGTTAACCGAAGAAGAATTTTTTAATTGACAAGTTTGCCGTCCCATGGGCTCGAACCACGGAACAAGAACTCAAGACTGCAGTGACGCGTCTTAAACCACACAGCCATCAAGGGAGGATGTACTATATACATAATAGTATATGTATATATAAAAATATTCATACATACATACACATAAATAATCTCAATATATACGAATTTTTAAAAATAAGATGTGACATGAGATGTGATAAAATTATTTTATAAAAGTGATTCAACTGCCAAAATTTGTAAAATCTTCAATTCCCAAAAGCGACCAGAAAAGAAAATTTTCCTTCCAACGCCAATGGAAATAATTCCAGTCACATCCGGTTGCATTCCAAAATCCCCCGCAGGACGGTTGTGCCGTCGGTGCAGGCATTATACTGAAGGTTCTTTTCATCGTCCCTTCAGCCCCTAACTGAAACGCCTTTCATTCCTTTTACTGTACTTCCGTTCACATTCTCTTTCTTCCATCTTATTTTCCTTCCTCTTGTAACATTTGTTTCATAGCGCAACTGCGAGATTTTCCTCCTGTGACACCTATTGGATTTTTACTCTCAGTTTCCCTTTTCATCCCATCACTCAAATTTTATATTTCGTTTCATTCCATTCCAAAATCCAGCCAATTCCTTCGTGACCTGTTGTCGGCCCTTCCGCCCAATGGCGTTGAAATCGTTCCAGCAATTGTCGAGAAACCTGATGAACAAGAGATAGGAAAAGGCAGAACAGAAACGCATGGATACAAAGCGTCATTCTAACTTCGGTGGCCATAAGCAGCATTTAGAGAACAGTGCCTCCAGCTAATCCCGGGTGGTCGGTCAATTAGACAACTACCACCTTTGTCAATTAGAGGCCTTGTCGGCCGTAATGATTGGCCCGGCCGGACTGGCCCCACGTTTCAAACCATTTTTTCTTCGTTTCTGTTTTCCTGTTTATTTACTCGTCTATCTGTTATGTCAGCATGATATCTAGGAAGGTTATTGATTATTAATCAAATTTTGGAGGCACAGGTTTCGACCAAGGAAGAGGGGACTTTTTATTATGATATTTTATTTATTTTCACACGTTTTTTTGTTACGTGTCTCTTTGTACACAAGATGTTTAGAAAATTTGTTGGTGTATGATTGGTGTAATTGTTTTTTAATGGGTGGATTATAGCTCTAGTACCTGAATAATTAGTTTGAAGATATGGCGGATTAGTCATGACACAGAATATGTCTTCTTTCATCCTTCAAGGTTTCGTATGCACTGATAACTTACCCGATCTACTTGATATAAACGTGCCCAAAGAACAGCTTGATAGAGGCTATGCGCATTGTGGGTGCTTTCTGGTTTCTCTTCTCTGCGTTTTTTTTTTAATTTAAAGTTATTTCTGTCTGGGATGATGTTAGCAAATATTCTGGAACCTCTTTCCAAGTTTCTGGGGATTTAGAATTAATCTGTAAACTGCACTTGAGTTAAAACGTTTGTTTCTGAAAGTAACAGATCAGAGCTCTGTCAGTTGACTGTCGCAGAACCCAAAAGCCTACAGTCGATTCCTCAAATTTGGTTTCTTAAGATTTCAGTTCGTTTTTATTTTATATATATGAACAAATCCTGTTTCTTCTTCGTAGAAAACGGAATTTTACAGTCTAGTTTATGGTATTCTTGTGAAGTCACCTCAAATGAAAGATATTATCAAAATCGATTGTGATGAATTTATTTATACATTTAATGGATTCTGTAGGGAAGTTGGTATTTGATATTATTAAGAAAGTGTTAATGCATATTTGATCTCCTTATGAATTATGTTGTTGAGCTTTGATCTTTCTTCCCTTTCAAATATAAAAGTAATTTTGCAAACGAAGGCACTTAAGGCATTTGCATCGCTCTTACGAGGCAGTATTCCATCAAGCACTCTAGAATTTCACTTTCATGAGACTCTCTCTCTCTCTCTCTCTCTCTCTCTCTCTCTCTCTCTCTCTCTCTCTCTCTCTCTAAATCCCTCCCCATGCCTGATAACTTTAGTCTGCAAAGTCACTGACCATAGCATATTCGGCAAACTGCGTCGTGTGATGCTCCACTGGAATGATTCAGAGCATGAATATATGAAAGGATTAGGGAGCTCTGCAAGCAGCAAACCAGTGTTTTCATTCTAAGTTAGGACGGAGGCCACGCCTACTGCGCAGCAGTTGCCACTTGCCACTTGACTGAAGCTCATTATTTGTCATACTCAGTGTAGGCACTAAGATTATTGTTGTTATTTTTTTTTTCTTGACAGCTCGTTCATATGCAACCAGATAAGTTTGCCTTTAATCTAAAAGAATGCAACTGTGAGAAAAGAAAAAAATATTGCTAAGAGATATATAGGAAAATAGAGATAAAAGAAAGGGTTAAAATTAAATAAGTTTATAGATATATAAACAGCAGTTGGGAAATGTTAGAGAAGTCGAGGCAATGCTACTTTGTACTGTCAAGTCAGCATTATTTGAGCTTGATCGGGTCAGGTCTGGAAAAGTAACGTAATTTGAGCTTACCAGGTCATTCAAGCTTGATCGGGTAAGTAACGCTACCTTAAATTGAACTTGTCGACTCACTCAGGCTTGATGAATAAGGTCTGAAAAAGTAACGTCAGCTTAATTTGAGCTTATCGACTCACTCAAGCTTGACGAGAAAGGTCTGGGAGAGTAACGTCACTTTAAAATAAGCTGAATTGTGCTTGTCCTAGCGCTTATCAAAACTGATTGATAACGCGTGGAAACGTTGCAACATCAGCTTGAAACGAGTTTAAATGTAACATTAAGCTTACTTAAGCTGATGCTGATGAAAGTCGGACAGCCATTGTATTCCTCATGTGTTCCCTTTATGCTTATTAGAGACTCCAGTGAATTTAATACGAAGATTTAATGGCCTGAAGGGGCACGACAGATTATGACGATGTCAACAAGTGTTTAGGGATCAATAGATCATTTGGAACGACGCTCTCGTCTTGTTATCATGATGGTTTTATTCCTACGATGACTCCGTTGCTACACAATGTCATAAACGTACTTGGTGTCGATGTATTGTACTCTTGTGTTTTGTACACAGACACGCGCGCACATATATATATATATATATATATATATATATATATATATATATATATATATATATATATATATACACTAAATACTATATCCATATACACACAAATCTGAAGTGTGCATCTTGAATTTAAATAAATGTTCAATGCGACGAATTTTAAAATCCTGGTCAATACCCCCAGGATAAATTCATTGCTTAGTAACCAATGTATATTCCTACTGTGAAAACTGATTGGTTCATGTCCACTACATCTGGCGTTACAACATCTAGTTTATTGACTGTAAGGACTGGCTATGGCTGACGCGAACCCTGATAGCATCGTTATTATTTTGCAATGGTGGAGATATGTAGTCCCTGATTGCTATATCAGGCACTGTTAATATAGCTAAGGATGATTCTCTCTCTCTCTCTCTCTCTCTCTCTCTCTCTCTCTCTCTCTCTCTCTCTCTCTCTCTCTCTCTCTCTGTGTGTGTGTATGTGTGTTCAAAGGAAAATATCGCCAACATAATGCTAGTTAATTATAGTAGTAATGAGAAAATATGTAAGTTATTCTTCCACAAGTTGCTTAGACGAATCCCAAGCAATATTCCTTCTCCAATGACAAAATGTAAAAAGAGCCTCTCTCTCTCTCTCTCTCTCTCTCTCTCTCTCTCTCTCTCTCTCTCTCTCTCTCTCTCTCTCTCTCTCTCACACACACACACACACACACAGAACACTGCAGATAATCATCTGAATACATTTCCAGTCTAATGGGTTCAGCATGATTGCTTATTTGTGATGATCAATCATTTTTGAGGATATTTGCCGATGCATTATACCCTGCCCGCTCTTTGTACGACCTAAAAATAGACTTCACTATGACAGGGGCCGGGAAAAAGAGGCCCTTAAAACCAGTGTTGTGGAATACTTTGGTAATTCATTGACAGATCATTAAAATACTCAGACCGTTCATTGACAGATGATCGTAATACTCTGGTAATTCATTGACAGATCATCATAATACTGTGGCAATTTATTGACAGCTCAATAAAATACTTTGGTAATTTACTGACAGATCAATCGCAATAGTTTGGTAATCCATTGCCAGATCATTAAAATACTCCGGTAATTCATTGACAGATCATCATAATACTTTGGTAATTCATTGACAGTTCATTAAAATACTCTGCCAATTCATTGACAGATCATTAAAATACTCTGGTAATTCATTGGGAGATCACTGGATGAGTACCAGAATTCCACTTTCCGAAAAAATAAAGCACTTGACAATTCTGTATCTCTCTGAGGGGTTTCGGGGGGTGGGGCGATATTCTGTCAAAACCCTGTGAAGGGCTTGCCTGTAATGGTTAGTCTGTCCATTAATGATGCTTTGTCAGGAGAGCAATGCTTCTCTGTCCCTCCTCCACCGTTGCAGTCAGTATTAATGGCCGAACGTAAGCAAGCATTTCAAGCTTCGGTTAATCTTAATAATGCATGAGTGCATGAGCGTCATGCAGCGTTCGAGGACGGAATTGGTTTGGAGGCAGACATTGAACGTTCATGGGACTTTTTGTGAACAGCATCTTTTTCATATATCCCGAACTTTGTATTAATATATTTTTATGCCAGCAACGTTAAATCGGCCGTGTCACTTCAGTATTGTGATGGATACACGTTACTGATATAGCCTGTATACTTCGTATATTCTTTATATTCCTGATTCCCAACGATATATAAACCTGACTCAGTAGCTGCTAAATGAAGATGCATTGTTGTATTCTAGTTGTCTTTACACAAAACGCGCACGCGCATACACACACACACACTTTTATATGTATATATATATAATATATATATATATATATGTATATATATGTATATATATATATATATATATATATATATATATATTATATATATATGCATGTTGTTACATTTATTTAGTGCCGGCAGCTGTTGCAGCCGTGGACGTATGGCTATTTTCAGATGTGTATGTATGTATGTAAGTTTTCGCTTGATACTTTCCAGTTTTCCCCATGAATGTTTTCCAATACTGGTTTTCCGATTGTCTTTGCCTGATAACGTCATCTGGCTGTTGTTTCCTGCCTTCAATTTTCCACTCGGCTTCATTTCAGGGGCGATTTTTCCTTTTTCCTTTATTCTCTAGTTTATATTTGGATAGGGTTTATATTCGATGACTTTCCTTGTATTTTAGTAATTTACTCACATTTTTATCTCTTTATTTATGAATTTGGTCATTTATTTTTCTTTTTTAACAAATGATCTCTTCTTTCCGTATTTCTAATACGTTCTGTTATTTCTTCCAAATGAACATCATATTCTTTGGGAGCCTGAAATTCAAGTCATGGCCCCTGTGGGCTTGTTCCATAATAATAATAATAATAATAATAATAATAATAATAATAATAATAATAATAATGATAATAACTGAAAGAGGTGGCAGAAAAAAGGCTAAGAAGTAAAGAAAACAAGGGAGGAACTGAACGAGAAATACAAAGTACACGAGAGGGGACTAAACAACACAATAGAAGATGTAAAACAGAGGCTTAAGGCCAAAGCACATAGGATCCAACGGTACATGAACAGGAATAAGGGATACCAACAGAACAAACTATTCGGAACCAACCAGAAAAGACTATACAGCCAACTAAGAGGGGAAGACAACCACCAAGAAATTCCTGAAGCTGAACCAAGTAAGAGACTCTGGGAAAACATCTGGAGCAATCCGGTATCACACAACAAACATGCAACATGGCTCCAGGAAGTCAAGGAAGAAGAAACAGGGAGAATAAAACAAAGATTCACTGAAATCACGAGAGACACAGTCAGACACCAACTAAAGAAAATGTCAAACTGGAAAGCCCCAGGTCCCGATGAAGTCCATGGATACTGGCTCAAAAACTTCAAGGCCCTACACCCAAGAATAGCAGAACAACTCCAGCATTGTATCACAAATCACCATGCGCCCAAATGGATGACCACATGAAGAACATCCTTAGTCCAGAAAGACAAGAGTAAGGGAAATATAGCCAGTAACTACAGGCCTATCACCTGCCTACCAATAATGTGGAAGTTACTAACAGGTATCATCAGCGAAAGGCTATACAACTACCTAGAGGATACAAACACCATCCCCCACCAACAAAAAGGCTGCAGAAGGAAGTGTAGGGGCACAAAAGACCAGCTCCTGATAGACAAAATGGTAATGAAGAACAGCAAGAGAAGGAAAACCAACTTAGCATGGCATGGATAAACTATAAGAAAGCCTTCGACATGGTATTACACACATGGCTAATAGAATGCCTGAAAATATATGGGGCAGAGGAAAACACCATCAGCTTCCGCAAAAATACAATGCGCAACTGGAATACAATACTTACAAGCTGTGGGATAAGACTAGCAGAGGTTAATATCAGGAGAGGGATCTTTCAGGGCGACTCACTGTCCCCACTACTCTTCGTAGTAGCCATGATTCCCATGACAAAAGTACTGCAGAAGATGGATGCTGGGTACCAACTCAAGAAAAGAGGCAATAGAATCAACCATCTAATGTTCATGGACGACATCAAGCTGTATGGTAAGAGCATCAAGGAAATAGATACCCTAATCCAGACTGTAAGGATTGTATCTGGGGACATCAGGATGGAGTTTGGAATAGAAAAATGTGCCTTAGTCAACATACAAAAGGATAAAGTAACAAGGACTGAAGGGATAAAGCTACCAGATGGGAGCAACATCAAACACATAGATGAGACAGGATACAAATACCTGGGAATAATGGAAGGAGGGGATATAAAACACCAAGAGATGAAGGACACGATCAGGAAAGAATATATGCAGAGACTCAAGGCGATACTTTAAGTCAAAACTCAACGCCGGAAATATGATAAAAGCCATAAACATATGGGCAGTGCCAGTAATCAGATACAGCGCAGGAATAGTGGAATGGACGAAGGCAGAACTTCGCAGCATAGACCAGAAAACGAGGAAACATATGACAATACACAAAGCACTACACCCAAGAGCAAATACGGACAGACTATACATAACACGAAAGGAAGGAGGGAGGGGACTACTAAGCATAGAGGACTGCGTCAACATCGAGAACAGAGCACTGGGGCAATATATGAAGACCAGTGAGGACGAGTGGCTCAAGAGTGCATGGGAAGAAGGACTGATAAAAGTAGACGAAGACCCAGAAATATACAGAGACAGGAGAAGACAAGCAGAACAGAGGAATGGCATAACAAACCAATGCACGGACAATACATGAGACAGACTAAAGAACTAGCCAGCGATGACACGTGGCAATGGCTACTGAGGGGAGAGCTCAAGAAGGAAACTGAAGGAATGATAACAGCGGCACAAGATCAGGCCCTAAGAACTAGATATGTCCAAAGAACAATAGGTGGAAATAACATCTCTCCCATATGTAGGAAGTGCAATACGAAAAATGAAACCATAAACCACATAGCAAGCGAATGTCCAGCACTTGCATAGAACCAGTACAAAAAGAGGCATGATTCAGTGGCAAAAGCCCTCCACTGGAGCCTGTGCAAGAAACACCAGCTACCTTGCAGTAATAAGTGGTACGAACACCAACCTGAAGGAGTGATAGAAAACGATCAGGCAAAGATCCTCTGGGACTATGGTATCAGAACAGATAGGGTGATATTTGCAAATAGACCAGACGTGACATTGATTGACAAAATCAAGAAGAAAGTATCACTCATTGATGTCGCAATACCTTGGGACACCAGAGTTAAAGAGAAAGAAAGGGAAAAAATGGATAAATATCAAGACCTGAAAATAGAAATAAGAAGGATATGGTATATGCCAGTGGAAATTGTACCCATAATCATAGGAACACTAGGCACGATCCCAAGATCCCTGAAAAGGAATCTAGAAAAACTAGAGGCTGAAGTAGCTCCAGGACTCATGCAGAAGAGTGTGATCCTAGAAACGGCGCACATAGTAAGAAAAGTGATGGACTCCTAAGGAGGCAGGATGCAACCCGGAACTCTACACTATAAATACCACCCAGCCGAATTAGAGGACTGTGATAGAGCAAAAAAAAAAAAAAAAATAAATAAATAATAATAATAATAATTTCTTCCTAGTTCGGCCACGTCCTGCCATTGTAGCAAACTCTTCATTATACTTTACTTTTCATTAGAAATTTTATTTTTGGCAGCTGATTTCTTTTCATGTGTGCCTGATCTTTAGTTCGTTTCTCCTGTAGTTCTAGCGTTTTATTGTCTTTTTCGTCTCTTATTCACAGTTCATTCAGTACCCCTTTTCCACTGGACCTGTTATAGTTTACCACTGGACCTATAACAGTTTTCCACTGGACCTATAAGTTTTCCACTGGATCTATAATAGTTTCCCCCCTAGACCTATAATAGTTTTCCACTGGATCTATAATAGTTTTCCCCTGGACCTATAATAGTTTTCCACTGGATCTATAATAGTTTTCCCCCTGAACCTATAATAGTTTTCCACTGTATCTTTAATAGCTTTCCCCCTAGACCTATAATAGTTTTCCACTGTATCTATTATAGGTTTCTCCCTGGACCTATAATATTTTTCCACTGGATCTATAATAGTTTTCCACCGGATCTATAATATTTTTCCACTGTATCTATAATAGTTTTCCCCCTAGACCTATAATAGTCTCCACTAGACCTATAATAGTTTTTCCCCTAGACTTATGATAGTTTTCCACTGGATCTACGTATAATAGTTTTCCCCCTGGATGTATGATAGTTTTCCCCTAGACCTATAATAGTTTTCCACTGGATCTATAATAGTTTTCCCCCTACACCTATAATAGTTTTTCCCTAGACCTATAATAGTTTTTCCCTAGACCTATAATAGTTTTTCCCTAGACCTATAATTGTTTTCCACTGGACCTATAATATTTTTCCCCTGGATCTATAATAGTTTTCCCTTAGACCTATTATAGTTTTCCACTGGATCTATAATAGTTTTCCCCCCAGACCTATAATAGTTTTCCACTATCTATAATAGTTTTCCCCCTAGACCTATAATAGTTTCCACTAGACCTATAATAGTTTTCCCCTAGACTTTTAATAGTTTTCCACTGGATCTACGTATAATAGTTTTCCCCCCGGACGTATGATAGTTTTCCCCCCGGACGTATGATAGTTTTCCCCTAGATCTATAATAGTTTTCCACTGGATCTATAATAGTTTCCTCCTGGACCTATAATAGTTTTCCACTGGATCTATAATAGTTTCCTCCTGGACCTATAAAAGTTTTCCATTGGACCTATAACAGATGGCCTTTTGCGTATCGGCCTTTTTCCCCCGAATGAATTTTCCCCTCAGGCTTCATTTTCCAACCTCAGTTCCTTCTCCCTTCAAACCTCATTTCACCTCCGCAGTTTTCCATTCGACTTCTTTTTCCAAAACCGCAGATTTTTTTTTTTTCCATTATCCACCAACTTTCAACCTTTCATTCTCTTCTCTCTCTTTTTTTTCTTCTTTTCACACTCTTTCCAGCAGCACGCTTCCAGGAAGACCTGGATGGTCTGGATGGAGTATTTCGTCCTCGACGTAGAAGTGGTTTTTGGTCTTCTTAATAAAAGATTTAATGTCGGCTGGGGAACGGAGGAGGAGGAGGAGGAGGAGGAGGAGGGGTAGGAGGTAAGTAGGTAGGAAGGGGCGGGGGAGGAGTGTTGGGGTGGGAGGTAGGTGAAAAAGGGAGGGGGGGGGGGGGGAGGAAGGGATTATTGGTAGGAGGACCCCGCCGGCAAAAAGGGCGACCGACTGCAAATAATGTTGAAGGAGGTTTCTTTCATTTTATCCTCATTTATTCCATCATTTCATTTCCGGTTTTATTTTCAGCATATTTTACCTGGGTTAATTAAGTGGAATTCCTGTTTAATTCTTTTTGTAAATTTTTCTTCCATTTCTATTCTTATTTCATTCCTATTTTTCTTCCATTTCTATTCTTATTTCATTCCCATTTAATTGTTATTCTTGTTTGGCGATTAACTTCACATTTCCATTGTAATGGTTAGTATATAATGAATGTTTCTGATTCAGTTCCCGTTTAATTTTTTTATTAGTTCCTATTCCATTCCTATTCATCTTTCACTTAAATTTAATTTTGCTTCTTGTTTTTAGATTAACTTTACATTTCCATTGTGATTACTTTGACACCTGTATTTAATTAATGTTAAGGATTCAATGCAGTTTTGTTTCATTACTCCTGTGTGAATTCCTGATTTTCTTTGCTGTAAACTTATTACAGAGTAAATTCACGGAATTGATATCTTTCTCATCCGATTGTCTGTTGTTATTTTTTACATTATGGGATATTGTCTTGATTCTTATTATTTAATTATGAGATATTATCTCGTAATAGCAAGATTATTTCTAAAGAATCCTGTCTGCTCCTCATAACATGTAGTTGGTTTTAAATGTATATTTCGTATTTGTAACTGAAGAAAATCCTGTTTACCTCTCTCTCTCTCCTCTCTCTCTCTCTCTCTCTCTCTCTCTCTCTCTCTCTATATATATATATATATTATATATATATATATATATATATATATATATATATATATATATAGTTATATATTTATTTTTTTTCTTGGAGGGAAAAAAATTTGGATTTATCGCCGAAAAAATACAGCAGAAATCGCTGATTGGTGAATTGTTCGCTTGTGTTTCGGAAAGGAAGTATATTTTGAATTCAGTAAACCTAAATGAAGGCCGAGAAACGCATTATTGTGACGATTAAGTTGTCAGATTTATTGGTGGTTGTGTTTTCTTTAATGTCATTGCCATTCCCTTCGTTCTGTTTTAATCTCCTTCTTTGTCTTATGTGCAATCTGTTTTTTGGATTCTTTTGCAGGAGGATGTCAGTTTTACCTTATTCCAAAATCATGTTTGAAAATTGTGAATTATCCACAAAAATGATTTCAAGAGACGGTAACGTAGATTATACGGCTGATGGCTGGTAGGAAACTACCTGGAATTGATGTTACCTTTGTATGGTTGATTACAGGTGTTGTAGAGCGCCGTACCTGTGTGATACCTGTGGGTGATGCATCGCAGATGTTACCTATAGGTGACTGATTACAGGTGCTAGAGAGCTCTGCATCTGTGTATTGCCTTTGTGTTGGGCTGGAGGTGTTATTGAGCTTAATTATACAAATTATCTTTAGATCATTGATCTTTCGTTGAAGTTTGAGGCGCCCTTTTCTGTTTCCTTGTATCATCTCTCATCCCTTGTATTTTCTCCCTCCTACCCCCTCCCACACAACCCCTCCCCCTCCCACACAACCCCTCTCCTGCACTTGAGCTTATTGTTTGCGAGTGGGGTTGGGCGGGGTAACGACGAAGGGGAGGGGGAGGGGCTCATTGGAGTTGGACTCCAGGAATATCGGAAAGTGTCACGAATACCTCAGGTGGTAGTTTGCTGTATCGTATTCCACTTTGTCGTGCTGGACTCTTTCCTGTTAACGTTTGAGAGATATAATTGTCTTTATTGTTATTAATAACATCCAGGCAATTTTAGGTGATTCTCTCTCTCTCTCTCTCACACACACAATAGTTTCATGACCAGGCATGATTTCAAATGGAAACGTTAGCTATCCATATTTTTGAGGAGGGGATATTATTAAAAATAAGTTGAGTAAGTTGAGGCATAGGAGAATTCTCCCTTTCTCTCTCTCAGTTCCTCTGCGGTATGAAGTGTTGAATGGGAGAACCTTTGTAGTATTATATTTTCCTACAGTGTTATTGCGGTGACTTACTGCAGGGTTTCGTGACACTTCACCTTCACGGCCAGATTCCACAGAATGCTAAGTATTCTCGTTGACGATTTATTCTTTTAAGTGCCACTCAATAACTCTGCATTCCTTTTCCCGTACATTAAATTATACTTCCCGATGGAGGGTAGTGGTGTCATTGTCACTCGGTGCACTGTAGGCATTACTTAAGGTTCTTTGCGGCGTCCCTTCGGCCCTTAGCTGCAACCCTTTTCATTCCTTTTACTGTACCTCCTTTCATACTCTTTCTTCCATCTTACATTCCAACCTCTCCTGACTATTGTTTCCTAGTGGAAAATCGAGGTTTTCCTCCTGTTACCCCTTTCAAACCTTAGTCTCAATTATCCTATCAGCGGTGAATGACCACACAGGTCCCAGAGCTTGGCCTTTGGCGTAAATTTCATATTCCATTTCATTAAATTTACTTAATTGTCAGTAACATTGTAGACTATTTATTTATTTTTTTAACTAGTTAGTTGTAGAGAACGATGACCCGAGAAATACAGTGTGGGATTACTTATGCCTAGCCTATACCTGAAAATTGACGTAGCCATATCCCATATGCCGTACCTTCAAAAGCAGTGCTCACATTTGCTACTCGCTGTAGCTGGATGGACAGAAGTCGAAAACATAGTATTCACCAGTAATAAGACATTTTTCACGTCTAAATATGCATATGAGGATTCAGATTCTATTCGATCAGTTTTTACTTACTTTTGATAATCCGAATTTTCTGCAAAGTTTTGTCCTTAAGTTCACAGAATTTTTTGTCAGTGTAGTCTCTCTCTCTCTCTCTCTCTCTCTCTCTCTCTCTCTCTCTCTCTCTCTCTCTCAGCCTTCTTTTGTTCTTCACTGAACCCTTCAGATCTTTATTTCACCATCTTGCGCTCGAAATCTCCCTGATAAAACATGTGTCCACACTCAACCAGTACCTGAAAAGAACAACATTCAAGAGAGAAGAGGAGGAGAGAGAAGAGGGAGAGGAGAGGAAGAAGAGAGGATGAGAAGAGAGCAGAAGGGACCGGGTTTGGACTACGATAGAATTACAAGCAGAACGCAGTAAAGGGAAGAATTGGTCCAGAGAGAGAGAGAGAGAGAGAGAGAGAGAGAGAGAGAGAGAGAGAAACTGGGGTTATCGGTTGGGATTTTAACTTAATTACAATCAAACTTCGCTTTAAAGGGAAGAATGGGTCCAATCTATAACCATCCAAAATTCACAAGCATGAGTCTCGAAAGCGGACACCTGTCGGTACAACCGATCGACAGCAAAATAGTCTCCATCAAGGCTGTCGATAATTGTCTGATTGATGCCACTCCCAGGCGAATATGTGTACTACACAACCCTGTTGCTTTTCGTAACCGCAGACGTACGTGTTCACACTCTGATGAGGGTTTATATTTAAACACCATAAGCACGCAAACAAGTTACAAACAGGCGCTCGGTTTATACGCATGCTCATAAATACGCACTTGCATACAAACAGGTACACGGCATAGATAATGTATATATGCATATATATATACATATACTTACGTATATACATACATACATACATATATATATATATATATATATCTATATATATATATTATATATATATATACGTATATATAACTCTATATAGTGTATGTGCATTTCTTCATTTACTCCCCCGGCCTCCCACAGAGAGAGAGAGAGAGAGAGAGAGAGAGAGAGAGAGAGAGAGAGAGAGAGAGGCTACACATCATCTTCAGTTATATTATAAAAGCGAACTGGTATCAAGGTTGATGGGAACACACAATCTCGTTTTTGCTTCTTTCAAAAGTAGCATTTTTATTTGTGTGTTTGTGCGTGCGTGTGTGTGTATGTGTGTATTTTTGTGTGTTTGTACCATTGACAGTGAGACCCACTTCCTTTGATCCGTAGCTCAGTTTACCTTCATGAATAATTTGACGTCATAAATTCATGATTCATAAAAATAAACTGTTTAATGCTCATTGAAGTTTTGGATACAGAGGAGTCCGCCCTGATATGTCAATTAGTGTTGAGTAATGGAAACCCAATGGATTCTTGCATTTATTGCAGCATGAAAAATGGATGTGAAAGCTCATTAAGGACTGTAAAATGTTAGGGATTTGATTCCCCGTCAGTAATGTTTGTACAACGAAGGGGGGGGGGGGGGGGGGGGGGTGTTGGATTTCAAGTATACAGTTGCACAATGATGGGAGGGATTTGAGTCCCCGCCAAAAATAATTGTATAATGGTGGTAGGGATCTGAGTACCCGTCAATAATGTTTGTATAACAATAGTAGGGATCTGAATCCCAGTCATAATAGTTGTACAACGATAGAAGGCGGTTTGAGTACTCGTTAATAATGGTTATACAATGATAAAACGCATTTGAATCCTCGTCAATTGTTTGTATAACGATAGTAGGAATTTGAGTATCCATCAGTAATGGTTGTACAATGATAGGAGGGATTTGAGTACCCGTCAATAATGATTGTACAACGATAGGGGGGATTTGAATCCATGTCAGTAATGTTTGTATAACGATAGGAGGCATTTGAGTACCCGTCAGTAATGGTTGTACAACGATAATAGGTATTTAAGTACTCGTCAATGATGTTTGTATAACTCTCAGGACCGATATTTGTAAATGGAGGAAATTCGTGCTTTTAGCTTAATTGAGAAACCGGCAGATGAGGGACGAAAGCATTGCGTGACCCAGCTATCTGTTGCATAAGTTATTTGCAAATTGATAGCGTCCTACTTTGCCCCCTGGCTATTTGTGGGGTGTGGGGGTTGGGGGGCGACTTTGATAAACCTGCTTTTGAATGGCCCGCTGTATTCTGCTTCATAGTTCTCAGTTTGTTTCCGGGGATGCGGCAAGTCTCTCTCTCTCTCTCTCTCTCTCTCTCTCTCTCTCTCTCTCTCTCTCTCTCTTCTTTATTGAAGCATTTTATAAATGACAATATATAAAAATGTTCAGATCCCCCAGGAAGGCAACTCCCCACTTTCTCTCCTCCCTCCTTCCCCCTCCCCTCCCCCTCCCCTTCTCTTCCCCGCCCCTTCTCATCCCCCTCCCTTCTTCCCCTTCCCCCTCAACCCCCTCCCTGCCATTCACCCTAAGGGTTTTGAAAAGGAAAGCCACATCGCTGACCGATATTATTAATATATGAAAAGTGGCAGGCCGTGAAATTGTACCGAGATAAGTGATCCCATTTTTCAAATATAAAAGTTTGGGAGATCGTTTTTCGATAGCCCTCTGGAGTAGAGGGTATGGAAATTAGCGATTGATTTCACTCTGTGGTTTTCATTTGGAATTTTTACAGAGATCTCTGCGCTGATGAATTGGATCTTTCGTGGCTATATACTTGAACTCCCAGCAAAGTTCGAGGGTCGTTATCTTTATTATGATCATCTTTATTATGATATTTACAATTTTTGTTTATGTTTTTACTGTCAATCTTCAACGGGCGTGT
>NC_061092.1:28028229-28050729 GCF_015104395.2 Macrobrachium nipponense | reverse complement strand
CTCTCTCTCTCTCAGACAGGTGATGCAGAAAGTTCCGTATGCATGATTCGTCCCATCGCTTCATTACTTATGAATGCAATATTCACTCGTGCAACGTTGCATGTGTTTGTTTATTCCGTAGTGTATTTATATGGTATGAGCTGAACGTGAGGTGGATGTTGAATGGGGAAATTTGCATGTCTGGATATTTTTCCATTTGAATGTCGATGAACATTCGACAAATGAGTGTGGTTTGCATTTCCGATTGGAAGGATCAAGTTTATATTATTATTTAATATTATTATTATTATTATTATTATTATTATTATTATTATTATTATTATTATTATTAATCTATAGTTATATAATTAGTATTTATTTTACATATTGAGCAATTGGAAAGTGTTGTAATCATATAAACCCTTAGGGAGGAATATGATTTGAAATTGAGCTATTTTTTTAGTGTATCTTAAACCTGATCAGCAATAAATGTATATCACTTCTAATTTCTTTAAATCCTTGACAATTTTTATGTTCACTGATAAAGATTTGTATTACCTCCACGTTTGATTTTCATTGTTAAATAATTGTATATTTGCTGTCATCATATCAGATTTTATATATATATTATATATATATATATATATATTTATATATATATATATATATATAAATATTAATATATATAATGAAACGGTTTTTTGCCACGAAGGAAAAATGAAAAAAGCGAGATAGCCAAAGTACTTGGCTATCTCGCTTTTTCATTTTTTCCTTCGTGGCAAAAAAAATTTATTTATACATAGCATCACGTTTTATATACTTCGTGATCAAGTTATTCATATATATATATATATATATAATATATATATATATATATATATATATATATATTATATATATATATATATATATAAGTAGCATTTAATTAACATTGTTCTTCATTCCAGTTTTAGATTAAATAGACCTTCACATTCCGTTTAATCGTTAGATCATATCTTTTTTAATATCCTTTTATAGAAATGTCTCTTAATTCTTAGTAACTCAATTTTAGCAAGACAAAAATCCCCTCAGAATACACTTCATCGAAGGTTCAGCATTTTCCCGAATCCGGATGGTTTATTTTCAAAGGAAACACTTCCTTGTGGAGAGGTTGAAGGTCGTCCTCGAGACCCCAGGCCCGATTGGGCGTGTCCTGAGCTCCCCCCAACCCCTCCCTCCACAACCCACAGACCGCCCTACCACCTGTCCACCAACCAGCCCGCATCGTTTTACCTTTTTCTCCTCTCTCGAGCTTCCGCCATTTCCTCTACCTTATCTTTCTTGTCACTTCTCCCCCTTCTCTCTCTCTCTCTCTCTCTCTCTCTCTCTTTCTCTCTCTCTCTCTTGACGTTTTCCTTTTTCTTTCGTTTTTCCTTTTTATTTCTTTGTGCTTATCTCTTCTTAGTCATCTCTTCTCAACTCCTCTTTTATCTTTTGTCTACTTTTATCACCTCCTCCTCCTCCGCCTCCTCCTTTATTTTTACCTATACCTCCTACACTGCCTGATAAGTCCTCCGCCTCGTGTAGAGTTTCTATTTTCTTTACAATTTCCTTCCTGATAGAAACACAGATACGCCAGTTTCATGCGTATTCAGTTGCGCTTCCATTTTTGATGTCCATTAAAAAATTTTATTTTTTTATTTTTAGCCCCGCATGAAACAAATGCATTTATGCGCGAATGCAAATGAATGTGGAGTGTGTGTTTTTATTCGTGTAGACATAGATTATGCACTGTCGTGTTTGAGAGAGAGAGAGAGAGAGAGAGAGAGAGAGAGAGAGAGAGAGAGAGAGAAATGTATAAATCTATGTTTCCCCGATATGTAAATCTAACTGGAATGACAACAAATAATCCAGACCAATTAAGCAACGTCATCCCCTGATAACTCGGAGAGAGAGAGAGAGAGAGAGAGAGAGAGAGAGAGAGAGAGAGAGAGAGAGAGAGAGAGAGAGAATGTATAAATCTATGTTTCCCCGATATGTAAATCTGTCTGGAATGATAACAAATAATCCAGACCAATTAAGCAACGTCATTCCCTGATTAACTCAAGGAGGAGGGGAGAGGAGAGGGGGAGAGAAGAGAGAGGAGAGAGAATGGGAGAGAGGAGGGGGAGGAGAGAGATTACTCGGAGAGAGAGGAGGAGGGGAGAGAGAAGAGAGAGCAGAGGAGAAGAGAGAAGGAAGAGAGAGAATAACCTCAAGGAGTAGGAGAGAGATGAGGAGAGAGGAGGATAAGGGAGGAGAGAGAGAGAGAGAGAGAGCGAGCTATGTTTAGGCCTGAGGAATATGTATAGTAGAAGGAGAATTGAGGGATTGGGAAAATAAACAACTTTTATTTCTTTATGAGAAACCATTCTCTGGAATGAAATTGTTCTTATCCCTTTGTTCTCCTGTAAAAGGATTTTGGGATAAGACGTCTTCGCCCTCCAGCTATGGAAGAGAGACCTTACAGACCTTACAGACCTTAAATCTTGTTCGGGTTGCCCCAGGTCCCTCAGTGTGAGGCACCTCTAATGTCTACCAGAGAGTTGCTAGTACATCTTCCGGTATATTTTGCATCTTCCAATCTTGGATGGTCTGGGATGCAGTTTAGATATTTGTCGAGCTTATTCTTAAACACATCTACGGTCACTCCTGATATATTCCTCAGATGAGCTGGCAACGCATTGAATAGACGCTGCATTATCGATGCTGGTGCGTAGTGGATTAATGTCCTGTGTGCTTTCCTTATTTTTCCTGGTATAGTTTTGGGCACTATTAATCTACCTCTGCTTGCTCTTTCTGATATTTTTAGTTCCATGATATTTTCTGTTATTCCTTCTATCTGTTTCCATGCCTGAATTATCATGTAGCGTCTCTCTTTCCCTTTCTAGACTATATAATTTTAAAGAATTGTAGTCGTTTCCCAGTAGTCAAGGTCTTTAACTTCTTCTATTCTAGCTGTAAAGGACCTTTGTACCTCTCTATTTGTGCAATAATATCCTTTTGATAGTGTGGGTACCATATCATATTGCAATATTCAAGTGGACTACGAACATATGTTTTATAAAGCATAATCATGTAGTTCAGCTTTTCTTGTTTTGAAGTGCCGTAACAACATTCCCATTTTTGCTTTACTTTTGCAAACAGAGTTGCTATTTGATCATTGGCATACATGTTCCTATTCATCATCACACCAAGGTCTTTAACTGCTTCCTTATTTGTGATTGTTTCTCATTATTAGGTCCCTTATATGCATATAGCTTTCTTTCTCTGTCTCCATAATTTATTGATTCAAATTTATCAGAGTTAATACCATCCTATTTTACCTCTGCCCAATCATATACTTTGTTAAGGTCTCTTTGTAGAGCGTTCCTATCTTCATCACAAGTAATTTCTCTACTTATTCTTGTGTCATCTGCGAAACTACTCACTACCGAATCCTTAACATTATGTCTATGTCGTTCATCATAATAACAAACAGTATTGCCGCTAACACCGTACCTTGCGGCACACCGGATATTACCTTGGCTTCATCCGATTTCTCGTCGTTTGCAATAACTATCTGTTTTCTGTTGTGTAAATATTCTTTTAACCATCTTCCTACTTTATCCACGATATTGTGTTTTCTAATTTTCTTCGCTAATATATTATGGTCTACTTTATCAAAAGCTTTTGCAAAGTCTAAAATAAACCCAACATCTGTTTTCATTTCCGCTTTTCATATTTTTGAATATGTTCTCACGGTGGACTAACAGTTGGGTTTGTGTACTTTTTCCGGGTACGAAAACCATGTTGTCCTTTATTAAACAAATTATTTTTTATTAAATGTTTCATAATATTTTTCTTCATTACCCTTTCATACCACTTTCATAATATGTGATGTTAGACCGCACAGGCCTATAATTACTTGCCTCTAGTCTTGATCCACTTTTGAAAGTAGGGGTAATATATGCTAATTTGTGTCATCATATAATTCTTGCTGTATCTACACTTTGTCTTAATAATATTGCAAGTGGCTTTGCGATAGAATGAACTACTTTCTTTAACAAAATAGCAGGAATTCCATCAGGCCCTGCAGCAGCTCCATTTTTTAATTTCATTAATAGCCTGCACAATATCAGCTTCATTAATATCTATGTCAGCTAAATTTACTATTCTCATTCTTACTTAATTCTATATCATATCATTATCTTCATTATCTATTCTAGGGGTGAATTCTCTCTATCGTTCTGCCGTAGTTTTGCAAATTTCCTTTTTTTTCATTCGTTATCTCCCTTCATTCTAGAGGCCTATTTCTATTCTTCTTTTATTCATCTTCTTCGCATATGAGTATAATAGTTTGGGATTTTGCTTGATATTTAATAGGGTTTTTTCTTCCAAGTCCCGTTTTTTCATTTTCTTTGATTGTATAATCTTTTGTTCTGCATTTTCTATCATACTTTTTATTTCTATAACTTTCCATTCATTTTTTTTTTTTGCTAGACCTTTTTCCACTTTCTGATTTTTCTGGAAAGGAACAAGATCCTTCTGTCTCTTGGTATGCATGACTGATGTTTACTTTCTTCTTCGGTATATATTTATCCACTATTTTCTCTAATATTTTATATAATATCTCCGTATTACCTTTATGTTCATCACTTACGAAAATATTATCCCAAATCTTTGTTTAATTCTTCATTTATTTCTGACCATTTTATATTTTTTTTTTTTTACTGTGAGAAGTTGTATTTTCCATATCCTTCCCACTTTTTTATCTCTTGCTTATCTCTGTTTTCACTTGCTTTGGAATGGACTGTTAATTCTATGACATTATGGTCTGAAATACTCGCATTATAAACTATTATTTCTTTAACATAATTCATCTCGTTCGCAAATACTAGGTCTAAAGTATTTTCCTTTCTTGTTGGCAGGTGATTTATTTGTTGAATGTTGTATTCTAGTAGCATATCTAATAGCTTTTCGAATTGCCTCTTATATTCTCGCAACTACTATTACTCTCTTTTTATATATAAAGTACAGTCACAATCCACAATCCTATTCGTTCTTTCCAGTCTACGAAGGAAAGTTGAAGTCTCCGATAGGAGAATAGTCCAGTCCTTGTGATTTCTACATATATCATCCAATTTTTCTATTATTAAGTCAAACTCTTTAGTATTAGGAGGTCTATATATTACTATGTTCATTAATTTTTCAGATTCAAATTCTACCGCTATTAGTTCACATTCTGAGTTACTATATTTCTCATATATTTTTCCTTGTTTTTTGTCTTTCCCATATATTGCGGTTCCCCTTGATTCCTATTTTTTTCTATCTGATCTATAAGTTTGAAACCCTTTTATTTGATCATCATTCCCAGTCTCTTGGGAATACCAGGTTTCACTTATATTCATTATATCTATTTTCTTTTCCAATTCAATTTGGGTTAGTTCTTCTAAGTACTCTATTTTTCTTTTTGAGTTACTCGTAACTAAACCCTGCGCATTCATCACTATCATGGTTTGCGTGTTTTTCTCCTTCATTTTAATATTGTAATAATAAGGATTTTTCCCCTATGTCTCTTTCCTGTTCTGGTAGTTGTTTCTTTTTTTCATTTCAGAAATCTGACATTAAAAAATCCAACTTTTCCATAATATTTGTTCTTCCTTCATCATAATTATTCATTTTGTTGTGTCTGAATCTGCAATTTTCTCCATATCTGCAATATCCCCTTGCATAATAAAAACAGTTATTATCTCTTGAGTAGAATCTTGGAGCTGATGCATTGAAATTTTTTGCTGGCACCTCTTGCATATCTCGTTGATGGCTTGCTTTTTTCTTTTACCTGATATTCTTCATTCCTCTCTTTATTTGTTTCTTGTTCTTATTTTGGATTTTAGTTGCTTGATTGCGGTTATTTATTTGATTATTTTTCATGGCTACAGGGTGCATATATTTACTTTTTTGTCGAACTTACATCCTTTTCTTCTTTTAGGTTTTTGCATATTTTTGGATGTAGATCTCTGCAATCATCCTCATATCCATCTAAGTATGCACATTTACCATATATTTTCAGTTGTGACATACCTTTAGGATGTTTGTAGTACATTTTTCTCCATATCTGCAATTCCCTCTTTTCAAAAGGTTGCAGACTTTGTCTTTTTGTATATTTTTTTCCTCTTTCCCGTCATTGTGTAGATCTGGGTAGAGCCTCTTCGGCATTTTCTTTTGTGCTGTCATATCGTAATTTATTTCTTCGTAGGTATGCTGCTTTATAGCCTCATATGTAGTATCAATGAGTATCTCTGCATCCATACTTTTATCTTGTTCTTATTTGTTTTCCTTATCTTTTTCTGTCATTTCAGGTTTTTTGTTTACTTCTTCTTACGTTTTCCTCTTCTTCTTCTTAACTTATTCTTGATATCTTCCTCTTCTTCTTTCTTTTTCTTCATCCTCAACTATTTGTACAATTTCAATCTTGATTTAATAACATTGTCTATCCATGGTAGACATGTTTGAGCAAAAAATTCTTGTGTCTTTTCTCATATCTTGCATTACCTCAGCACACTGTGGATGGGTCGGAATGTTGCATGCAGCACATTTTCTGATTAGGTTTTGTGGATTAACTATGCTATACCACACCTTACACAGTTTACATGCTTTTGGCATTCTTTTTCCTAATGCATCAATTAGGATATTCACAAGGCAAGTTCACTTTATTCATTTTCTTTGTCGGAATATGTTGGTTTATGTATATTTTCTTTATGAGTCTCTTGACCACTTGGATTTTATTTGGAACTTCTCAAATTATTTTTCAAGAGTGTTTTCATTTGATTTGTTCCAGTTTGAAGGATTGTATCCTTCTAAATATATCTATGAATGATTTTGTATCTTTTTGGTTAGGACTGTTGCTGATTTCATAGATCAGAAATGCCAGTTCCCTTCCTGCTACCTCATCGTATTGCGAATCTGCCAAGCAAGCTAAATCTCGCCATTTTTTTCCGCAGTTGGAGCTTACTGCCATCTTGTTCTGATTTACAGTATTTCACTTAATAAATAACTTAGAAGACGCTTTATCCTACTATTTCCACACTAATCTTATCACCGATAGGTCACGGAACACTTCTAGATATTTCTCAAATTCTAGACGTATGTTAAACTTGTGATATATGTTGATTAATCTGACTTCGACCAGGAACGTCTCACCAAGCAAGATGAGAGAGAGAGAGAGAGAGAGAGAGAGAGAGAGAGAGAGAGACTCGAATAAGTTCCATAAATTCTTGTAAATGAATTTTGGAGGACCTAGACTTTCTCAACCTCCAGCTGAGAGAGAGAGAGAGAGAGAGAGAGAGAGAGAGAGAGAGAGAGAGAGGATTAACCCGCAATCCATTTTGCCGCTCTCCGGAGCCACTTCTACTTGAGATGCTGCGGTTGAACCCTCATTACTTAGTTGATCCTTCCACCTGGTAACCTGTGTTGTCCTTGTTTTCTTCGCCCCTTCCATTCCCCTCTCCCTTTCCCCCTCCTTTTCCATCCTCCCTCTCCCTCTTCCCTCCTTCCTCCCTCAAAGTCAACCTCAGCTTTCTTTATCTACCACTTTCGTTTTGGGGGAGGATTGGATATTATCTGTCACTCCTTCCGAGCTGAACGTTCTGATCTCTGATTCCTTTCTTGGGATTCCTTTCATTCCTTACGAAGGGCTGCGGCCTCCTAGAACTCCTTTCGTTTTTTCGCGTCGACAATTCGTCTTCAAACTCCTTTTGTATGTCATCTTCTTCCTTGAAAATCTTCCTCTGAACTTTGTTTTTTTGAAAATCTTCCTCTGAACTTTGTTTTTTTTTAAGTCATTTTCTGTTCATTCTCTCTTCTTCCTCATATAAACTATCCTCACCTGTGTTTTCTACTCTACTCGTACGTCCGTCCCCAAGCTCCCCAAAGCCTCCTCCTCCTCCTCCTCCTCTCCTATTCCTTCTTCCCCTCACGGTGTCGTCTACCCCTCTACGTCGTCCCAAAGCCTCCTCCTCCTCCTCCTTTTATTTCTTCTTCATATCTTCACGTCACCATTCCCACTGTTTCTTAAATTTTACGTTTCCTCACTCTCTCTCCAATTCTCACTTCCTCCTATCCTCCCCCTCCTCCTCCTCGTATTCTTCATATTGTTCGTCACCTTTCCCTCCTTTCGTAAATCCTGGCTTCCCCCCCCTTCTTCCCCCCACCCTTCTCTCTCTCTCTCCTACCAATTATCTCTTGTGTCTCCTATTCCTTCTTCTCCTTACTGTGATTCTACCCTTCTACGTCACACCCAAGCCTCCTCTTCCTTCCACCCCTCCTCCTCCTATTCTTCTTGCCGACGCCGAGACTAATCTGAGAATCCTTATTGTCTTCGTGAATGGAATCTTATTAAAAGGAGTCGACCAGGGAATCCTCGCAACACCCTTAAATGATTTGCCCCAAGCTGGATTAGTCCGGGGGATTTATCATTTCTTCTCCCTTTAATGTCAGAGGTATTTTCGCTCGGACGTTCAGGATTAGAGAGGCCAGGCCACAGCATGGTTTAGCCTGCCTCTCTCTCTCTCTCTCTCTCTCTCTCTCTCTCTCTCTCTCTCTCTCTATATATATATATATATATAGATATATATATATCATAAAAAAACGCCAAAATATAGAGTAAGTACTGTATTTCATAGACTAACTGTCTCTCTTACCTGAAGAGAGAGAAAGTAGTCCTCTGAAATATAGTACTTACTCTCTTATATTTTGGCGTTTTTATGGGTTCCCTTTATTAGATGGAATTCCTGTCGTAATAGCTAATTTTTACCAGAGATCTATATATATATAATATATATATATATATATATATATATATATTATTATATACTATATATATATATATATATATATATATATATTATACACATTCTCTCTCTTCTCTCTCCTCTCTCTCTATCTCTCTCTCTCTCTCTCTCTCTCTCTCTCTCTCTCTCTATTCTCTATATTATATATATACTATATATATTATATATATATATATGTATAATATATATATTGTATATATTAGTTATAATTTGCATGTGTGAGAAACATTTTACAATTACTGTAATTATTATATTTTATTTATTTAACAATAACGGGACAAAAATGAGAGAATGGTAAAGGATGACTTTAACCAATCTGAATAATTTACAATTTACATTTAATGGTAATTTATACAGCCTTGATCTGACGAACGAGAGCATAGTGGGACGAGTGGAATCCTGCCACGAATAGCACATTTCCTGTAAGAGAAAATTCCTGAATTAATGATGTATCTAGCATGCACACAATCCCTAACACATTAACTGTATTAATTAGGCTGCTACGTTAAGGATGTTGGAGTTACAATGCGATGAGGTAGGCTGTCGGCCGAGTCACGTGTTTTACAAAGATGGCAGCATCGTGGTTATTCACTGATTTTACTGATTAATAGAATTTCAGTCTGCTGGTTATAGGAGAGGATTAGATTTTGCTTGAGGATTTGGTAGGATGGTTGAGAGGGAATAGATTTGTGAAGGAGAAAGGTTGGTTGGAAACTGAGGGACTTTCGAACAGTACCTCACTTGGATCGTTGAGAGGCACTCCTCTGATAAGAATGATCTGCTCTTAAGGCCGACCTCTAGCCATGCAGGATTTTGGCTTCAGTTACAGTGATGCTAAATGGTCCCTTCCTGGTCCCACACTTGGGAATATAGCTAGAGAGGGAAGGGGGGAGGTCGAGCCTCGATTCTGGCTGAGTAACGACTACGACCTCTTGTCATGTGGCAATGGGGCTCCCTGACCTTCAGGTAGGCGGGGCTTGCTGGGAGTTTGTCTGTGCTTGGGCATCATGCCACCGGGTTCGGATACCGTCGACCTGGTTCGGCTCCTTGTCTACTTGTTGGCGGGTGGAGCCAACTTGCTCTGTTGTCTTGACTCGTCAAGTGGTATCTGAAATAAAAGACCCTTGGAAGAGTATACTGGACAAAGGGCGTGGGTGGGGGACGGAGGTAAACAAGAATCACGGACTGGGTATGACTGCTAGCGAAGATTTGGTGCTCGCGCCAGGAACCCCTGGTGGAAATCAAATAAACAAGGTTTGGTTGGACCCTTCAAAATAATCAATATGGCGGAAGACCACTCTTTATAATACACACACACACACACACACACACACACACATATATATATATACGTATATATATATATATATATATATATATATATATATATATATCTATAATATATATCATAAATATCATAATGTGTACTCAGTACGGCAGAACATAGGGGTTCGTTAATTAATCAGTTTATCTGCATGGTTTTAATCCTTAATCGCATATTCGGCTTCCGTCTAATCATTCTTCTGTCGTCTTATCACAAAGCTAATCAGGTTTTACCATTTTTCATAGTTTGTAAGTTTTCAAAGCTATCAAGTCGGCGGATCAGATAATGCAGTACTGAAAGGTTTTGCATAATTGCATTACAAGGCATTCGTGAGAGCTCTCTCTCTCTCTCTCTCTCTCTCCTCTCTCTCTCTCTCTCCTCTCATCTCATCTGTTTCTTTCCTATAAATTTTGCTTCCCAAAGTTTGGATTTGGTAGTAATTATCCTTACAGTTTTTCTCAATAATACATTTTCCTCCCAAAAGTTTGGATTTGGCGGTAAGTATACTTTTAGATTTCTTTCATTTATGTTATTAATCTCTCTCTCTCTCTCTCTCCTCCTCTCTCTCGGTTCTCCTCTCGGTCTCTCTCTCTCTCTCTCTCTCTCTCTCTCTCTCTCTCTTTTTCTATAAGTTTTGCTTCAATTATCCTTACAGTTTTTCTCATTAATATATTTTCCTCCCAAAAGTTTGGATTTGGCAGTAAGTAACATTTGAATTTCTCTCTCTCTCTCTCTCTCTCTCTCTCTCTCTCTCTCTCTCTCTCTCTCTCTCTCTCAATAAATTATGCTTTCCAAAGTTTGGATTTGGTAGTAATTATCTTTACAGTTTTTCTCATTAATATATTTTCTTCCGTTCGTACTCTGAAGTACAAACTGGCGAGCGAATCTCTCTCTCTCTCTCTCTCTCTCTCTCTCTCTCTCTCTCTCTCTCGTTACCGTTCGTACTCTGAAGCACGGTCTGGCGAGCGAATATCTCTCTTTCTCCTCGGATGGACTAACAAGTCTTTGAGACATCCTAATCCTTGTAACTCTCTCTCTCTCTCTCTCTCTCTCTCTCTCTCTCTCTCTCTCTCTCTCTCTCTCTGAAGTGCAAACCGAAGGGCGAAAGCAGGGGAAGCGAGGATTACTGAAGCACTGTCAAATGAATGTCCCATTTTTTCATGCGAGTCTTTTGTGGACGCAGATGGGAAGGAGTGTTTCCGAGGAGGACGAAGGAAAGGTCCTCATTGATAGGGTTCCCACGGGACATATCGGTGATGAGAGTCGATTGTCTGAAATAAAGTGGAATCGCCTCTCGGAATCTGCATTCCTGGAATTCCGGAATTTTGGAGAGTAGCACATTGGTGAGAGTGAGGGAGGAAGGAGATGTGAAGGGGAGAGGGGGGGGACGCCTGGCGATCTTATTTTGGCTTAGGGGCCCTAGAGGTAATTACCTATTTCTTCGGAGAGGCTGTAGAATGGGTTTGTGTGTGTGTGTGTGTGTGTGTTTTTATTTATTTATTTTTTCTGTAGGGTGGTTACTTATGAGTGATTTTTTATGTGATTCTATATATATATATATATATATATATATATATATATATATATATATTTAATATATATATATATATATAATTATAAATTAATGAATATATATTAAGCCACCGTTTAATATAAAAATAGCTGTGTATGATTGGTACTTGTGTGTACGTGTTTAATAAAAGCCGTGCAACATGTACCCAAAAAATTCTTCCAGATCTCTCTCCTGGTCCTTCCCTTCCAAGAGCAAATCCCCACACCTTTTTAACCTCCTCTCTCTCTCTCTCTCTCTCTCTCTCTCTCTCTCTCTCTCTCTCTCTCTCTCTCTCTCTAATCCCACCGCAGCGCATGACCCGAATCGCGCCCTTCATTAGAGTCAAAGCCAAGAGGGTATTACATTATTCACCTTCATTATTCACTCTCAGCTTCATCGCCGCATTCCTTTCGCCAAAAGAGAGACGCAGCCTCTTTCATTCGAGCGAAAGCTCGAGGTTAAAGTTCTCCCATTTTTTTTTTTCAAATTCCTTCAGCGAAGTCCATTCGATTCGTTAGAGGCTTCCGATGGATTTGCTTCGATGTATAATTAGAGAAGGTAGGTGCGAGTATATACACATTCGAGATAATTAAGAGACTGCAGTGAATGGTGAGCTGCGCATGTTACTGTAAACAATTAAATGTTGCTATACCCTAGGGCCTAGGCTTTCCAGTGATCATTTATATATGTATAAACACACACACATATTTATATAATATTTATTTTATATATATATATATATATATATATATATGTGTGTGTGTGTGTTGTGTGTGTGTGTGTGTGTGTATGTGTGTGTGTGTGTGTGTATGTGTGTGTTAAGGAAATTATGTGTAAACATTGAACAAATGCTGAGTGTGATGTTTAAATTTTGTCCCTAACATTCGTGTACCCTATTGCAGGATACCGCACGGTGCCTTGATACTTAACCTTTCCGAAAACTTGAGGGATATTCGTACGAAATTATTATTATTATTATGTGTGTGTGTGTGTGTGTGAGAGAGAGAGAGAGAGAGAGAGAGAGAGAGAGAGAGAGAGAGAGAGAGAGAGCACCAAGAACTTTCACAATAACCTATCAGTGGCTTTGTAAAGACCCGTAAGAATTCCATAGTAATTTCTTGATAATATCTTGTTGTTGTTTGAGATTAACCTGGACTTATGCCAGCACGGGCTCTTGCTCATAGAGCAGCCCGTAGAATATAACATCTTACGTGACTTTTCCGGAAATGGTCTGCGTCGAGTCTTCAGGAGCATTTTGCTTGAACACTCGAGGAAGCACGAGAGAGAGACCGAGATTCAAACCAGCCATGAAAATCCCTCCACGTTCCGTTTGTTTTGGAAGGATCCTCGCAGCTTTCTTTGTCTGCCTAAATCCCCGGGAGGGGGATTTCTTAATCCCCAGGCGAGAGGATGGAGGAAGCTCTCTCTCTATCGAGGGTTAAACTTTATTTTCCTATGTATTTTTTTTATTTTTCATTGGAGTTTCAGCTTCTCTTTTGAAGGATTATGAGGATTTCAGCCAAATTTTGTCTCTTTGCTAAAGGAGCGAGATTCTGTTTTCAGATCTTAGGGGACGAGTGTTGTGTGTTGTGAGTTGAAGGAGAATTTTTAACAATCTCTCTCTCTCTCTCTCTCTCTCTCTCTCTCTCTCTCTCTCTCTCTCAATAGAAATTTTGACCTCAGTGTTTATAGAATTGAAAATTCTCTCTCTCTCTCTCTCTCTCTCTCTCTCTCTCTCTCTCTCTCTCTCTCTCTCTCTACAGAAAAATAATGCTCATGGAATATATATGTATTCCCCCATCTGGAAATTAATTCAGACGAGGTTTTGTAGAGACATTTTTTGACTCGGCTCCAAAAATCGAATTCCCAGAAGCTTCAAGTTTATTTATATATTGAGATTTTTGGAATTTTAGTATTTTATCAAAAGATCCCCCCTCTACAGATTGTAGTTATTTTCGGCTGCAGCTAGCGTTGCCGTTGTACTGCAATGTAAATTAAAATGTAGTTGATGTTTAATAAAGAGAGTAAAGGAATAGTTGGGATTTACTGGTTTCTGTAGGCTTTTTAACACTGTGTATATGTTGTATGTATGTATATGCAATTTATATTTACAATATATATATATATATATATATATATATATATATATATTATATATATATGTGTGTGTGGGTGTGTGGTGGGTAGATATACATAATATATATAATAATATATATATATACATTATATTATTATAATATATATAGGATATTAATATATATATATTATTATATATATACCCAAAACTACAAAAACAACAACCCTTACCTGTTGCAGCACTAGGCGCGCCTCCTATCTGCAAACCATGTCATAGCTATAAGCTCACTATAAATACAAAATATACTATTTATTACCCAAAGCGGATGAACATAAAATAGAACAAAATGATTTATAAGTCATGGTGATAAAAAAACCCAAGTCTCCCCCACAAAGAAAATTATAAGTTATTATTCCACTTTCCTGGTTTAGTCTAAGTAATCACTCCAAGGCTTAAAATGTCAACTGCTACATTGTAATAGTCAAGTTTAGAGAATCCCGTTTCTAGTACCATGATATGGAACCCATCTGTAGCAAAGATATATTCATTATATTCCCTATTACACAATATTGAATAAAGGTATACACTTCACACTTCGCTCTTTTCAAAGGCAACTGTTTCTAAGTCATTTAAATATGTGCCATACCTTGAGATGGGTTTTCTCCTCGATACTTGGTGTCCTTCTCGACCGTCTTTCTTCTTATCACAAAGGAATGTGTCTTTCCCTCAAGTGCCTCGAACAGCTGGACCTGTTATGCACGTGCAAACGAATGTACATACTTCACCACGCCTCAAAACCACCCGTGGCAACAGTCCGAGCAGTGACCAAAAATGCACACATGAAATTTCTTCATCCAAGGAAGCCATCTCAACGGCGCTCTCTGGGTGCGCCTTGTCTCCAAGCGAGGAGAGCTGACACATGTAATTCACTAACACTAGCCTATAATATGGCTCGGCTACCTATGCCCTTTGTGCACTCCTGTCGCACCCCACATCAGCAACTAACGCACAATGTATCAATCAACAACTAACGCACAATGTATCAATTTGCCACTCATCATACGTTTTTTCCATTCCCAAGTGTGGACTACCGAACCTGCAATGAACTATACCCAAAACCACTGGAATTAGGGCTGTCAGAATTATGATCTGTGTCGTATCTCCTTTACTTTCACTGGTTCTCAATTAATATTTAATTTTCCTAACCAATAGATTACCTTCTAACTCCAAACCCGAAAAAGGCAACTTATAACGTTTCCTGGCTGGCGTCGGTCATTAATGTAAAAGGTTTGCTAAAATTTGGAAACTTCAAAACAGGGGGATTCATTAACGCGTCTTTGAGCTTTTGAAAGCTCTCCGCCTGGGGTTCCTTCCATTGAAATTAAACGTCTTCCCGCAATACATCAGTTAGGGGAGCTGCTATATTAGAGAACCCTTTCACAAACCTCCTGAAGAAACCGGCGATACCCAGGAATGACTTAATCTCTTTCTTTGATCTGGGGGTGCGAAAATTCGCTATTGCTTTGACCTTATCGTCATTTACTCTAACCCCTTCCTTAGATATGACATCGCCTAAATAATGTGATTTGCTTTTTCAAGAACGAACATTTAGCTAGCTTAATTTTCAACCCCGCCAATCTAAGCCACCTAAGTACTTCTGTAAGCACTTCCAGGTGGTGCGCGATCGTGTCTGTTGCGACCAATATGTCATCCATATACACAAAAACATTATTACCCAATAACCTGTACAAAACTGTGTTCACCAACCTGGTAAAAGTCATCGGACTGCCCGATAAACCGAAAGGCATTCGCGTAAATTCATAGTGTCCCTTGGGCACCGAAAAAGCCGTATATTCCTTGCTACTTTCACGAAGAGGGACCTGCAAAAAACCCTGCGCCAAATCAATTGAGCTATAAATATCATGTACCCCGATTTCAACAAAAAGATCTGGTATGCACGCGACTGGATAGCGGGTCAGGGATCGTCTTTTCATTTAAACGTCTTAATCGACGTAATATCTATATATATTATATATATATATATATATATAGATATATATATATATATATATATATATATACGCCTGTGTGAGTATAATTCAAGTGTAAGATTGTTTGTAAACCGTATATATACGTGTGTGTCTGAGTGTAATTCAAGGGTAAGATTGTTCACTTAATGTATATGCAAGTTGTCAAGTAATGGTGAACAGATAAAGGAATAACGCAGGTCTCATTATTCTGTTATGTCACAGATAACGAAAGAGTTTGCGTCATCGTACTATATAATTATGCATATCCGTACGCACATGCACATCATCAGCAGCCATGATAATAATGAAGATTGTAACAACATTATATAACAATAATAGTCCCGCAGAGAGAGAGAGAGAGAGAGAGAGAGAGAGAGAGAGAGAGAGAGAGAGAGAGACTGACACTCAAGTTAAAATGATCATCGCATAGAAAACGGAGAAATTAGAAAAAAACGAAATTCGCACCGACTCCAAACATTCGTGGACCCAGAGAGGGTCAAGATTCAGGCCAATGTTTATTAATTAAAACTGGCTTTAGCCTTCAGTGAAGGCTCTCGAGGGACACGCAGAGCTTTATTACTTTATCATTTCATTTAATTCTCCTTTTTCTCGCGTTTAATGGACTCCTCAGTCGCTTTGAATTGGCTGCGCAGGAGGGGCTCAGCTGCCAGAATCTGATTACTATTTGCAGTGGTTCATTTCATTTGCCTCTGCTCAGTACTCTTTCTTGCGGGCAATTAAATATTTGATTGTGAACTGTCATTCGGAAGTTGTAGAAATATTCATCATTTGCAATTAACACGAACCTGTATAATTGTTTTTGCAAAACGTATCTTATTTGCACAAAAGATCTGCATAATTATCTGTAATCACACAAATTACAATTATGTGTGCATATGTATGTATAAACTTCCAGCAAGTCAGTACCTTCATAAATCTCCTCCTCCTCCTCCTCCTCCTCCTCCTCCATTCCTTTATATGTTCTCTTCCTTTCCCTCTCCTGCGGACCTTACTGAACAAAATTCATATGACGCCCCCTTCATTGAGTTACCTGAAAACCACTTACGTGCAGCTCCTTTTGTAATGCTTTGTAAAAGCAAGAGAGAGAGAGAGAGAGAGAGAGAGAGAGACAGAGAGAGAGAGAGAGAGAGAGAGAGACTTTAGGGACCAGGTGTTTGTAGACTAAAATTTGTCTACGTTTTTGACAAAAGCGTGTAAGAGGCAATCGACTAGCTGGGTTATAGTCATCCAATCTCGTTTTCGAAGATATAACATCGAAATCAGTTTAACGTTAGGCTTATTTTTTGTTTTAATTTTGTCTTGGATTTTATATCTTTTTCTTTAGTCAGTACAGACTTTTAGTATCTAAGGATGTAGGTTTAGAACATTTGCTTAGGTAGTACTACTTCAAGTTCAATGTGCTAAATAACCTTTCTTGTTGCTGCAGGAATAAAATTGAAGAAACAGTTTATCAAAATGTTCTTTGTATATAGCAATTATTGCACTTGTATGTATGTATGTATGTATAGCTTCACTTATAACCCGTATGCTTTTCATTCCCCAGTAAATAAAAAGATTGTGGTAAGTCAAACATAACAAAGCGCATGTATGAATATATTTTATCTCATCCCATCTCGATTTTGTTTTGCATTCGAATGTCATTAATCAAAATGACCTGACATGACCTTATCTTGGCCTTCATTATGGCCAGAGTCAATACGAGCACTGTATATCCTGAGCCTTCATTATCCAGTGGTCTCTGTCGACCTCAGGTCGACTTTTATTGTATGCTGGTAATGGCATTCGAACTATAACAACGGTATGAAAAGGCTTCTCTCTCTCTCTCTCTCTCTCTCTCTCTCTCTCTCTCTCTCTCTCTCTCTCTTTTTAGAGTATTTCTTCGTTGACTTATTAAAAAATAGGTACTTCTTAACGACAAAGGCTCTCTCTCTCTCTCTCTCTCTCTCTCTCTCTCTCTCTCTCTCTCTCTCTCTCTCTCTGACCACACATGAACTTGTTATTGTTTAACTTGAATAGATTGAATATCCTCGGTAATATCCTCGGTATAAAAAAAAAAAAACATGACCTTGAGAATTGCTTGGGAGGAATGGGGGGGGGGGGATCAGGAGGATCGAAGGGGCATGGGGATGAGTGAGGGGGAGAAAGGGGAAAGGGGAAGGGGGAGTATAGAAGCTGAAGGGATCTGCCGTCGCAAATATATAGAGGAAATCGAATTCCTGAGATGCGCCATGAAGCGAAGTTCCATCCCGGGTGTCAGAAGACCTTTGGTATTAATACAGAGCATTCCCCATAAAATTCCCTTAATTTTTTTGTTTTTTACGTAAATTTAATGCATTTCTGAAGTCATTTAATTCATTTCTGAAGTCATTTAATTATTTATTCTCTTGTAGCAACCGTTGATTACCTAACGTCAAGTCTAAGAACGGACAAGTTATGGATAACGATAAAAAAAAATGGTCATGACAAGTGGCCTCATTTGAAAGTGAAAAACAGCCACACGATGTCATCGTAAGAAGTAGATTAAAAACATACGAATAGAGCGGTTTTCATTTCTCTTATAGGAAAGTGAATACAAACCGTTTGATATTTGTTTGAAGTTGATCAAATTAATTTTAAAAAACTGTGCATTTAGTACTCAACGCTTCGAGGTTCACCCCAGTACTCAAGTTTGGTGTCTTTCTGAGACTGTTGTCAAAAAAGAAAAAAACTTCAGCATATGATTAAAAAACTTTCGACATATGATTAAAAGAAGCAACCTTTGAAATACGAATAAATATAAATAAAAGAAAAAACCGTTGACACACGATTAAAAAACTCTTCCACATGCGATTGCCTGAAAAAACACCTTCGACATATGATTAAAAAATAAACCTTCTAAATATTAGTAAAAACCTTCGACATAATATGATAAACAGAACACTTTCAACATATGATTAAAAAACACATTCGGTATATGATGGAAAAACACCTTCGAAATATGATTTTGAAAATTTGACATATTTTGGAAAAAAAACACTCACCTTCGATATATGTTTAAAGAAAAGCCTTCGACATACAATTAAATTTCATGTGTCGATACCTAATGCTGAGGGTGTCTGTGTTAGAGAGAGAGAGAGAGAGAGAGAGAGAGAGAGAGAGAGAGAGAGAGTCGCCCCAGTATTCTTTGTGTGTGTGCTTGAGAGAGAGAGAGAGAGAGAGAGAGAGAGAGAGAGAGAGAGAGAGGCGTCCTAATATGCAGAGCATGTGGTGCTTGTTCGTGTTTGAGAGAGAGAGAGAGAGAGTGAGTGAGTGTCGTCCCAAATATGCTGTGTGTGCATTTGAGAGAGAGAGAGAGAGAGAGAGGAGAGGGGGAATGTCGTCCCAAATATGCTGTGTGTGCATTTGAGAGAGAGAGAGAGAGAGAGAGAGAGAGGGGGAGTCGTCCTAATATGCTGTGCATGTGGCGCTTGTGTATGTGTTAGAGAGAGAGAGAGAGAGAGAGAGAGAGAGAGAGTGTGTCACCCCAAACACGCGTGAAGGAGACACTTGGTGAGCCCGAATGGCGCAATTTGCTTTCACCTTCGTTCGCCGTCGGTAACAAAACAACCGTATGACTTCTCCCGAGGGTCCCGTGAAGTCGACGAAGAGTTTTCCTTCTTGCTGAGGAAAAAAAAAAAAAAGGTAAAAGAAAGGAACTGGAGATTTTTTCAGAACAAACTGTTTGAACGGCCGTTATTTACTCGCTTATGTCTGCTTGATTTCCTTTCTGAATTTTGTGTAGGGGGTAAAAAGTTTTAAAATAAACCGAGAATGCTTTTTTTTTTTTTTCTAACCAGAGCGAAGTGGTTGAACGGGTTTTATTTACGTAATTTTTTGTCTTTGTTTGGATTTTTTTAATGAAATTTTGTGTAGACGTCATAAGTAAAAGAAAAAAAAAAGTTATTTTCAGGGAGAATTGTTTGAACTGTCATTATTGACTGAATTTCAAAGTCTGCGTGTTTGCCTTCCTGTCATAAAGCTATTGGATGTTTTCGACGAAGTTTTGTGTAGGGGTAAAAGGAAAAAAGCAATAGAAGTTTTTTTTTTTTTTTTACCAGAACGAATTGGTTGAACAGGCGTTATTGACTCAGTTATGTATCTTTGTTTGCCTGTATCAAAAAACGACTTCATGTTTTGTGTGAAATTTTGTGTAGGGGTAAAAAGTAAAACAAAAAAGCAAGAGAGCGTTTTTTTAAACAACGAATTGGTTGAATGGCCGTTATTGACTTAGTTATGTATCTTTGTTTGCCTGTATCAAAAAATGATTTCTTTTTTCTATGATGTTTTGTTTAGGGGTAAAAAGTTAAAAAAAGCAAGGGATGGTTTTTTTTTTAACTAGAACGAATTGGTTGAACGGGTGTTATTGACTCAGTTATGTATCTTTGTTTGTCTGTGTCAAAACTGTTTCATGTTTTCGATGAAATTTTATGTAGGGGTAAAATATTTTATGTAAGGGTAAAATATATATATAAAAAGAGAGTTTTTTTTTTAAATCAGAGCTAATTGGTTGCAGGGGCGTTATTAATTCCCTTATATGTCTTATTTGCCTTTCTGTCAAAAAGAGATTGGACTTTTTGTAAGAAATTTTGTTCTGGAGTAGAAAAGTAAAAAAATAGAAGAGGTTTTTATTTTAACCAGAGCGAACTGGCGGAATGGGAGTTGTTGACTAAATTATGTATCTTTGTTTGCCTGTCTGTCAAAAAGCTATTGGATGTTTTCAACGAAATTTTGTGTAGTAGTAAAAATTTTTGAATAAAAGTAGTGAAAAGTTTTAAATAAAAGTAGTGAAAAGTTTTAAATAAAAGTAGTGATTAAATGGGGATTATTTACTTACAAATGGAGGAGTAGAAATAGGTGGGATAGTTGAAATCAGTTAACATTTGCTTAAGTTAAGAAAAAGGGAAATAATTTCCATTATTGCTTGCGTCCAGTGTGGTTTGAGTCATTTTATTGCAAAGAGGACAAGAAACGTAATCAATAATATTAAGAAAAACGAAATTGTTTTAATTCATATGAACTGATGAAGTGGACGAGATGAGGATCATACCTGTCTATTTGGATATGCCATCTTAACGAGGTGGCTTATTAATTGGACTGGAATGAATGGAATGGCGGAACGTATCGAGAGAGAGGCGTGGGAGTAGGCATGTGTTCGTGTGTGCATGTGTGTGTGTGCGTGCAAGTGTGACGTGATGATTATTAATATATTAATGAGTGGATTATGAATGGGTGACCAAATTAGTCTCTCTCGCACGAGGGTGTGTAAAGCGATTGTCATGTGTATCACTGATAATTTCGATTTTGGTAATTATTTTAGTATCACTAATAATTTAGTTTCTCGGATCACTAATAATTTCGATTTTGGTAAATGTTTATATCCTTAATAATTTATATTTTGGTAATATTTTTATTTGCATCTGATAATTTATACCTTTTTAATTGTTTTAGAATCACTAATATTTTAGATTTTGGTCGTTGTTTTTTGTATAACTAATAATTTAGCTTTTGGTAATTTGCGTCATATCTGATAATTTAGCTTTTTGTAATTGTTTTTGTATCACCAATTATTTAGATTATGGTGCTTGTTTTAGTACCGCTAATGATTTAGCTTTTTGTTGTTGTTTTTGTATTACCAATAATTTAGCTTTTTGTAATTATTTTTTTGTATCACTAATAATTTAGATTTTGTAAATTATTTTAGTATCAATAATAATTTAGATTTTTGTAATGTTTCTATATTGCCAATAATTTAGCTCTGTATTTATTTTTTGTGTCAACAATAATTTAGATTTTGGTAATTGTTTTAGTATCACTAATGATTTTTTTAGAATTTGGCGATGATGGTGTAGGGCAATGTATGCCATAAGTAGTCATTTGTGATGACTAGGGCAATATTTATTTTGAAACTGATACTATTGAACAATTTAAGCTCGTTGTGTGTGTATGAAACTGACCACTATTCGTTACTGACGAGACAGATTGACCCCCATTCCGTTATTAAGTGACGAAAAATATCGATCTCTGTTCTTAATTGATGGGAAAGATCGACCACGTCTAAGTTGACGAGAAGTATTGAGCCCTGTTCTGTTCTTAATTGATTAGAAAGATTGACCTCTGTTCTTAAGTGATGAGAAAGGTTGACTTCTGTTTTTGTTTGACGAGAGAGTTTGGCCCCTGTTCTGTTTTTAGTTGACAGTGAAGATTGACCCCTGTTCCGTTCATAATTGACAATGAAGATTGACCCCTAGTTTGTTTTTAATTGACAATGAAGATTGACCCCTAGTTTGTTTTTAATTGACAATGAAGATTGACCCCTGTTCTGTTTTTTAATAGACAGTGAAGATTGACCCTTGTTCTGTTGTTAATTGACAATGAAGATTGATCCATGTTCTGTTCTTAATTGACAGTAAAGCTTAACCCCTGTCCCGTTCATAATTGACTATAAAGATTAACCCATGGTCTGTTTTTAATTGACAATGAAGATTGATCCCTGGACTGTTTTTAATTGACAGAGAAGATTAACTCCTGTTTTCTTCATAATTGACAATAAAAATGGACCCCGGTCTGTCTTTAATTGACAATGAAGACTGAC
Source organism: Macrobrachium nipponense (assembly GCF_015104395.2). Classification (NCBI taxonomy): domain Eukaryota; kingdom Metazoa; phylum Arthropoda; class Malacostraca; order Decapoda; family Palaemonidae; genus Macrobrachium; species Macrobrachium nipponense. The sequence continues at coordinate 28,028,287 of NC_061092.1, read as the reverse complement.
CCCTGTTTTGTCTTTAATTGACAATAAAGATTGACCCTGGTCTGTTCTTAATTGACAA
>NC_061092.1:28003229-28023229 GCF_015104395.2 Macrobrachium nipponense | reverse complement strand
TCTCTTTTTCCCTTCTTTGATCCCTCTCAGTGCGGGACACATGGCTCTCTCTTCCCTATCTTCATTATCTTCTCTTCCCTTCCTCTTCCCAGCCTTCTCTTTTCCCTAAAGCTAAATAAATCTTCCCTATAATAGGACACTTGGTTCTGTCACGTCTCTCGTTGCATCTTCCCTTCACCTGTGCAAAAATATTTCCGTCTTTGTACTCTTCTTCTTTCTTGTGAAGATGTCGCAACGATATTTATTCTTGTTATCTGGCATTCCAGCAGTTTTCCGTGTTATGTGAGAAACGGTTCTCCTCCGGTCTTACGTTATGTTCGGTCCGCAGTTTCCTTCAATACTATTATTATTATTATTATTATTATTTTATTATTATTATTATTATTATTATTATTATTATCGATATGCATGCACGTTACATAAGATATGAAGAGTGAACCTATGTGCTGTATTCATTGTAGAACTACTGGGTGCCTTCTTGTACGTATTTATACACACACTTGTATATATATATGATATGTTATATATATATATATATATATATATATATATATATATATATATATATGTATATATATATATATATATATATTATGCCAAACAAAATGGCCACACTCCCTTACATACACACACACACACACGAACACACACACACACACATATATATATATATATATATATATATATATATATATATATATATATATATATATATATGAGTGTGTATGTGTGTTTCTTTATGTATGCACATAATGCATTTCTTGAAGGTAGTGCCTTTTAAAAATACTTCCGGAAAAAGACAACACGAAAGGGAAATACTTGAACTTTGACCTTTCAATTTAATTGTGTTTATAATCTGTCGTATCCTTTCCTCGTTCTCTTGAATTATATATAAATTTTTCGTTTTCATTTACGGGACTTCTCCTTCAATACTATTTGCATAGAATGAATAAATTCATTTCTAATTTGGCACATTTCAACTGTCATATCTCCGTCATGTGCCACGAGGAGTGACGTGAGGCTCGATGCAATGCCGGTCACTTCATGTCGTCTTTGATTTCTGCTTTGTTTTGGCTTGACATCGAAATTGGATGGCTTCTGATTAATTGGGAAATATTATTATGTCAAGAACTTTCTTCAATCATCACTATAGTTTCTGCTGTAGATATGTATATATATATATATATATGTGTGTGTGTGTGTGTGTGTGTGTATGTAAATTAGTCGTTTGATCATAGAATTTATTTATGCATACTTACAGTTATATATTTGAAATTTAAACCGTCGCCTAGTTACTCACATAATAGTAGTAAAAATAAAGTGTTAAACTTACGGAAAAAGATATTTTGAGAGAATTCAATGCATTGAAAAGTTTGATTTCCAACTAAAGAAAAATGAATCAACCCAAACTTTATACTGAATACAAACAAGCTGTAAAAATAGATATCCCCGTTTCTCTGTTTATATTCGAGACGAAAAAATTGAAGATATGTTAAAGAAGCCGACCCATAGTAAGGATACAGCGAAACTCAAGAATAATGTTCCATGACTTGAAATTTGAGCATATTTGGTTAGTAACAGATCCTCGGTAATTTGACATATATCTATGTATATATATGCACACATATACATATATTATGTATATATATATATATATATATATATATATATTGATTTACTCTAAATACAATAATAGTAAAAAGATTGACCTCGATCTCTTATGGCATTGTCGTTTCTACAAACTGCTTAAATTGTTCCTTCGAATCTTATGCACATACTTCCGTGTATATAAATTGAAATTTAAAAAAAACATACATTTAAGTAAACAGAGCATTGTAAATTGAACCCAAAACACACATAGAAATACATCTAGATATTCATAACATACAGAAATAAATAAAAAAATAAGAAAATAAAATGAAATATCACATAGGTGCAATGCATATGAAGTACTGTACAGGACAAGTCGTCCCATTTTTGTCAAAGTGTCGAATATGCGTTCTGCATCGACGGCCATTTTATCATTGTCTTCTAGTTCCAGCAAAGTATCAAGTCTTTCGCTCTCACTATCCAGGATGGATGGTGAAAGAGCCACCCTTGATTCTTAACTGAAACAGGAAGTCAGTGTTTAAATCACCGTCCGTGTACATAACTCAAAATATTTCAAATATGCATGTTCAAAGCTTTGCCAAAAAGGGACGGCTTGTTCTGTACAGTACTTTTTTATTTATTTCACTTGTACGCTACTTTATTTTATTTTCTCATTTCTTTCTTTATTTATATATGTTAGCGACATTCAAATGTGTCGGTGCGCTTGTTGTGTTTTATGTACAGTATTCTGCTTATTCGCGTGTAGATTTATTTTTATGCTATTTGAATTTTGTACGCGCAAGTATATGCTCAAGAGTCGAAAGAATTCTTTGAGCAATTTTAGAGAAATAGAAATGGCATGAGGGACGAAAGTCTAATGTTTTAATGATATTGTATTCGGATCTTGTACTTTCCGTAGAATAATATGTGTGTAATAATATATATTATATATATATATATATATATATATATATATCTATATATTATATAAATATATATATATACATAATATATATATATATATATATATATATATATATATATATATATATATATATATATATATATATATATATATATATATATATATATAATAAACAGATGCCGTTGTTAAAAGGAATGTGATAATTGGGGCATTAACAAGCTCATTTCAGATTTAGAAAGTTACTTTCAATAGAAAGTGACAAGCTGCGAAGGAACGTTCCAGGAATTTAAGATCAGCAGACATTTAAGAAGAAGTCAAAGGATTATTATTAGAGAACGAAAGGATTTCACGGTCGGAAAGGAACGGACAAAGGAAAAGGAGGTTACGTGTGAATTCAGCTCCCAAGTCGACGTTGAGATGATTTTTGAAAAGGGGGAGAAGAATAGTATATTATTACTATAAATATTTCGAGAGTGCTTGGGATAGGAAATGTTTGTAAGGGGTAGAAATTATCTTATTTTCCACACAATAGGAATATATATATGGAACGGAAAGTATATTTAGAAAGGGTACGAAGCTTCAGAAAGTTGTGTTATTATTTTCGGAAAGGGAATGAAGAGGAATTTCAGGAATTCGAGGGAGATATTTCATGCGCGTCCGCCATTTGCGCGAAACTGAATTGTACATAAAAGACATTCTCTCTCTCTCTCTCTCTCTCTCTCTCTCTCTCTCTCTCTCGGGATACTGAAGAAGAAAGAAGTCACAGTGTGACGTCAATGTCTTTGAATATTTAAGTGGATTTTTACCCAGTTATGCGAGATAGTTCGTTCTTTGTGAATTTATTGAGAAAGTTATTCATATTCGGGGCTAATTATTATGAAAGAAGATTTTTTCGAGCTCGCTGTATTTTAATGGTGTTTTCGTATTTGTTACAATCTTTGCATTAAAAAGTAACTTTTTTTAGCGTCCTAATAGTTGATTTCTTTCTGTATTTTCCATTACCTTCTGTTACTTCTTTCCAATGAATCCATATTCTTTGGAAGTTGGAATTTCAGTTCATTTGCCCCAAGTGGGTTTGTTCCACATGAATTGGGTTCATCTTCTGCATGATGATGATAATAATAATAGTAATTAATAATAGTATGGACACGTGAGCATATGCTTGTGTCAACAGCTTGTTTACTAGGGATAGCCAGTCGAAACGGGTCTGCCGTTGATATACCTAAATACGTAAGAAAAGAGGTGAAAAACGGAGAGAGAGGAAGGTGGGATATAACGGTAAAGGTAAGAAAACGATGAGACATTTAAAAAAAAATAGGAAACAGGTTATACGTAGATACAGCCCCAAAAAATAGAAAACAGAGGTTATAAATACAACCAAATGTAATGCAATACTAAGGTAGTTTATGGAGTCTGTAGTGGTATATTAAGGTCGCCACTAGAAAGAAGGAAGGTTATGTTGATGTAAAAAGAAAAATAAAAGTGTAAAAAATGCACCGAAGTCTCTTAAGCGAAATCGAGTTTTCTGTACAGCGCATAATGCTGTATTAAACTCACACCCATGGTCCATGAAACTCTCATCCGCGGCACATGACACTTTCAGCCACTGCATGGTGGCGGCCTGTGTTGTTGGCACCTATAGCAGTGCATGACGCACGATCATGGCTAACATTAACCTTAAATAAAATCAAAACTACTGAGACTAGAGGGCTGCAATTTGGAATGTTTGATGATTGGAGGGTGGATGATCAACAGACCAATTTGCAGCCCTTTAGCCTCAGTAGATTTTAAGATTTGAGGACGGACAGAAAAATTGAGGACGGGCAGACAGATAGCTTTCTTTTACAGAAAAATAAAATCGAATTAAAGTCAGAGCGTTTTCATTAATGGCGATAGGATCTAGAGCAGTTTTATCACTATATTATGAAGGGATATTAAGACATCAAGTGAAAGGTCGAATACTCAACAGGACTACTGACCTAAAGAGGAATACTAACTACCATTTGTGTAATAATATCAAAGTAATTAAGGAAGTGAATGAGCTTATAAGATTTAGGGAGTAACACCACAACAGGAAGCGATTTGTTGCTTAGACAAAGCTACTTGGAAAAGCACTAGATATTTTTCTTATAATTTTTGATCAATAGGAATGAGACCGCTATCTAGACACTGTAGTAGTTTTAGTATTGAAAGGAAAACATTAATAAAATTACATCGTTTTAACAAGATTATAAATAAAGGGATTCAGAAGTACACGGTGACATATACTATGTCAATTCTGCATATGCATTTACCAAATTCGAAATATTTTGAACTTTTTATCCACTGACATTAACTTTTCATTCATTACAAAAAATTAGTCAACAATCTTAACCTTCAACAAAATTCATTTATTCTTCATTTTTAGTTTTCTGTAAAATAAAAATATTGTACCGGCTGCTTTGTCTGTCCGTCCGCCCTCAGATCTTGAAAACTACTGAGGCTAGAGGGCTGCAAATTGGTATCTTGATCATTCATCATCCAATCATCAAACATACCAAATTGCAGCCCGCTAGCCCCAGTAGTTTTTATTCTATTTATGAAAGTTAGCCACAATCGTGCTAATGGCAGAGCTATAGTCACCCACAACATAGGCCACCACCGGACCTTGGCTGAGTGTCATGGGTCGCGGTTAAGAGCTACGTTGGCCGTGGCTGAGGCCACCACCAGACAGTTAACTCGATAGCACCGAAGAAACTTCGGCGCATTTATTTACCTGTTTTAAGGAAATCTCACTTGCGTCTTTTTATTCCTTCACTATTTTCATTTAAGCTTCTTTACAGAAAACTAAAAATGAAGTATAAATGAATTTTGTTGTAGGTTAAGATTATTGAATAAAAATGATTTACATTTCTTCATTCTCTGACAAAATAATTTGTCGCCTTTTCCATTCGTCAGATTTATTATGTCTTCTTCATTCTTGAACCAACTACACTGACATCTTTTCAACCAGTCTCCGCGTCTCAAAGTTGTAAAGAAGACATTTCATGTCGCACAAACAGAAAACCAGATTGAAATGTTAATTGACGTCCCCGATTTAAACATTCATTTTTCAAAAGACAAGGATCACTCAATAAATATGCAAAGCAGTATGCAAAACGGTTTTACATATTTCCAATTATCACAGCAAAAGCTTGATTCACTGCTATACAGATTTCATTAATACCGGTATTAAAATAACCGAAATAACTGTTAATTTTTCCTTGATTAATCGTATTTTGCCGAATTGATAATAATAATAATAATAATAGTTTTTGATGTTCAAAATGTATATTAAATTCAACGGATTGAAGCAGACAATATGAAAATCTGGCATTTTCTGTTCCTTGTCTGAACCCAAGGACTTTCATGAGATTTTGTAATAGACTCGGATACGCAACCATATTTTTTGTGGCATTATGAAGATAATTTTTAGGAATCTCTCTCTCTCTCTCTCTCTCTCTCTCTCTCTCTCTCTCTCTCTCTCTCTCTCTCTCTCTCTCTCTCTCTCTCTCTCTCTCTCTCACTTGTTGTTACAGTTATTAAAGAAGCAAGATGATTTAGAAGTAATTTTTTAACTTCTCTCTCTCTCTCTCTCTCTCTCTCTCTCTCTCTCTCTCTCTCTCTCTCTCTCTCTCTCTTCTGCTACTAGTTGTTAGTCATTAACGAACCAAGATCATTTTAGAAATAATATTTTAACTCTCTCTCTCTCTCTCTCTCTCTCTCTCTCTCTCTCTCTCTCTCTCTCTCTCTCTCTCTCTCTCTCTCTCTCTCCAGGTGCTCTCCTCTCCCACTTGTTGTTACAGTCATTAAAGAACCAAGATAATTTTAGAAGTAAATTTTTATCTCTCTCTCTCTCTCTCTCTCTCTCTTCTCTCTCTCTCTCGTGTAGTAGTCATCTTGCTTGGTGAGACGTTCCTGCGCGAAGTCAGATTAATCAACAGATATCACAAGTTTAACAAACGTCTAGAATTTGAGAAATATCTAGAAGTGTTCGTGAACTATCGGTGATAAGATTAGTGTGAAAATAGTAGGATAAAGCGTCTTCTAAGTTAGTTTACCAAGTGAAATACTGTAAATCAGAACAAGATGGCAGCCAACTGCGGAAAAAAATGGCGAGATTTAGCTTGCTTGGCAGATTCGCAATACGATGAGGTAGCAGGAAGGGAACTGGCATTTCTGATCTATGAAATCAGCAACAGTCCTAACCAAAAAGATACAAAAGCATTCATAGATATATTAGAAGGATACAATCCTTCAAACTGGAACAAATCAAATGAAAACATCTTGAAAATAATTGAAGAAGTTCCAAATAAAATCCAAGTGGTCAAGAGACTCATAAAGAAAATATACATAAACCAACATATTCCGACAAAGAAAATGAATAAGGTGAACCTTGTGAATATCCTAATTGATGCATTAGGAAAAAGAATGCCAAAAGCATGTAAACTGTGTAAGGTGTGGTATAGCATAGTTAATCCACAAAACCTAATCAGAAAATGTGCTGCATGCAACATTCCGACCCATCCACAGTGTGCTGAGGTAATGCAAGATATGAGAAAAGACACAAGAATTTTTTGCTCAACATGTCTACCATGGATAGACAATGTTATTAAATCAAGATTGAATGTACAAATAATTGAGGATGAAGAAGAAGAAGAAGAGGAAGAGGAAGAAGAAGAAGAAGAAGAAGAGGAAAACGTAAGAGAAGTAAACAAAACTGAAATGACAGAAAAAGATAAGGAAAACAAAGAACAAGATAAAAGTATGGATGCAGAGATACTCATTGATACTACATATGAGGCTATAAAGCAGCATACCTACGAAGAAATAAATTACGATATGACAACACAAAAGAAAATGCCGAAGAGGCTCTACCCAGATCTACACAATGACGGGAAAGAGGAAAAAATATACAAAAAAGACAAAGTCTGCAACCTTTTGAAAAGAGGGAATTGCAGATTTGGAGAAAAATGTTACTACAAACATCCTAAGGTATGTCACAACTATGAAATATATGGTAAATGTGCATACCTAGATGGCTATGAGGATGATTGCAGAGATCTACATCCAAAAATATGCAAAAACCTAAAAGAAGGAAAAGGATGTAAGTTCGACAAAAAATGTAAATATATGCACCCTGTAGCCTTGAAAAATAATCAAATAAATATCCAATCAAGTAATAAAATCCAAAATAAGAAAGAAACAAATAAAGAGAGGAATGAAGAATATCAGGTAAAAGAAAAAAGCAAGCCATCAACGAGATATGCAGAGGTGTCAGCAAAAAATTTCAATGCATCAGCTCCAAGATTCTACTCAAGAGATAATAACTGTTTTTATTATGCAAGAGGATATTGCAGATATGAGATAATAACTGTTTTTATTATGCAAGAGGATATTGCAGATATGGAGAAAATTGCAGATTCAGACACAAAATGAATAATTATGATGAAGGAAGAACAAATATTATGGAAAAGTTGGATTTTTTAATGACAGAATTTCTGGAAATGAAAAAAAGAACAACATACCAGAACAGGAAAGAGACATGGGAAAATCCTTATTATTACCAATATTAAATGAAGGAGAAAACACGCAAACCATCATAGTGATGAATGCGCAGGGTTTAGTTACGAGTAACTCAAAAAGAAAAATAGAGTAAGAAGAACTAACCCAAATTGAAAAGAAAATAGATATAATGAATATAAGTGAAACCTGGTATTCCCAAGAGACTGGGAATGATGATCAAATAAAAGGGTTCCAAACTTATAGATCAGATAGAAAAAATAGGAATCAAGGGGGAACCGCAATATATGGGAAAGACAAAAAACAAGGAAAAATATATGAGAAATATAGTAACTCAGAATGTGAACTAATAGCGGTAGAATTTGAATCTGAAAAATTAATGAACATAGTAATATATAGACCTCCTAATACTAAAGAGTTTGACTTAATAATAGAAAAATTGGATGATATATGTAGAAATCACAAGGACTGGACTATTCTCCTATCTGGAGACTTCAACTTTCCTTTCGTAGACTGGAAAGAACGAATAGGAGATTGTGGATGTACTTATACATATAAAAAAGAGAGTAATAGTAGTGCAGAAGATAAGAGGCAATTCGAAAAGCTATTAGATATGCTACTAGAATACAACATTCAACAAATAAATCACCTGCCAACAAGAAAGGAAAATACTTTAGACCTAGTATTCGTGAACGAGATGAATTATGTTAAAGAAATAATAGTTTATAATGCGAGTATTTCAGACCATAATGTCATAGAATTAACAGTCCATTCCAAAGCAAGTGAAAACAGAGATAAGCAAGAAATGAAAAAGTGGGAAGGATATGGAAAATACAACTTCTACAGTAAAAATATAAAATGGTCAGAAATAAATGAAGAATTAAACAAAGATTGGGATAACATTTTCGTAAGTGACGACATAAAGGTAAATACGGAGATATTATATAAAATATTAGAGAAAATAGTGGATAAATATATACCGAAGAAGAAAAGTAAACATCAGTCATGCATACCAAGAGACAGAAGGATCTTGTTCCAGAAAATCAGAAAGTGGAAAAAAAGGTCTTGCAAAAGAAAAAAATGCATGGAAAGTTATAGAACTAAAAAGTAAGATAGAAAATGCAGAACAAAAGATTATACAATCAAAAGAAAATGAAAAACGGGACTTGGAAGAAAAAACCCTATTAAATATCAAGCAAAATCCCAAACTATTATACTCATATGCGAAGAAGATGAATAAAAGAAGAAGAATAGAAATAGGTCCCTCTAAGCATTGAAGGGAGATTAACGAATGAAAAAAAGGAAATTTGCAACATATTGGCAGAACGATATAAGAGAGAATTCACCCCTAGAATAGATAATGAAGATAATGATATAGAAGTAAGGGATGAAAATAGTGAATATTTAGCTAACATAGATATTAATGAAGCTGATATTGTGCAGGCTATTAATGAAATTAAAAATGGAGCTGCTGCAGGGCCAGGATGGAGTGCCTGCTATTTTGTTAAAGAAAGTAGTTCATTCTATCGCAAAGCCACTTGCAATATTATTAAGACAAAGTGTAGATACAGCCAAGATTTATGATGAGCACAAATTAGCATATATTACCCCTACTTTCAAAAGTGGATCAAGACTAGAGGCAAGTAATTATAGGCCTGTGAGTCTAACATCACATATTATGAAAGTGTACGAAAGGGTAATGAAGAAAAATATTATGAAACATTTAAAAAATAATAATGTTTAATAAAGGACAAACATGGTTTCGTACCCGGAAAAAGTACACAAACCCAAATGTTAGTCCACCGTGAGAACATATTCAAAAATATGAAAAGCGGAAATGAAAACAGATGTGGTTTATTTAGACTTTGCAAAAGCTTTTGACAAAGTAGACCATAATATATTAGCGAAGAAAATTAGAAAACACAATATCGTGGATAAAGTAGGAAGATGGTTAAAAGAATTTTTACACAACAGAAAACAGATAGTTATGCAAACGACGAGAAATCGGATGAAGCCAAGGTAATATCCGGTGTGCCGCAAGGTACGGTGTTAGCTGCAATACTGTTTGTTATTATGATTGAAGACATAGACAGTAATGTTAAGGATTCGGTAGTGAGTAGTTTCGCAGATGACACAAGAATAAGTAGAGAAATTACTTGTGATGAAGATAGGACGCTCTACAAAGAGACCTTAACAAAGTATATGATTGGGCAGAGGTAAATAGGATGGTATTTAACTCTGATAAATTTGAATCAATAAATTATGGAGACAGAGAAAGAAAGCTATATGCACATAGGGGACCTAATAATGAGACAATCACAAATAAGGAAGCAGTTAAAGACCTTGGTGTGATGATGAATAGGAACATGTTATGCAATGATCAAATAGCAATTCTGTTGGCAAAATGTAAAGCAAAAATGGGAATGTTGTTACGGCACTTCAAAACAAGAAAAGCTGAACACATGATTATGCTTTATAAAACATATGTTCGTAGTCCACTTGAATATTGCAATATGATATGGTACCCACACTATCAAAAGGATATTGCACAAATAGAGAGTGTACAAAGGTCCTTTACAGCTAGAATAGAAGAAGTTAAAGACCTTGACTACTGGGAAAGACTACAATCCTTAAAATTATATAGTCTAGAAAGGAGAAGAGAACGCTACATGATAATTCAGGCATGGAAACAGATAGAAGGAATAGCAGAAAATATCATGGAACTAAAAATATCAGAAAGAGCAAGCAGAGGTAGATTAATAATGCCCAAAACTATAACAGGAAAAATAAGGAAAGCACACAGGACATTAATCCACTACGCACCAGGATCGATAATGCAGCGTCTATTCAATGCGTTGCCAGCTCATCTGAGGAATATATCAGGAGTGAGCGTAGATGTGTTTAAGAATAAGCTCGACAAATATCTAAACTGCATCCCAGACCATCCAAGATTGGAAGATGCAAAATATACCGGAAGATGTACTAGCAACTCTCTGGTAGACATTAGAGGTGCCTCACACTGAGGGACCTGGGGCAACCCGAACAAGATATAAGGTCTGTAAGGTAAAGGTAAGGTCTCTCTCTCTCTCTCTCTCTCTCTCTCGTTGTTCTCCTCTCCCACAAGTTGTTACAGTCATTAACCAAGATAATTTTAAAAGTAAATTTTTAACTTCTCTCTCTCTCTCTCTCTCTCTCTCTCTCTCTCTCTCTCTCTCTCTCTCTCTCTCTCATATCCTAGATGTGGTGACGCCATTTGTAGTCACCACCATAAATCATCCAATCAGCGTCTGTCTGGTTATGCGTTCTGCTTTTCGAATTGTTGTCGAAGTCATTAAAATGAGCCGTTTTATAAGCCGCGTCCCTCTGTATGCTTTGGCGCCATTCGTTTTTGCTTGTTACATTGTTATTGTAACTGTAATTGATTGTCCGACTGTGTGATTGTTATTGTTTTTTGTCATTCGATTTGTGAACCGTAATGAAACGAGAGAATCCGTTTGTTTATTGACCTTTCGTAATTAATGACATCCGCGTTGGACGAGTTCGTCTCTCTCTCTCTCTCTCTCTCTCTCTCTCTCTCTCTCTCTCTCTCTCTCTCTCCTTGTTATTGTTCGTTCATCAAAATTATCTCTGTTGTTCTCTCATGATATATTCGAATATCACCAGCGCCGTCGGCTGCGCTCGATTTCGAAGCGAGAAATTGTACGTCTTAATCACATCAGTTCTCTCCCCTCTTACATAAATGCTTTTCGTCGTATAAAATTAAATACAATAACGCCTCAATAACGGAACCTTAACTTAGCGGAATCGTGTCCTTACCAGCTACCATGATATGATCATTTTTCGCTGAGCTTCCGTCTTTGATGTGATACATTTTTAGTTCTCTGAAAAGATAACTACTGCATCGGCTTTGTCTGTCCGTACACACTTTTTGCTGTCAGCCTTCAGATCTTGAAAAGTGCCGAGGCTAGATGGCTGCAAATTGGTATGTTGATTATCCACCCTCCAGTCATCAAAGATTCCAGATTGCAGCCCTCTAGCGTCAGTACTTTTTTATTTTATTCAAGGTTTAAGTTAACCATAATCGTGCGTCTGGCAACGTTCCAGGCTAGGCCACCACCGGGCCGTAGTTAAAATTTCATGGGCCGCGGTTCATACAGCATTATACCGAGACTAATGAAAGATAGATTTATTTTCGGTGGACTTGATTATACAATGCAGAGAAAACTCGATTGCGCCGAAGAAACTTCGGCGCCTTTTTTACTTGTTAGACATATGTCTTATATCACATGCTAAGCATTAAGTAGAGATTAGTTTAGGTTAGGAACTATGCGGAATTACTGTCAGATATAAGGTATCTGGAAAATATTCAAGTACAGGCTACTGTATGGGGTCTTCGTTACCTAACGGAATTTTGTTGCACATCAAAAATGCAACACCAGACCCCCATTGTCTCTTGAATTTAAGTGATACTGTACATATGAATTATAGATCTCTTTCATATCATGACACATTCGACTCGCTAGCGAGATCGCTCGGAATCGAGCCTAGAGCAAACCGGAACACATTGGGTACATCCCTTATTTAGATCAACTTGAACAGTTCATTATGTAACTGGGATAGAGTACAGTCTGGGAACCTCATTCCAAAAGACTTGTTTGGAATCCGAAGCTTGCATATTCAGTGGCCATTCCTTAATAGGAAAAACCTATATATATATATATATATATATATATATATATATATATATATATATATATATATTTTTATATATTTAGTGATATATATATATATATATATATATATATATATATATATATATATATATATATTGTGTGTGTGTGTTACACATTTATATTTTTTAGATTGTATTTGTAATTTTTTAAGCTTTCAATAATTCAAGTGACGTGCTAGCGACGGCGATAGGATTTTCTTTTATATATATATATATATATATATATATATATATATATATATATATATATATCACTATTCAGTAGTCCTTAACACCAATAAAAACGATTTCCCCACAACCACTGCAGGAATCGCTTTCTGCGCGCGCGTGAGAGCGCGTATAGTTATGCACGTCGATTTATCACGATCCGCTCCTGCCCTCACGGTACGGACCACACCCTCCCCACCTTGGGACACAACCTACAATCGCGTTAAGCATCAACTTTTAGGACTAAGAATGGGGGCCGGGAGAGGTGTACCCGTCGGGATGAATGCTAATTCACGTCTTACTTTTTCTTCGGTGGTATTCACAGAGGTTTTGACACTGTAGGACTCTGTTCGGGAATGGGGGCGGCGAGGTTTCATTCCTATTCCGGCCCGTATTCCGCAATGATGTAAGTCGGATTTTGTGTGTGTTTTATATATATATATATATATATATATATATATATATATATATATATATATATACTATTATATATATATATATGTATATATATATATATATGTGTGTGTGTGTGTAGGTATATATATATCTGGAAGCATGTACAAAGGAAGCCCCATTCCTCTCACATAGGGGCGAAATATATCGACAAAAGGACGGCGTGGCAATGGGTTCCCCCCTCGGGGTTCTTTTCGCAAACGCATACATGGCACACACAGAAGAGGTCACATTTGAAGAACACCCAAAACCCAGAATCTATGGGAGATATATTGATGATATCTTTATCACAACAAAGGGCGACAATGACATAGAAGAATTAGTAAATAAACTCCAAGCAAATTCTACATTAAATTTTACGGTAGAAAGAAGTGATGAGAAGATGCTCCCTTTCTTGGACGTACTTGTGACCCAAAAGAACAACAAATACAATACCACCGTATACACTAAAAAGACAGACGCTGGAAGATGCTTAAATGCTAGAGGAGAATGCCCTGATGCATATAAACGATCTGTGGTAAATGCATACATAAAACGCGCCATAACACACTGTTCCACGTGGAAAGCGACTAACGAAGAAATCAACAGAGTTCAACAGCTGCTCACAAATAACGGATATCCAGATGACATGATCCAGCAATATGTCAAAAAGAGATTAGAGGCTTTCCATAATCCGACCCCGAGGAACAACACACAAGACAAAGACAAAGAAATAGTGATATACCATCAGATACCATACAACAAACACCACGAAGATGAAAGGAAAGCCATCCTTGGTATACTGTGAAGAGGAACCACCCCCCTAGCGCCATATAACAAAATAACAGCAAGGATTTACTGCAAACCAAACCTTACGGCCTCTTTGGTAATGAAAAATAGTACGGCCCCATCGACGGAGAAAGAGGTTAAATCTGATATAGTATACCAAGTTTGTCTGTGCTGACGAGCAATGTCAGTCCCCCCAAAAATGCTATATCGGACACAAGAACACCAACCCACACTCAAACGTCGCATGCAGGCCCACAGAAACCAAGGAGCCATTCATCAGCACTTTGTGGATACCCACAATAAAAAACCATCATTACAAGAACTTCTCACAAACACCAAAATAATACACATGGAAGGCAACTACAATCGTTTATTGATATACAGAAGCAGTCAGCATCGCAATGCAACGTCCCAGCCTTAACATCCAACGTGAGGCAGACCGTTCCTGCCCTGTGTAGGAGGCAGACCTTCAACCGCGCGTAACAAAAACCCCCACACGCGGACAGGAGCGCACACTGACTTTCAGTGAATTAAACATATATGTAATTAATATATTTATGTATAATGTGTATATAATAACTTACTTTCAACTTTTTTTTTTATATAATTTCTGTTGTTAACATATTTATTTATTTGTTTTATTTTATGTTTCACTATAGTCTTTTGTAAATACTTAAAACTAGGTATCTGGCAATTGTACTACCTTTCCGTCCTCATGACGTCACAAAACGCATGTAGGCTCATATTTGTATCAGTACGCTTGAAAACGTCAATACGTATAGGTTGACGAAACAGCTGTCGCGTGTAAAAATACTGGAGTAAATGGAAGAACCCCATTATGTGTCCATTAGTAACCTGAACAATGAAGTAAAGAAAATAATTAGAAAATATGAAGCAATTTCAAAAAAGCTGGTTAACAGTGAGAAAGCCATTCTATTCAATGAATGTTGTATCCGTGAAAAATTGTGCCCTAGAAGTATTATATATATATATATATATATATATATATATATATATCGAGCTACAAATGTCCTTTAATTTCTAATTCGCTCTACCTCGGAATTAATATATTTTCATATATGTTTAACCGAAGGGGAATTTATTCAGTGATAGTAGAATTGCCGGCCGACGGGCACGAACTATTGACATCTTCAATTCCAGGACTGGCAGTGAAGCCTTAGCCCACCCCGCCACTGCAATAGGGGTGGGCTAAGGCTTCACTGCCAGTCTTGGAATTGAAGATGTCGATGGTTCGTGCCCGTCGGCTGGTAATTCTATTATCGCTGAATAAATTCCCCTTCGGTTAAACATATATGAAAATATATTAATTCCGAGGTAGAGCGAATTAGATATTAAAGGAACAATCCAATATACGGAATCGCTCAAAAACATGTAAAACATATATTGACAGCAAGGATTTTTCTATCTTGGGCCAACTGCGGAACAACAACAACCTGACAATTTTAGAATCTATCATTATTAAAAAGACTGTACCGTCGTTAAATACCCAAAGGTCCTCTGTAAAATTGTTCATAGCCTAGTTTGGGCAGCTGGTCTGCCTCACTGTATTTTTACCTATATTGTGTCAGTTTTACTCTTTCTTTTGTATAGGTAGGTGTTTCTGGAATTTTAGTGAAGTCCTGTACTTTTAATATGTCTGACTTTGGAGGTGCTGTTCAATTTTAACTTTTAACTTTTAACTTTTAACTTTTAACTTTTTACTTTTTACTTTTTACTTTATTGAGAGCTGTTGCCATGACATTTTTAATATAAATTAAATTAGATCAATTATTAATGTTCGTAAACTTATATATATTTTTAGCCTTGAAAATGCGACCTGGAAATCGTCGCGAAACGTCGGCATTAATAAACTGTTGAAAGATGAGGATGCCTTTCCCTACTACTTCCTTCGGAATATATATATATATATATATATATATATATATATATATATTATATATATATATATATATCCATATATATATATATTATATATATATATGTGTGTGTGTAAAGTATAAAGATATACAAATATATACACACATATATCTACATACACACACACATATATATATAAATATATATATATATATATATATATATATATATATATATATATATATATATATATGTATGTATATATATACACACAAACATACATGTATTTCTGTACACGTACGTCAGTTTATGGTTATAATCGTCCAGAAGAGTGTTAACTATTTAAAACGATGATCATAGAACTTAATGGCAAATTGGCCTGGTTGAGTAGTTCCTTCCACCATCCGAAAAAAAAAAAAAAACAGAGGCTTATCTATTTTGACATTTGATTGAGTGATTGATTGATTACTTGATTAAACGAACTGGCATCTGGCGATGAGTTATCTTGAGGAAATTGAGGAGAGGGTTGCTTCCCCTTTGTTGTCAGAAGAATATTGATTAAATAGAAAACGTCTTGATTTTTTAAAATGGAGGGTTAGACCGCCATGGAACGTATTTCAACGGTTATGAAGCATTTTGTAGATTGGCGGTGTGAATGGGGTACCTGCTGGTGGGCTTCATCCATCTTCGGAATAATAATGATAATGATAACGATAGTAATAGTAATGAAAAAATCCTCATAGTAGCACGAGTCTTCAAATGGAGAAACAAATCCACAGTTATGTAAACGTACATATATTTAAAATTAAAACTTTAAGGATAGCTTTCGGGAATCTGTTCGGTTCCCCTTTTCAATCTGGTCAGATTGAAAAGGGGAACCGAACAGATTCCCGAAAGCTATCCTTAAAGTTTTAAATTTAAATATATGTACATTTACATAAGTGTGGATTTGTTTCTCCCATAATAATAGTAATAATAATAATGATGATGATGATGATGATAATAATAATAATAATGTATTTCAAACACGAGCTCTATGCGTCAATGATATTTCATATGATGACATATTATCTTAACCATTACGGATTCTGTTCATCTCACCCCTCCTCATCCCCCCTCCCCCACTTTTACCCATCCATCCATAAAAAAGGAGAAAGTAATAAATAAGTAAAATGACGAATCAGACTTTTTATATGAAGTGGAGAATCCAAGGCGGGCACTCCATTCCGGAAATTAATTGGATATGAAATGGGGTTCTGCCCATTGGGGAGCTTTTCATTCATATACCAATTTTTAATACTTTCCTTTTATTTATTTATTTTTTCTTTTTGTAAAAAAAAAGGCCATTTTTCTTATGTCAATATAAATCATATATAATTTCGGCACATCATAAATTTTAGGTTTTGCAGATTTAAAGTTTTTCTTTTACTTAGTTTTTTTTTAAATGTCATTTTTTTAAATGTCAATATGATTTTTATAATTTGGCACGTAATAAATTTCAGAATTTGCAGGTTTTAGAAAAAATTTATACCTTTTAAATGTCAAAATAATGATTACGATTGGGCACTTTATGAATTTCAGGATTTGGGGATTAAAATAAGAAAGTTATAATACTTCCTTATTTTCAATGTCAGTATATAAATATTATAATTTGGGCACATAATGAAATACAGTATTTGTTTAATTTAGAAAATTATTTTAAAAATATGCAGGATCATCATTAAAATAAAGTCTTATAAAGAAAGATGACTGGAATATCGGCAGCTATTTTTATTATGGACGTAATCAGCTTATTTGATAAAAAGTTTTGCAGAGAGAGAGAGAGAGAGAGAGAGAGAGAGAGAGAGAGAGAGAGAGAAGGGGGGGGGGCGGTCGGTCATTTACACTATTTCGATTTTCGGACTTTTAAATCATCTAGACTTGTATGAGAGAGAGAGAGAGAGAGAGAGAGATGCCGGTCGGTCATTTACACTATTTCGATTTTCGGACTTAAATCAATCTAGACTTGTATAGAGAGAGAGAGAGAGAGAGAGAGAGAGAGAGAGAGAGAGAGTGGGGGTGCCGGTTGGTCATTTACACTATTTCGATTTTCGGACTTAAATCAATCTAGACTTGTATGAGAGAGAGAGAGAGAGAGAGAGAGAGAGAGAGAGACGAGAGAGAGAGAGGGGGGGGGGGGGGTGACCGGTCGGTCATTTGCACTATTTCGATTTTTCGGACTTAAATCAATCTAGACTTGTATGAGAGAGAGAGAGAGAGACGAGAGAGAGAGAGAGCCCGCCAGGCTACCATTTTCCCATCAAAGGGAAACGGTAAATACTCCCGGTAGTGGTGGTTATTGAGGCCTGTCCCAGTTGATTGATAGATTGCTTCCTAATGTCCTGCGCGCGCCGTGAAACACCTTTCTTTTGAACATGTATATATATAAACATTGTAGAATTTATATGCATATATATGTATATATTAACTTATAGATAGTAGTTATAAATATATATATATATATATATATATATATATATATATATAGATATGACATATGTAATTATACGGTTACAGTATAATACACACACATATTTGATGAGAACGTCTGTCCATTTTTATTGGTCACATGCCCAAATCCTAATTAGACCCAACGCTCGGGCGCTTATGTGTGTATGTGCTTGTGTGTGTATGTGTACGTAATAATACATTTATGGAGACATTCATACACACTTCTGAGCAAACTCATACGCAGATAAGATGCGGATTTCATTCACATGCGCCTCATCTCGATTGTAACATTTCATAATGAATCCTAGACTGTATGAATGTATGGGAACATGGATATAAAATCCTAGAGTGTATGAATGTATGGGAATATGGACATAAAATCCTAGTGTATGGATGTATGGGAACATGGACATAAAATCCTAGAATGTATGAATGTATGGGAACATGGACATAAAATCCTAGAGCGTATGAATGTATGGTGACATGGATATAAAATCCTAGAGTGTATGAGTGTATGGGAACATGGATATAAAATCCTAGAGCGTATGAATGTATGGGAACATGGACATAAAATCCTAGAGTGTATGAGTGTATGGGAACATGGATATAAAATCCTAGAGTGTATGAATGTATGGTGACATGGACATAAAATCCTAGAGTGTATGAGTGTATGGGAACATGGATATAAAATCCTAGAGTGTATGAATGTATGGTGACATGGATAAAATCTTAGTGTGTATGAATGTATGGTAACATTGACATACTACAGATGCAGACATTGAATAACACCCAAACACACACTTACAAAGGACTACCTCTCAACACAATGAACTGTGATTATGCAAATGGACATCTTTTACTCACGTGCTCGCGCGCGTGCTTCTCATATGAAAGAAAAGGGCGTCCTATAATCCATACGGCACCATCGATCCCAGCAAGTACGTCCAATACGTGTATGAGACAAACGTACACGAACCTCAAATTTCAAATGATCCTCTGTCACTGAAGTCGTTTTTAAAGGTTTTTATTTGCATGTTGCTTTATTATTATTATTATTATTATTATTATTATTATTATTATTATTATTATTATTATTATTATACCAGACCACTGAGCCCGAAAGATTTGTTTTTAATTATATTGTTTTTTAATTAAATTGAAATTTGCGAAAAGTTGATTAGTAGGTTATTTGCAAATGTTGAAGTTTCTGACAAAATTTCACCCGTGGATGTATTTCCAAAACTTGATAGCCGCTGCTGATTATACTTTGGACATTGACACGACAAGTTTTTAATTTTTGTCATCACAGGATTCAGGAAAAGGCTTACGTGGATTATTCAGTAGGTGTCAGAATTCCTTGCGTATGTCTCTCTCTTAAAATTTCAGATGATCCTCTATCACAGAACTCATTGTTCT
>NC_061092.1:27973229-27993229 GCF_015104395.2 Macrobrachium nipponense | reverse complement strand
CAAGTTTAAGTAAGATTGCACGTGTTTAGGAGTTTCGTTCCGAAATCTATTTCCGGGTAGAAATCTTCCCAAGGAGTTCAAGGTCAGATAAACCTTAATTTAAGCGTTTTCTATTTTGAGATGTGATCTCATTACTGATTATGGCTAACTTGCAAATAACAACTCTAATCAATTGATAGTTTAAGATTTCAGCTCTATCCCGACCACGAAAACAACACTAGCACCCTTAACTAAGACTAAATATTTGAACAGTTTCTCATTTTCAAATTTCTTGATTTCTGATCAAGAAATTCTCTGCAGAGCTTAACTAAGATTGCATATCACTCCAAGCAATTTCCGTGGAGCTGAATGACAGGTATGCAATCGGCGAGAGTGAAAGAAGAAGGCTGAACCTTTTTTCTTTTTTCATTTTTTTTTTTAGAAAATTGGCCTGAGGAAGCGCATTCCATCGACGCGACGGCGCATTTGTGGGGGGCAGGGGTTTGGGGGGGGGGCCGCCTCATTCCAAAAATAAAAAAAATCGAATTGATCCAGATTGGTGTGTCTTGATTAGTTTACCTGTGCTTCTCAGGTATTTTTCCCCCGTTCGTTTTTTTTTTATCTAGATTTGTGAGGGATTTGTATTTTCAGCTTTTTTATATTATATATTTCGTTTGCAACCATTTAATTTATGTATTCTGATATGTGATAAAGGAATACGTGTGTAATTATTTAAATATAGAGTGACCTGACTCTCTCTCTCTCTCTATCTCTCTGTCTCTCTCTCTCTCTCTCTCTCTCTCTCTCTCTCTCTCTCTCTCTATCGTGGTGTGTGGAAGGGTTTGCTTATTTGCTTGTCACTGTGTGTGCGAACTACAGTGAACATGCATGCCTGCCCACTATGGCAAGTTCAGGTAAATCTTTGATCTCAGTTACATGAGGGAAGATGGTTGGACGTTGTTAAACGGAGAAGAAAATTATGTGGTCTTTTCTTAAATGGGGAAAAATGTGCAGTCTTTGTTAAGTGAGGGAAAATGATGCGGTGTTTCTTAAATGAAGGAAAATGTGAGGTCTTCGTTAAATGAGGACGAATATGTGGTTTTTGTTAAATGAATATGAATATGTGGTCTTCGTTAAATAAGGACGAATATGTGGTTTTTATTAAATAAAGTAGTTATGGTATTTTGAAGGTGAGGGAAAATGTGTAGTCTTTGTTAAATGGAGAAGACTATGTGGTCTTTGTTAAATGAGGAAAAACTGTAATCTTTGTTAAATGAGGAAAAATGTGTGGCGTTTGTTAAATGAAGGAAAATATGTGGTCTTCGTTAAATGACGAAAAATATTTTTTGTGTGCGGGCTTCTGTTTGTTGATATTTATTGTTTACAGACAGATGAATTATGTGACGGGAGAGTATTTTTGCTTCGTTAGTTTGGCAAGTTTTTACTTTTTCAGTCTTTTTCTTAGTCCCGTTTCTTTACTCAGGTTTTTTGTATTATGTTCATTCTTTCGACTCAGATACCAAAAAATAAACTAAACTTTGAATTTTAGAGGTATATTGTTTGTATCGAGACGGGTGTGGTGATAAGTCATCCATTTAAAAGAAAATAAATATTATTATAATTGAGAATTTACAATTAGTTATACAGGAATAAACACGAAATTCATGTTTTAATTTGAAATGCGTGTTTGCAGAAAATGAGATGTCCACGTGTTGAGAGACTGAGAGAGGAGAGATGGAGTAGAGGAGAGAGGATGGAAGAGAGAGGAGGAGAGAGAGGAGACGTAAATTCTAGTAAAAAACTTGGGTCCTTCACATTAGGAACCTTCAAAGGGAACTCATTCTCTTCGAAGCATCTTAAAATGAGGAAACTAAAACGGCTCATTCGGACTCCATTTGCATTCTATTTGTGGTTATGACAGTGGTAAAGAGAGAGAGAGAGAGAGAGAGAGAGTATCGTTCTCTCAAAGCAAACTGTCCACAGTCTATTATAACCTTTCCAAGGCAAGATCGATGTCCTTTATAGAGAGAGAGAGAGAGAGAGAGAGAGAGAGAGAGAGAGAGAGAGAGAGAGAGAGAGTGAGTTCCTTATACCTGACACTGAAGAAGTACTAGTTATGTCAATCATCTCATGGTGCATCAAAAAGAGAGACATAACATCACAGACAATTTATCATCTGAAGGAGGCGTAATTATTATTATTATTATTATTATTATTATTATTATTATTATTATTCCCCACCACCGTCAGGAGAGCAGCAGACACCGCCCCACAACGACCATCGCACCAGAGGGATCCTGAGGATGATAGAAGTGTTAGCTCTCATCCTGAGGATGTCCCTAGTAACCCTGAGGGTGATCGCAGCTTAAGCTCTCGCCCTGAGGACGACCTGGTAGCACGCCTTTCGAGGGGACCTCCAACATCACCAATAAGGATGAGGCTCCGCCCACGAAGAGGACAGCCAACCAGCAACGGGCCCCCTGATGACATCGCTCGTGACGTCACAGGTATTGCCCAATGAAAAGTGAGGTACCCGTTTCTTCAAGCCATCCGAATGCAATAAATAGCATGAATACATCTGATACAGACCATTGCACTCAGTGATCCCGTCCCGAAGATGGCCAAACGAGGTGGCCGAAACATGTAGACGCCTTTTAAAAACCAGAAACGAAGAAATAACAAGAAATACCGGATAGACCCCTGACGACTACGGCCTGTTCCCGACCTACGAAACGCACCTGTATACCTGTTGACGACCCCAGCCTGTCCCTGATAACCAGTTTGCTTTTGATAACACCAGCCCGCCCGAAATTTCCGTTGACGACCTACAGCACGATGAACATTGGACAGCTGCTTTATAATACCAGCGTGCCAGAAAGGCAAATCATTAGGAGAATTGAAAGAATATTGTACAAAATCAATTCTGTGAATTCTGCCATTATTTGTAATAAAACTTGTTTGAAAGAAGGTCTGTTTCCAGCATATTATTATTATTATTATTATTATTATTATTATTATTATTATTATTATTATTATTATTATTTCGACTAGTATTTTCCGAAGTTATTTTGGCTACCATACCTTCATTAACAAGATCATCATCAAGGTCACTGTCGCAATCATCATTTTATTGTGATGTTGCTCACGGCGTGTCTAATACCATTTAAGAATTTCATTTGCCTGTGCTTCTTCCCATGCAGTTTTGACCTCCCACGGTCGCATTAAGGTATATTTCCAACGGAGCGTCTCTCTCTCTCTCTCTCTCTCTCTCTCTCTCTCTCTCTCTCTCTCTCTCTCTCTCTCTCTCTGCAAGCTTTTAGCGTTTCGTATCTCGCTGCGTTTATGGCCGGAGACGTCCAAACAATTTCCTTCTTGCTGGGTCAGAGGGAGTTTGGGTATGTTCGACATTTTATGTGTATATATATATATATATATATATATATATATATATATATATAGTATGTATTATATACGTATATATATATGAATAACTTGATCACGAAATATATAAAACGTGATGCTATGTGTAAATAAAGTTCTCGTCTTTTCATTTTCATCCGTGGCATTATCTTTATAAATATATATACATATATATATATATATATATATATATTATATAAAGATAATACCTGATTAACGTCCAACAAAAGACATTCCCCAGGGAAACAGGGGTTTATGAAATCCCATGCCAGGACTGTGACCAATCTTACATCGGATTTACAGGAAAATCACTTCCCCAGAGATTAATACAACATAAACGGTCAGTTAGGTATGGACAACAGAACTCAGCTATTTTCAACCATATAAATGAACATAACCATAGCATAAACTAGAATTTAACCATAGAGTTAACTAGAATTTGTCACGTATAATTTATAGCAGCAACTGCCGGTACAAGAGTCAAAAGATGGAATCGCCTTAGTAAAAGAGAGGCAGGTAATGAACATCTCAAAAGGAGCATGGGATTCAGATGTGATCGACAAGGTTTTCATTCAACCAACGCTTAAGAAGATTAAAGGAAGATTATCAGCGGGGGTGACTTAAATTGGCTTACCTGTGGATGGATCTCTTGGTATAAATACCACCTTTTCTGTAAACTTTTCTCATTCATATACCTGAAGAGAGAGACAGCAGTCTCTGAAATATAGTACTTTTCTCTCTATATTTTGGTGTTTTTATGGGCTCCTTTTATTAGATGGAATTCTTTGTAACGAACATTTTTACCAGTCATATATATATATATATATATATATATATATATATATATATATATATATATATATGTGTCTGTATGTATGCTCTTACTTGAAATGCAATGGCGCACGTTTTAGAATATATATATACAATATATATATTCTTTCTTTTTTATTTAATCTGATAGCAAATCGGACGCGTGGGCTTCGATTCATAGTATTGTCGGAGCAACGGCTGGTCTTGTTTGACAGAATATTTGAATAGGAAATTGGGTTTCTGTGCTGGTTGTCTCCCCTCTTGCCTGCCGGTATTTCCTTTCATGTCTTCAGTGACCTCTCTTGATTTTGCCTCTGTATGCATTGGTTGGTTTTCAAATGTTATGAATAATATGATCCGTCAATGGGATTACGTTTTAAATAGGAATCCATCAGATGGATTTCAATATAAATCCTAATCTCTCTGATGGATTCCATTATTAATCATAATCCCTCATGTGGATAACATTATAAATAGGAATCACTCAGATGGAATTCATTATAAATAGTGATCTCTCTGATGGATTCTATTATAAATAGTAATCCCTCAGACGCTTTCAGATCGATTCCATTATAAATCATAATCTCTCAGATGGAATCCAATATAAATCGTAATCTCTCTGATGGATTCCATTATTAATCATAATCCCTCAGATGAATTTCATTATAAATCAGAATCCCTCTGATTGATTCCATTATAAGTCATACTCTCCCTGATAGATTCCATTATAAATCGTAATCCCTCAGAGGGATTCCATTGTAAATGACAATTCCTGAGAGGGATTATGTTATAAATAATAATCTCCCTCAGAGGGATTACATAGTAAATCAACATCCCCGAGAAGAATTGCGTTATCAATAATAAATCCTCTGAGTGATTGTGCTATGAATTTTAATCCCTCACAGGAGTTAATTTTTATAACGTAATTCTTCTCGTGGATTATGTTTTATAATATAATCTCTTAGAGGGATTATCGTCATAAATAATATTCCCTTAGAGGAATTCCATTATAAATTATAATCCCTCAGAGGGATTACGTTATAAGTAATGATCCCTCAGAGGGGTTACGTTATGAATAATAATCCATCGGGTGGATTACATCATAAATCATAATCCATGTGAGAAATCACGTTTCAAATGATAATCTCTCAGAGGGATTACATTATAAATGGTAATCCTTCAGAGGGATTGCGTTATAAATAATAACCCACAAAGGGATTACGTTATACATGATAATCCCCGAAAGTGATTACATTATAAGTTATAATCCTTCAGAGGGATTAGGTTATAAACAATAATCCCTTAAAGTTATTGCAAGCATGGAGGAATCAGCCTCTAACCATTGGTTGCAATGCAAATGCAGTGACGGCAGCGCAAAGCCGATAGATACTCTTGAATATGGTATAAAAACCGTTCAGCAATTGAGGTAAGAAGGTTTTGTCTTATTTCCTCGATCGGTATTGTTGATGAAGACGGGATTGCGTATTTTAATCGCAGATATGAGATATGTAGACATCACTGTGCGCAATGATGCAGTCTTCGTTAAGATTAAGGTGTATTTGAAATACGCCCACATACACTCATATATGAATGTATACATATGTATGTATATGTATACATATAGATATGTATTTATACGTATATGTATATATACATATGTATATATATATGTATGTATAAATAATGTATTTTATTATTGTATAATTTTGAAACTGCATCAGTCATAATATATTATGTAAATTGTGTTGCTCTGCTTTTTCAAACTCAAGACTTTATAGAGAGGGGACATTCCTGTACACACACACACATACACACACACACACACGCACACACACACACACACACACACACACATATATATATATATATATATATATATAATATATATATATATATATATATATATATTATATATGCATGCATATAGATTCCGCTGGTCCCATCAGGTATTTTCACAGCTCACTTTCTGGTGGACGTAAATTGAAAAAAAAAAATTATTAACTGAAAAATGGACGAATAGACACATGTCCCACCCAACACACCGAAGCCTCTTTGCTTCGGTTTTTAAAAAAAAAAGTAGAAATGAACAAAATAATAAAAGAAAGTAACTGAACAGTCACCCTATGCATTCACAAAATGGTCGTCGTGTGTCTGTGTTGTTTAGAACCTTTGCAATGATTTCAGTGGTGGAGGGTTTTGTGTGTACGTCAGCCGTGGGAGACTTTGTCTCTCTCCCATTGTCCTAGAGAGAGAGCGCACACACGTCAAACTTCGTTAGCGTAGGTAATGGCAGTAATGAGAGGGTCATATGTTGCCTTATGTCTGTCATTACCGCGTGTTTCGAGAGTTACATGTCATTTCCTCCCCGAACACTGGGCGAAAGAGCGCATCACTTATTCCAAAAATTGCGTGACCATCCTTTTAGTTTTCTGTAAAAGAAAACTACCACGATGGCTTTGTCTGTCCGTCCGCACTTTTTCTGTCCGCCCTCAGATCTTAAAAACTAATGAGGCATGAGGGTTGCAACTTGGTATGTTGATCATCCACCCTCCGATCATGAAACACACCAAATTATAACCCTTTAGCCTCAGTAGTTTTTATTTTATTTAAGGTTAATGTTAGCTATGATCGTGCGTCTGAGAACGATATAGGACAGGCCACCACCGGCCGTGGTTATAGTCTCATGGGCCGCTGCTCATACAATATTATATCGAGGCCACCGAAAGATAGATCCATATTCGGTGGCCTTGATTATACGCTGGACAATAAACTCGATTGCGCCGAAGGACCTTCGGCGCATTTTTTATTTTATTTTATTTTATTTTTTTTTTTGTACTTACAATGAAATATAATTTTGCTTGTTTGTAATACCTTCGATGAATTCATGCACGCGGCATTACAGAGGTTTATTTGATATTTTTTTTCAAGGAGTCGTATGCTTCTTTTTTCTTAAGTTTTTGGACATCAAATTCATTAGTACTGTATATTGCTACTATAATATTTTGTCTAAGAGAGCCGCATGCTTCATGTTTTCATTTTTAGCGCTAAGATTCACAAGTACCGTTTAATGTTGATACCGTATATTCGTTGTTTCATTGTATGTTTAGTTTTATTTAACTAACCAGTTTAACTTCTACCTAGTAATGTTTGCGTAACAATACTGCATCCTTCCCCTAGTAAATGCAAAGTATTTCTTGATCTCAGAGCGTTGGAGGATAATCTTTGAAACAATTTTATGCAAGCTTGTTAATTTATCGGTAACTGATGATAATTTTGTACAGACTTAAACACAAGATCTTTTTATAAATGTAGACATCTCTTTGAAACCAAAGTACCATTCCTGTAATGTCCTTTGGTAAAAGCATAAGAGACTTCCATGATAATTATTTATAACCATACCCCTTTAAATCCTTTGAATATCATAGTTTTTGTTTGTTTGTTAAGCTGCTGAATAATTAATATTTTCTTAGGACGATAAATAAATAAGTGTATAAAAGTGATTCTTGCGTAAAGCTAAAGACCGTTTTTCACAGTAGAATTTTGAATGTTCTTGGCTTTTCTCATGCACACTTTTTTTTATTATTATTTTAATTTCTGATTGATTTGACTATTTTATTTATGAGGTTTCAACGCCAGGAAGTGATTTGTCCTTAACTTTACAAATTTCTTTCTTTTTTTATAAATGCTCCATTTCATTATCATATCATTCCTACCCTAATAGAAATCTTTCATTTTAATCATTTACTTACATTTTTATCTATTATTTTATTTATTAATTTAAAAATTATTTTTTAGTAAGTGATTGCTCCTTTCTGTATTTCCGAGTACCTTCTGTTACTTATTTCAAATTCTTTGCAAGCTTGAATTTCAGGTCAGTGGCTCCTGTAGGCTTGTTCCATATGAATGGGGTAAATATAATAATAATAATGATAATAATGATAATAAAATCCAAGTGGATCTTGTTTGTCCTCCCCGAATGGGGGCCGGGGTATGTAGGGGATCGGGAAGGGTAGGGGAGACATGACACATCCACCCTCCTGTCCCGCGCGCGCAATGTAGCGCGTGCCATCAAGCTCGTAGTAGTAGTAATGATATAATAATAATATAAATCTACAATGTTTACATTTGATATAACGTCTGATTCCTGATCCCTTATGTTGTGAGTCATCTCTCAAACTTCCCGTTTGACTTTGCGGAAATTATAACAGCCTTGTCATGATGACAGCCATGAGGAGGCCAATGTCCAGCGAACCTACGAAGTGTCGTCTTGACGTTTCCGGAAGTTGTTGGGCGCTGCTAATGTCACTTCATAACTTGGAAATGGATCATTAATGAGTTGATGCTATCAGTTAGGTTCGACGAGTAGATGATATTCATGAAAATGGACGGGAATCCATTGGTTCTATAGTTTTAACATTTTTGTATAATTTTTGAAATGAAAATCTTGTAATATAATCACATTGCAGATGTCTACATTTATAAAAAGATCTTGTGTTTAAGTCTGTACAAAATTATCATCAGTTACCGATAAATGAAAAAGCTTTCATGAAAATGATTCAAAGCTTTTATACTAGTTCTTGTATTGGATTTAGACACTGAGAAATCGATTCTTGTGGTGATCAGTAGTATTCTCTTAGTATTTTGATAATTTTCTTGCATTTTTATCCGTTTATTTGTTAATTTATTTTTTCAATTTTCCCATGACTGATCTCGTTTCTGTATTTCCTATTACCTTCTATTACTTCTTTCAAATGAACATCATATTCTTTGTAACCTTGAGCTTCAAGTCAATGGATCCTGTGGACTTATTCAGTATTTATAGGCTTTACCTCCTGTATAATAATAATAATATAATAATAATAATAATAATAATAATAATAATAATAATAATAATAATAATAATAATAACTTTAAATGATGTGTTCTTCGTTTGTTACTGATGAAAGATAATAATAATAATAATAATAATGAATATAATAATAATAATAATAATAATAATCAAACGAAAAGCACATCATTTAAAGCTTGCCAGGATGCGCATACTTTCTTTTATTACGGGACGGCGAACGAGGTTAACGGAAGTGAGGAGCCGCCTTTTTTTTGTGTATAGGGGCATACCGGAAGGGGAGAGTCCCTTTTTTTTTGAGAGAGAGAGTGGGGGTGTGGCTGGCGGAAGTTTGTATTATCCTCTGTGCATTGTCTGCGAGTTGGGGATTTGGCGGAATTCGTCCGCAGTTTACTTCTCCGTGCGTTATAGGATGGTTGGAATTGCCTTCTTTCTTATACGTGTCTGTAACGCGATTACTTTGTGGGATTTTATTTATCATAAATGATATTTTTTTCAAAGTATTGTATCTAAATCTCTGAAGTATTTCTTGACAGGATGATTTTTCAGTAACTTCAAGGTGATAAGTTTTTGGTGAAGGAGCCGTCATGCTATGGGTGTTGTGATAACGAAAAGAAGCTATAAATATCATCTACGAATATTGCACGCAATTATGAATAAGGTATTATATATTGCATGCAAGGAAAAGCAAGTGTTGAATGGTGTACAGAAATAGCACATTCGATGTATTTTAGTTCGCATCGCGTGTCAGTGGGTATTTGCGAGAAATGTTCGAGTTTTGGTCAATACTCGTATCGAGTTTGATTAAGTAAAGGAATGCGAGTTGTAGCCGAATTCACGCTTTGAAAATTGTGATGAAATCCTTTTACATATGGAATTTCTGATTCTCAGTGATACGTAACTTATGTTCATTTCATGTTATAGTTTCATGTTTCAGAAATTCGCATACAAGGTTAATTGAACCTGACTGTTTTTATTTTAAGTGTTTTTGGGAGGGGGTTTCATTGGATTGGTTACGCATCATCTTATCATCCTAATTCATCAGAGTGACCATTGTCTATTTTTATCATCATGTCAGTCGAAAGTTTTGAATGTACGATTCGGCCCAGAAGAATCATCATTCTTAATGCAGGTGGGTCTTTGAAATTTCGTGAAAAAAAAAAAAAAAAAATATATATATATATATATATATATATATATATATATGTATATATATATGTGTATATATATAGATATATATATATATATATAAATAATATATATGATATGTATATATGTGTGTATATATATATATATATATATATATATATATATATATATATATATGTATCATATATATATATATATATATATATAGTATATATATATATATATATATATATATATATATATATATATATATATATATATATATATATATATATATTTATATTTATACATTCTCTCTCTCTCTCTCTCTCTCTCTCCTCTCTCTCTCTCTCTCTCTCTGTTCGCAAGTGGCCCCCTACGGAGAAAGGATTCTGAGCCATGGTTCAATTTCTAAGAATCGAGGGAGAGCATTATCTGAGAGCCATTTGTGCCGAAGACGGAGAGACTGTGATGGTTGTCCTTCCTCCTCCGGGGGACAAGTCTTCCTCCGGCGGGGCGCAAATCGAGGACAGTCTTTCTTCGGCTCGTTTTAGAGTCTTATCGAGGAATTCCTCGAGAGGGAGGGAAAAAGAAAGTAGAATAAAACGAATAAAAGAAAAAGGGGATGGGATTCATGTTTAGTGATGTTGTCGTTTCTTGATCAATGTTTGACACTTGGTTTTTATTTAGGATATTTGTTTTTTTTTAATTCACGAGGGCGCTAGTGTATTCCTTTAGTTTCTTTTATATTTATTAAATACATTTCTTCCGATTGTAAGCAAGTATTTGGTTCTAGCAAACTATATAATTGTAATTTTACAGAAATGTTTACTTATTTATTTATTTGCTGGTAAATTCTGGGGACGTTAATGTAATCCCTAAAAGATCTGTTTTTAAATTTATTTCTTCTTAATGTAAACAATAATTTCGTTCAAGCCAACTTGTATAAATGTTTTTTTTTACGATCTTTTTTTCCTCTTTTGAATTTTATCTTAATTTCTTCAGAGTGTAAACAAGTATCTTGTTCTAGCGCACTCATATAAGTTTACTTTTACGAATTGTGTAAGTTAATTTTGGTGGGGGGGTGGGGATGCGGTTGGGGCATTTCTTCTGAGTGTAAGTAAACGCCGTATGCAAATGAACTTATATTTTGTTAATTTTATTATGTTCTGTGGCTTATAATATTTAAAAGGTTACATATTTCTTGGATGTATCTTACTACATGCATTTAAATATCATTTTCTTATCTGGAATTATCAATATTTAATATAATTCATACTCACTCATGTCAGTCATTCGATGTTGGAAAAAAAAAAATTAGCGGCCTCTTGAATGCATTTTAATTTATATATACCGATATTAAGTGCATGTATTTCTTATTCTTGAAGTGATATATATTTAAAAAATAAGGAATAATGCCTAATATATCTGCTCATTTGCTAGATCACGTATAATGACGGACCTATTTTGTTAATAATATTGCTGGAATTTACGCCCGTAGCAAAACACTTGTGGGCGTGGTGGGCGTATTTCTTAATTAGTTTGCATTAATTAGTCATGACGTGTATGCTGTGGGAAAACGTTGGTGGCTGCAGACGTGTATGACCCAAATATACATTGAATTATTTCCTGAAGCTTATTATTGCTGAAAGAAGCAATTATAGCTGAAGTGGGCGACCAAGTTATACATGGAATTATTGGCTGACGCGATTATTTCCGAAAAATCAGTTGGTGCTGAAGTGGATGAGCCAGATGTACATGGAATTATTGGCTGAAGCGATTATTTCCGAAAAAAAAAACAATTGTTGCTGAAGTAGACGACCCAGATATATATGGAATTATCAGCTGAAGCGTTTATTTCCGAAGAATCAGCTGTTGCTGAAGTGGATGAGCCAGATATACATTATAATTATTGGCTGATGCGGATTATCGCCGTACAACCTAGATGTACGAATACTTTTGAATTTTTGTCTGAAGCGTATTATGGCTTAATACATAAAATATTGTTGAAGGGTACGACTCTGATGTATATTGAATTTTTGGCTGAATCGTATTATTTCCGAAAGCATAAATTATTGCTGAATTGTACTGCCAGGACTACATTATTATTATTATTATTGTTACTTGGATATTTACTTGTGGAAAGGATTATCTGGCGCTAAAGTTTACGACACCTGAAAGCATTGATTTCAGGTGAAGTGCGGTCATGCGGAAAGCATTCAACGTTGCTGAAGTGTATGGACGCTGAAAGCATTCATTGTAACTGAAGGCTATCTTCTCTGAACACCCTTGTGGGCGTGACAAGCAGGTTGCTTTGTAATTGTTGCCGACCCTTTGTTGCGGGAAACCCTTGTGGTCGTGACTCCTTTGAGGTAATACGAAGCGGCCTCGACGCTTAATCTTTCGAGATCCAAGTTACTGGACTTATTATTATTTTTTTTTGCAATCCCGTTTTAGTTTTCTGTTGAAGAAATCTATTGAGATGGCTCTGTCTGTCCGTCCGCACTTTTCCTGTCCGCACTTTATCTGTCCGCCCTCAAATTTTAAAAAAGCACTGAGGCTAGAGTGCTGAAAATTAGTATGTCTATCATCCACCCTCCAACCATCAAACATACCAAATTGCAGCCCTCTATCCTTGATAGTTTTTTATTTTATTCAAGATTAAAGCTAGCTACAACCGTGCGTCTGGCAACGCTATAGGAATGCCCAACACCGGGGCGTGGCTGAAAGCTTCGTGGGACACGGCCCATACCGAAAGATATATCTGTTTTCGGTGGCCTTAATTACACGTTGTACAGAAAAGTCGATTGCGCATAAGAAACTTTATTTTGGGGCGGTCTAAGACGTCCATATAATTACGTAAACTTGATTGTCGTTCGTATCTTAATGTGTTAGGTGAAGGTTTACTTTTGTGCAATTTAATTGACCAAATGTTTTTATATATTTGTATATATATATATATATATATATTATATATATATATATATATATATAGAGCGAGAGAGAGCGGAGAGGAATGAGAGAGAGAGAGAGAGAGAGAGAATGTGTACGAAGATACGTGTTCGTGTTTGTATAGGACAACTCAAGTTTTCCATAAAAGAAAAAAAAAAACTTCAACTGTTGTAGGGTAGTAAAGAATAAAAGACCTCCGGAACTGAGAAGTTCGACAGCGAGCCACATTTACTGCATATTGGCGCTTCTGCTGTTCATCTATATCCAGACTTGTTATATTTGCCACAATCCCATCGCATCCAGTTATTTACCTCATTTGTTCAATTCCCCCAATAGTCTGAAACAAAGAATTATATAGAAAACGCGAATTTCTACCTGTGAGAATTGATGATCAGCTCAGTTGTCTGGTAAACTATTTTGATGATAATGGTAATGATCGAAAATAATTGTATTAAGAGAAAAGCTTATTTTATGAAAATAACTTGGCAAAAAAAAAAAAAAAAAGTTTGTGTTTGTAATGTAATATCACATTTAGATCATTGTGTTGAGAACAGTTTTGCCTCGAAAGATAACTGTTAGGTAGAAATTCATGTTTTAGATTTAACCTTTTGTTTCAGACTATTGGGGGAATGGAATAAATGAGGATTGTGGCAAATGTAACAAGTCTGGATATTGATGAACAGAAGAAGCGCCAATATGTAGTGAATGCGGCTCGCTGTCGAACTTCTCAGTTCCGCAGGTCTTTTATTCTTTACTACCCGACAACAGTTGAAGTTTTTTTTTATGGAAAACTTGAGTTGTTCTATACGAACACGTATCTTCGTACACATTCTCTCTCTCTCTCTCTCTCTCTCTCGTTCAAACTAATAAACACTGAGAATTCTGAAGTTTTATAAATCGCCATTAACTGCGCTCTCTCTCTCTCTCTCTCTCTCTCTCTCTCTCTCTCTCTCTCTCTCTCTCTCTCTCTCTCTCGTTCAAACTAATAAACACTGAGAATTTTGAAGTTTTATAAATCGCCATTAACTGCATTAATTGCAGCTCTCTCTCTCTCTCTCTCTCTCTCTCTCTCTCTCTCTCTCTCTCTCTCTCGTTCAAACTAAGAAACACTAAGAATTCTGAAGTTTAATAAATCTCCATTAACTGCATTAATTGCAGTCCTCTCTCTCTCTCTCTCTCTCTCTCTCTCTCTCTCTCTCTCTCTCTCTCTCTCTCTCTCTCTCCATCACTGAGCATTAAAGGCCTAATTTATTTTAACGGGCGGACGACTTCAGTCCACACTCTACCTGGGCACTCGCAGCCGAACGAAGGCCTCTGTTCTCGAGCTTAACCAAGAAACTTAAAGTAAGCTTATGCGGCTTAATCTCTTAGGAAGTTTGGATGGGCTCTGAACGTCACTCTTTACAGAGGAAGGGAAGGTGTAGTAGTTGTTAGGGTATAATCCCACTCATTTTGTCCATTAGCTGAAGGGATGGCTGGTTGATGGGGTATTAATATATTAAAGTTTACCCGTATAAAGTTGTTGTACGCGTAGGCATAATTTTTAAACAAATCCCATAGTCTTGAAACATTCTGAAACATCCACACACAGTTCTATTCAGAAACTTCTGGAATTTTACATTAGTCTTCAGATATAAAAACCCCACTATGTGACAACACTTTTTCCTGCCCTTCCCCCCGACTTTGTCATGCTAGCACTTTTGAAGTCGACTCCTATTTCCAATAATGATTAGTTATATTATTCTGATTGACCGGCTCATTCTCTCCCTTTCTTGCAACATGATCGGACCAACTTGTTTTATATTTCCATTTCTTTGTTAACTTTTTTCAAGACTAGTAATTTATATATATATATATATATATATATATGATATATATATATATATATATACGTATAAGTAATATATATATATATATATATATATATATATATATATATATATTTTTTGTGTATATATATATTGTAAAACATATATTACATATACTGTATATATAATATAATATAGCGATATACTATAATATATAGATATATATATATTATATATATATATATATATAGTCTCAGTAATTTGGGCGGCTACTTGGAAATCTTAGCTTGATGATAAATAACAGTGCCAAGACCAGGAAGAACATTCTTTATTAAACGAGCTTTCGAGGTTTAAAACCTCATCTTCAGGCTGAAAAAATGACAAGGATGAAAATCACTAAAAAATTACATTAAAATGAATTGTCTTATTAAAAGCTTCAGTAAGAATATAAAATAAAACGAACATCACATACAAACTAAATATTAAAAATTACGAAAAAACTAAAACAAAACGCTAAACATACAAAAACAGAAATAAAAATAAAAATAATATGAAAGGTAAACAAACTACACTCAAAAATAAAATGGCTACGACCCACTTTGTGTACCTACTATGAAACTATATGATAGCTAGTTGAATACCGGACGAGTTGTTGTTCAATTCCGGTTTCATTTTCTTAATAAACAGCGACTCTGAAATTAAAAGGTCCAGTCTATTTGAGCAAAAAGACAGTACTCTAAAATCTAGGTGAGTGAAAGGATGGTCCTGTGCTAAACTGTGTTCCCTTATGGCAGAAAAAGGTGGTTTAGAAAGAGGAAACCTAGTTCTAACGGAAAGACCTCTGTGTTGCAAAATTCTGTGTCTAAGCCAGCGGGAACTGGATCCCACGTATCGCAGACCACACTGCGAACAGGTAAACAAATAAACGACACTCGAATTAAGGTCCACAGGAAGAGCAGGCTTCTCCCTCAAAAGTGATCCTACAGTAAAAGTGGGTTAGTAAAAAACAAATCTGAAACTAACTTGAGGAAAACTATGCTTAAGTATTTCTTGTAACTTTTTTCGTACCAAGTAGCTACTATGACCAAGGAAAGGCAGTTTAATATACTTTACATCTTTACTAGCAGTACTGTACACCGGTCTGGGACAAAATTTCTCATCTAGAAAATTTTTCAGAACTTTGTAAAAGACAAATACGGGATAAGAATTTTCGGAAAAATAATTCTGGAGGAAGACCATGTCTTGATGAAATAAATTAAAATCACAACAGACATTGTAAGCTCTATTTATCATAGTACGTATTGAATTAATTTTAAACAACTTTGGTGAAAAACTAAGATAATTCAATCCCAAGCCAGTAAAAGTACTTTTCCTATAAACGGAAGTCTCAAATTTACCTCTATTTCTGTGTACCTGAACATCTAAAAATGACAACATATTATCCTGTTCTGTCTCACAAGTAAAAGAAATATTAGGATGACGAGAGTTAAAATATTCAAAAAATAAATCCACGTGTGAACGTTCCTTAAACACAAGGAAAGTGTCATCCACGTACCTACGGTAATACAAAGGTTTGAAAGCAACAGGGCATTCAGACATCCAAATCTTTTCTTCAACAATAAAACCCATGAAACAATCTGCATATACAGGTCCAAGGGAATTTCCCATAGCAACTCCATCTATTTGATTATATAATTTACCATCAAAAGTAAAAATGCCATCAGTTGTAGCCAATTGTAATAATTTTCGCAAATCTACTTTACTAAGTCCAAAAGTTGTCACGTGGTTTTCACAAATATTATTAAGAATAATGTCAGTTGTTTCTTTTAATGGGATATTTGTGAAAAGAGAGGTTACATCAAAACTAGCCATTGCAACATCTTGGTTAAAATCGAAAGATGTTGTAATGGCTAGTTTTGATGTAACACCTCTTTTCACAAATATCCCATTAAAAGAAACAACTCGTCCGGTATTCAACTAGCTATCATATAGTTTCATAGTAGGTACACAAAGTGGGTCGTTAGCCTTTTATTTTTAGTGTAGTTTTGTTTACCTTTCATATTATTTTTATTTTTATTTCTGTTTTTGTATGTTTAGCGTTTTGTTTTAGTTTTTTCGTAATTTTTAATATTTAGTTTGTATGTGATGTTCGTTTTATTTTATATTCTTACTGAAGCTTTTAATAAGACAATTCATTTTAATGTAATTTTTTAGTGATTTTCATCCTTGTCATTTTTTCAGCCTGAAGATGAGGTTTTAAACCTCGAGCTCGTTTAATAAAGAATGTTCTTCCTGGTCTTGGCACTGTTATTTATCATCAACTATATAGCTATATATATATATATATATATATATATATATATATATATATAGTTTATATATATATATATATATGATATATATATTATATATAATATATGTGTGTGTGTGTGTTTGTGTGTGTAAAATGTGTCAATACACGTTTGTATGTATGTAGTAAAAAGGTTTTGCACTGACAGAGAAGCGTGCAAGCATAAAATCTTCGTCGGAATCTGATAGCGCTGTTTATCAAACCTTGAGCCAGAATCATAAATATTCTCTGAAAGCTTTTAAAATCTCACGAACTTCCAAGACTCCCAGGTTGCCTGGTATTAGGGAAGGCTTAGGTTGGGACTCTGCATAAAGATTATTCATTATGTAAAACATATATACGTCTAGTTTTTCGTTGCTATCTCGTTAAAAACCTCTCTTATGTGTTTTCGTAATCTCATTTTTAGTTTTCTGTAAAAGAAAACCCTTGTGGCGGCTTTGTCTGTCCGTCCACTCTTTTTCTGTCCGCTCTCAGATCTTAAAAATCTACTGAGAATAGAGGACTGGAAATTGGCATGTTGATCATCCACCCTCCAATCATCAAACATTCCAAATTGCAGCCCTGTAGCCTATGTAGTTTTTATTTTATTTAAGGTTAAAGTTAGCCATAATCGTGCTTCTGGGAACATTGTAAGACAGGCCACCACTGGGCCGTGGTTAAAGTTTCGTAGGCCACGGCTCATACAGCATTATAACGAGACCACCGAAAGATAGCTTTATTTTCGATGGCTTTGATAATTGTAAGTTGTAGCGGCTGTACACTTCGGCGCATTTGTCACTTGTTTTTTGAACGACTACATTCTAGAGTCCCCTTTCACAGGCAGTTTTCCAACAAGGAGTGAGATTGCAAGACTTGCCCTAAGACGGCAAAATCGCGAGATGTATACTAGTATTGCACCAGCCTTTTTTTTTTTTTTTTTTTTTTTTTTGACATGCCTCCAGGTTAGGTTAGGTTAAGTTAGGATAGTTCTAAGATGGCTCTCAAGGTCATTTGGGTTTTGGAAACATAATGAGATTATTTTCTAGAAGATTCTATGGTTTTCAAGATACGGCGTCCCGCTTTTTCAGGGCAGGTTCAGTACTCGGTTACAGTTTACAGTTCGGGAAAATGCACCCCAGACGATGAAAAGATAAAATGATCATAAAATGTTTTGCAAGTGATCCTCCCCTCACGCCAACTGTCTACTAGCACTACTAGACGATGAAGAGAGAAATTTCGCCATTGAATTCTTTGCCAATCTTCATCCGTATGGGTTTAGTGCCATCAGTACATCTCACATGATGCACTGCACGCATTTCTTAAGGTTGTTTGCAGCATCCCTTCGCCCTCCTAGATGTAACCCCTTCCATTCTTCTTATTGTACCTCCGTTCATATTCTCATTCTTCCAATCCTCAACCCTCTCCTAACAACAGTTTCAAAGTGCAACTGCGATATTTTCCTCCTGTTACACCTATCACTTCTTACTGTCAATTTCCCTTTCAGCGCTCGAACTTTCGCCTTAATTCTATATTCCAATTCCAGTTGCAAAAATCTTCGTTCCTTTACATCTAAGTCATCAGAGGGATGTGGCTTCGCTGCTCCTCAGACCTCGGGTTCTGGATCATGAAATTTCGCTAAATGCTTTCAAGCTAAAGTCTCACCAACTCCTTGATAATGACGTTGGTGGGGGAGGGAAGTGGAGAGGGAGGAGAGAGAGTGAGGAAGAAAGGGGATTAGACTAATAATAATATATAAGGAAGTAGCCCATTTTTTTTATAGTTCACCTATTAGGGAGGTAATATGTTGCTGAGATTTAGGTGGAAGGGATTTCAAAAGGTCAGAATTTTCAGGCGCATTTTGGAGGCTCCTTACCCTTTATTGATGCAAACAATTTGAAGTCAATTATTCAGGCGTGAATTTTAGGGAAAAAAAATTGAGCAGTTTGCGTCAAGTACATAAAACATATACGAACTTATATACATGTTTATATCGATATATAATATATATATATATATATATATATATATATATATATATATATATATAGCATATATATACATCGAGCTACAAATATCCTTTAATATCTAATTCACTCTACCTCGGATTATATTTTCATATATGCTTAAGCCGAAGGGGAATTTTATTAGGCGATAATAGAATTGTCGGCGCCCAGGCGCGAACCTAGGACACCATACAAAACCAGGAACGTCGGTGAAGCTTTTACCCACTCCACCACCGCAGTGTGATATGACAATATATATATAATATATATATATAATATATATATATATATATATTAATATATATATATATTTTTTGTATAGATACACATATATACACATACATACATATATGTGTGTTTATTTGCATTATATGAGGTGAGAGAAAATTCCGTCTCTAAAAGGACTTATAAAATAACCATTAACTAGACAAGGGAAAATCACCAGCTAGCGCGCGCCCGTGTGTATGTGTGTGTCCCTTCCCTCTTGAAGTAGTTGGCCGTGGAGTTAATGAATTTAGGAAGTTGGCTGCTTTTAATTGGAAACTACAACAAGCTTTGAATTGCTTGGACATGTTGTTCGCAGGAATTAACGAAAAAGGAAAGAAAGTTCTTGTTTGAGGTTCAGGATGGGTTGGGGACGTCTACGTTTCTTGTCCGAGTGCCTTTTTTGGTTTATGTGTACGCACGCACACATACACACATATATATTTATATATATATATATA
>NC_061092.1:27960729-27968229 GCF_015104395.2 Macrobrachium nipponense | reverse complement strand
CGTCCTCTCCCACCATCGCCATCATCGTTCTTGATGGTTGTGATTGTGTGTGATCTCTGAAGTCTCCCATTTCCTTGAACTATTATTGGATTGTTTCTTCCGGTTCTCTTGTGATTGTGATTGCAGGTGGTCTCCACGATAGGTTTCAAATCTCTCCCCCCCCCCCCTCTCCTTCCCCAATATGACCTTTGACCCTTTCAATGGCAGTTTTCATTTCGAAAAGGTCATTATCGGGGCATCATCAGCTTTAACGAGGGAAATTCAGTCTGCGGTTTATTGCGCCTTTCGTCGTTTGGGTATGATTGGTATGGACTTAGTATTTTTCGTTAGAATTTTTTATTGCATTTCTTCACTTCCAATGCTGGAGGTGATGCGTTCCTTTCGTGTCAGCTTATTTTTTTTTCATTTTATATTAATATTTTAAATTAATTTCCTCATTTCCAATATTTTAAGTGATGAGTTTCTTTCGTCGTTCATTTTTTAGAATGAGTTTCTATTACTTTCTCATTGGGATATTATCCAAACATGTTTCTCTTACCTTATATATATATATACTATATATATATATATATATATATATATATATATATTGTCTGTATACTATAAGTTATATACTATATATATATATATATATATATATATATATATATGTGTATAAGTATGTATAGGATATATATATATATATAGATATATATATATTATATATATATATATATATATATATATATATATTATAAATACATTGCATATCCATATCTTGTAATTCATGGGCCAAATGAATTATCAGTTGTTGGGTGGTGTAACCATTTTTATTTAGTAATACATTTTGAACCATGATACAACCAGCTTAATTTATCAAGAAATGCCTGCATTTCTCTTTATCTATCTTTGTTACAGTCTCTTATGTATTTAAAGTGTATATTACATGGTGTATATTATATCAACTGTTTTACCTCATTCGTGGACGAAGAAGTGTCATACTCTGTGAATTTCACAGTAGTACCGCAGTTACCTAAGTGAATTTGTATACCATTATCCCTCTTGTGTAATTCCTTTCCGAGTTCGCAATTAGAAAAGTTATCACATATTTCCTGTGTTAAGTAAAAGATTCTGCGCTGTTAAGGAAAGGTTTTTGTGCCGGTTGTTATGTATGTCTTTGTAATTAGATTTTTGGTTAATTATACTGAGTCAATAAATTTCCTCTAACGATGTCTTACTTTTTTTTTTCATTCCAGGTGAGTTCCGTTAATTGCATCAGCAGGTATAGTGGAGAATCGTGGAGTATGATATAGGTAAGAGTGAATGTGTGTTTTTTTTT
This sequence comes from Macrobrachium nipponense, assembly GCF_015104395.2. NCBI lineage: Eukaryota > Metazoa > Arthropoda > Malacostraca > Decapoda > Palaemonidae > Macrobrachium > Macrobrachium nipponense. The sequence continues at coordinate 27,966,911 of NC_061092.1, read as the reverse complement.
TTGCTCACGTTTTTTTTCTTTCGAATTAAGACGATTAAAAAGATCTTGAGTAATTGCCTTCTAAGTTCTGGTTTTGTACGTTTATAGGATTGACGTCAAACGAACAGGTTATTTAGGATTTTCTTTAGATAAAATCATATATATGTGAAACCGTAAACTTGTCGCCATCGTTTATCTCAGCGAAATAAACCTCATCGTATTCGGTTTGCCTTGAAATACAGATTTAAATACGCTCGTATGCAGATGGTGCTGCCAATTGAGTTGTCTCATTGCAAACTGTCATGTCACTTCTGATGCGAAACTGTTTTCGTGTAACTGAAGAGGATCCTGTTCCCCATTATCTGGACGGGCAGTAGTTTTCTCGTTTTCCTATGAAGTGGTTTGTAATTGATATCTCATATTTATATCCCCTTTGGAGGGAAGTGCCGTCAGTGCACCTCATGCGCTGCACTGTGGGTTCTTTGCGGCGTCCCTTCGGCCCCTAGCTGCAACGCCCTTTCATTCCTTTTCACTGTACTTCCGTTCATATTCTCTCTCTTCCATCTTACTTTTCTCCACCGTGGGAATTACTGGTCCCACAAGAGCGCCAGGGTCTTCTTTATCAGCCTTCTATAATATATATTTTATAGCGATGACATTATTGGGGGTTTTAATTTAACGGGAATTGCTGTTTGTGTATGCTTGTCAATATGTATAAATACGCATAAAATACACATGATTAGATATTCATATTTATATATATGTATATATATAGACACTAATATATATATATATATATATATATATATATATATATATATATATAGTATATGTATATATATATGTATATATATATATATATATATATATATATATATATATATGTATGTATATATATATACATGTATATGTATGTGTGTGTGTGTATATAAACATACCAGAAAAGAGGTTTACATCACACCCAGACATCAGTTTCAATGTGCGCCCACCAATTCGAGGACACGCGACCCAAAGGAGAGTTGAAATAGCGCATGTTTCGAATGCACGCACAGTCGCGGACGAGCTAACGTGAGCGTCTTCTTCTTCTTCTTATTCTTCTTCTTCTTTCTTCTTCTTCAGCTTTTGCCCACTTCTAAGCGGGGTCGCCGTTTCCTGTCAGCCTCCTCCACGTTCCTCTGTATAATGCATCCTGACTTCTTATTTGACCTTTCTCCCGCACGTCTTTTCCTATTTTATCCTTCCATCTGAACTTTTTAGCCCTCCCTTCTTCTTCTTCCCTTCTCTTCCATGTTCACAATAATCCTTTAACACACATGATCTTCTTCTCTACGCATGGCATGACCAAACCAGTTTAGTAGTCTCCTCCCAGTGTAGTCTTCTGTCCCGGCTTAAATTACGCGTTGGACTAGTGGTTTACAAGCTCGCCTACCGATTCGGTAGTCCCGAGTTCGATTTCCCGCTCTGCCAACATGGAATCAGAGGAATTTGTTTCTGGTGATTAGAAATTCATTTCTCGATTTAATGTGTTTCGGATCCCACAATAAGCTGTAGGTCCCGTTGCTAGGTAACCATTTGGTTCCTAGCCACGTAAAAAATATCTAATCCTTCGGGCCAGCCCTAGGAGAGCTGTTAATCAGCTCAGTGGTCTGGTTAAGCTAAGATATAACTTCTGTCCCGGGCCTTCTTCGGTACTTCCCGTATCTTTGCTGTTCCTCTAATAAATTTACTCTGATACTTTCTCTTCTTGGGTCTCCACACGTCCGTGTAGGAACGGTTATGTGATCGTCATCTCATCCAACAAGGAAATGGAGAAGTACTATAGTAGATTCACATCAACCGTGCATCCGATGTCTAAGCTAGTCCCTTACGACGCTCCTGACTGGCTGTTGATAAGCCAATCACAGTGCTGGAAACTCTCAGTCTCTCGAGAGTTCACACAGGCAGGATGAATGTTCCGTCTCTCCTGAGAGATACGTCTGTCAAAAGTACCCCTCAGGAGAAGTGGAACATACATCCTGCCTATGTGAACTCTCGAGAGAGACTGAGTCTCCTGCACTGTGATATGCTTATCAACAGAGCCAATCAGGAGCGTCGTATGGGACGGGCCTAGACACCAAATGCACGGTTGATGTGAATCTACTATAGTTATCCTAATTGAATTTGATTTTTAAAACGGAGGCCGAAATTCGAGGACTGCGGACTAAAGTAAGAAGAAAGATTTGGAGGTCTTAGAGAGAGAGAGAGAGAGAGAGAGAGAGAGAGAGAGAGAGAGAGAGAGAGAGAGAGAGAGAGAGAAGTTAGTAGGCTGATCTGAACGAGATCCACTGGCCCAGATATTTTAATTAGCGGTTTGAAAGGCCTCAGAGGCAAATCCCCGTCTCTGATCATTCTTCTTGGGATAATGGTGATATAATAGATAGTACTGATGTTATCTCATTCCGTTCTTTAAAGACAATTGGATTTTTGGAATCTAATTCGTGATTTTCCATCCAATTGACAGCTTCCTAAAATTATAGTACTAGTGTTCCATACCCCTTCTTCTCTCTCTCTCTCTCTCTCTCTCTCTCTCTCTCTCTCTCTCTCTCTCTCTCCTATAGCAGCTGCAGTTATTCAGCCACCTTTACTCCTTTTTCATCTCGGTGTATCGATACAAAGGCGTATCCTAAACCCAAATTAGTCTTCTGTATTTTTGACGTTCTTTATTTTTCGCGCTTTTTATTTTTCGGTCACTATATTTTTTCCTCTCTGCATTTTTCGCGCTCTTTAATTTTTTTGCCTTCTTTATTTTTTGCGTTTTTTATTTGTTGCGCTTTTTATTTTTCATGTTCTTTGTTTTTCTGCTCTCTAATTTTTAGAATGTGTAGCATTGTGCGCAGAATGTATTCTAGTTGGTGTGTGTTTGTGTATGTGTGTGTGTTTGTGTGTAGAATACTGAATATCCTAAACAGCAAAATGACATGGGATCCCATTGTTAAGGACTTCGCCAGAGCTCGTTAAAGAGAACCGTACTGCGAACTCCTTTGGGTAATGGTGAGGCCTGTAATTGTCTGGATCACTGAACAGTAACAAGAGTAGCAGTCCAGATAATGATCATTAAAAATAATCCCGCGATTTAAGCATCTTTGTTGCTATATTTTTGTCTGTTGTTTTCCTGGAAATTTTGATGTGTCCTTTGGTCGGAGTTACTTGTAATAAATGGTAAGAAAATGAGACATATTTAGTTCAGTAAACTGCAAACAATTGTAAATTGTAGAACAGAGGTTAAAAGGAATATTGAGAACGTTTGTATTAAAGTCTCTCTCTCTCTCTCTCTCTCTCTCTCTCTCTCTCTCTCTCTCTCTCTCTCTCTCTCTCTCTCTCTCTCTCTCTCTTGAATTTTAACTAAATTTTCTTTTCTAAAAACTTATAATTTCTTTCGGAATTATCTATTACCTTCTGTTATTTCTTTTAAATGAACAACATATTCGTTGGAAGCTTGGATATCATGTCAAGGGCACTTGTGTGTTTGTTCAATATGAATAGGGTTCATCGTCTGGATAATAATAATAATAAAATAATAAGAATAATAATAATAATAATAACAACCACCAGAAATTCCTGAAGCCGAACCAAGTAAGAGACTCTGGGAAAACATATGGAGCAATCCGGTATCACACAACAAACATGCAACATGGCTCCAGGAAGTCAAGGAAGAAGAAACAGGGAGAATAAAACAAAGATTTCACGGAGATCACGACAGACACAGTCAGAACACCAACTAAAGAAAATAACCACAAACTGGAAAACCCCAGGTCCCGATGAAGTCCATGGATACTGGCTCAAAAACTTCAAGGCCCTACACCCACGAATAGCAGAACAACTCCAGCATTGATCTCAAATCACCAAGCACCCAAATGGATGACCACAGGAAGAACATCCTTAGTACAAAAAGACAAGAGTAAGGAAATATAGCCAGTAACTACAGGCCTATCACCTGCCTACCAATATGTGGAAGTTACTAACAGGTATCATCAGTGAAAGGCTATACAACTACCTAGAGGAGACAAACACCATCCCCTACCAACAGAAAGGCTGCAGAAGGAAGTGTAGGGGCACAAAAGACCAGCTCCTGATAGACAAAATGGTAATGAAGAACAGTAGGAGAAGGAAAAACCAACCTAAGCATGGCATGGATAGACTATAAGAAAGCCTTCGACATGATACCACACACATGGCTAATAGAATGCCTGAAAATATATGGGGCAGAGGAAAATACCATCAGCTTGCCTCAAAAATACAATGTGCAACTGGAATACAATACTTACAAGCTCTGGAATAAGACTAGCAGAGGTTAATATCAGGAGAGGGATCTTCCAGGGCGACTCACTGTCCCCACTACTCTTCGTAGTAGCCATGATTCCCATGACAAAAGTACTACAGAAGATAGATGCCGGGTACCAACTCAAGAAAAGAGGCAACAAAATCAACCATCTGATGTTCATGGACGACATCAAGCTGTATGGTAAGAGCATCAAGGAAATAGATACCCTAATCCAGACTGTAAGGATTGTATCTGGGGACATCAGAATGGAGTTTGGAATAGAAAAATGCGCCTTAGTCAACATACAAAAAGGCAAAGTAACGAGAACTGAAGGGATAAAGCTGCCAGATGGGAGCAACATCAAACACATAGATGAGACAGGATACAAATACCTGGGAATAATGGAAGGAGGAGATATAAAACACCAAGAGATTGAAGGACACGATCAGGAAAGAATATATGCAGAGACTCAAGGCGATACTCAAGTCAAAACTCAAAACGCCGGAAATATGATAAAAGCCATAAAACCATGGGCAGTGCCAGTAATCAGATACAGCGCAGGAATAGTGGAATGGACGAAGGCAGAACTCCGCAGCATAGATCAGAAAACCAGGAAACAAATGACAATACACAAGGCACTACACCCAAGAGCAAATACGGACAGACTATACATAACACGAAAGGAAGGAGGGAGAGGACTACTAAGTATAGAGGACTGCGTCAACATTGAAAACAGAGCACTGGGGCAATATCTGAAAACCAGTGAAGACGAGTGGCTAAGAGTGCATGGGAAGAAGGACTAATAAAAGTAGACGAAGACCCAGAAATATACAGAGACAGGAGAAAGACAGAAAGAACAGAGGACTGGCACAACAAGCCAATGCACGGACAATACATGAGACAGACTAAAGAACTAGCCAGCGATGACAATTGGCAATGGCTACAGAGGGGAGAGCTAAAGAAGGAAACTGAAGGAATGAATAACAGCGGACACCAAAGATCAGGCCCTAAGAACCAGATATGTTCAAAGTACGATAGACGGAAATAACATCTCTCCCATATGTAGGAAGTGCAATACGAAAAATGAAACCATAAACCACATAGCAAGTGAATGCCCGGCACTTGCACAGAACCAGTACAAAAAGAGGCATGATTCAGTGGCAAAAGCCCTCCACTGGAGCCTGTGCAAGAAACATCAGCTACCCTTGCAGTAATAAGTGGTACGAGCACCAACCTGAGGGAGTGATAGAAAACGATCAGGCAAAGATCCTCTGGGACTATGGTATCAGAACGGATAGGGTGATACGTGCAAATAGACCAGACGTGACGTTGATTGACAAAGTCAAGAAGAAAGTATCACTCATTGATGTCGCAATACCATGGGACACCAGAGTTGAAGAGAAAGAGATGGGAAAAAAAAGCGATAAGTATCAAGATCTGAAAATAGAAATAAGAAGGATATGGGATATGCCAGTGGAAATCGTACCCATAATCATAGGAGCACTAGGCACGATCCCAAGATCCCTGAAAAGGAATCTAGAAAAACTAGAGGCTGAAGTAGCTCCAGGTCTCATGCAGAAGAGTGTGATCCTAGAAACGGCACACATAGTAAGAAAAGTGATGGACTCCTAAGGAGGCAGGATGCAACCCGGAACCCCACACTATAAATACCACCCAGTCGAATTGGAGGACTGTGATAGAGCAAAAAAAAAAAAAAAAAAAAAAAAAAAATAATAATAATAATAATAATAATAATAATAATAATAATAATAATGAACCAAACAAAAACTTCTCAGCTTTCTTCTGAAGACTGAAAAAGAACCCACAAAATTACTGTTTAACGTTTTTACTTATAAGTAATAAAATGTAAATGCTTATAAATAAACACGTTATGCACAGTAAT
>NC_061092.1:27923229-27955729 GCF_015104395.2 Macrobrachium nipponense | reverse complement strand
ACATCAATGAGTGATACTTTCTTCTTGACTTTGTCAATCAACGTCACGTCTGGTCTATTTGCACGTATCACCCTATCCGTTCTGATACCATAGTCCCAGAGGATCTTTGCCTGATCGTTTTCTATCACTCCCTCAGGTTGGTGCTCGTACCACTTATTACTGCAAGGTAGCTGATGTTTCTTGCACAGGCTCCAGTGGAGGGCTTTTGCCACTGAATCATGCCTCTTTTTGTACTGGTTCTGTGCAAGTGCCGGGCATTCACTTGCTATGTGGTTTATGGTTTCATTTTTCGTATTGCACTTCCTACATATGGGAGAGATGTTATTTCCGTCTATCGTACTTTGAACATATCTGGTTCTTAGGGCCTGATCTTGTGCCGCTGTTATCATTCCTTCAGTTTCCTTCTTTAGCTCTCCCCTCTGTAGCCATTGCCAATTGTCATCGCTGGCTAGTTCTTTAGTCTGTCTCATGTATTGTCCGTGCATTGGCTTGTTGTGCCAGTCCTCTGTTCTTTCTGTCTTTCTCCTGTCTCTGTATATTTCTGGGTCTTCGTCTACTTTTATTAGTCCTTCTTCCATGCACTCTTTAGCCACTCGTCTTCACTGGTTTTCAGATATTGCCCCAGTGCTCTGTTTTCAATGTTGACGCAGTCCTCTATACTTAGTAGTCCTCTCCCTCCTTCCTTTCGTGTTATGTATAGTCTGTCCGTATTTGCTCTTGGGTGTAGTGCCTTGTGTATTGTCATTTGTTTCCTGGTTTTCTGATCTATGCTGCGGAGTTCTGCCTTCGTCCATTCCACTATTCCTGCGCTGTATCTGATTACTGGCACTGCCCATGTGTTTATGGCTTTTATCATATTTCCGGCGTTGAGTTTTGACTTGAGTATCGCCTTGAGTCTCTGCATATATTCTTCTATTTCCTGATCGTGTCCTTCATCTCTTGGTGTTTTATATCTCCTCCTTCCATTATTCCCAGGTATTTGTATCCTGTCTCATCTATGTGTTTGATGTTGCTCCCATCTGGTAGCTTTATCCCTTCAGTTCTCGTTACTTTGCCTTTTTGTATGTTGACTAAGGCGCATTTTTCTATTCCAAACTCCATTCTGATGTCCCCAGATACAATCCTTACAGTCTGGATTAGGGTATCTATTTCCTTGATGCTCTTACCATACAGCTTGATGTCGTCCATGAACATCAGATGGTTGATTTTGTTGCCTCTTTTCTTGAGTTGGTACCCGGCATCCATCTTCTGTAGTACTTTTGTCATGGGGAATCATGGCTACTACGAAGAGTAGTGGGGACAGTGAGTCGCCCTGGAAGATCCCTCTCCTGATATTAACCTCTGCTAGTCTTATTCCAGAGCTTGTAAGTATTGTATTCCAGTTGCACATTGTATTTTTGAGGAAGCTGATGGTATTTTCCTCTGCCCCATATATTTTCAGGCATTCTATTAGCCATGTGTGTGGTATCATGTCGAAGGCTTTCTTATAGTCTATCCATGCCATGCTTAGGTTGGTTTTTCCTTCTCCTACTGTTCTTCATTACCATTTTGTCTATCAGGAGCTGGTCTTTTGTGCCCCTACACTTCCTTCTGCAGCCTTTCTGTTGGTAGGGGATGGTGTTTGTCTCCTCTAGGTAGTTGTATAGCCTTTCACTGATGATACCTGTTAGTAACTTCCACATTATTGGTAGGCAGGTGATAGGCCTGTAGTTACTGGCTATATTTCCCTTACTCTTGTCTTTTTGTACTAAGGATGTTTTCTTCCTGTGGTCATCCATTTGGGTGCTTGGTGATTTGAGATACAATGCTGGAGTTGTTCTGCTATTCGTGGGTGTAGGGCCTTGAAGTTTTTTGAGCCAGTATCCATGGACTTCATCGGGACCTGGGGTTTCCAGTTTGGTATTTTCTTTAGTTGGTGTCTGACTGTGTCTGTCGTGATCTCCGTGAATCTTTTGTTTTATTCTCCCTGTTTCTTCTTCCTTGACTTCCTGGAGCCATGTTGCATGTTTGTTGTGTGATACCGGATTGCTCCATATGTTTTCCCAGAGTCTCTTACTTGGTTCGGCTTCAGGAATTTCTGGGTGGTTGTCTTCCCCTCTTAGTTGGCTGTATAGTCTTTTCTGGTTGGTTCCGAATAGTTTGTTCTGTTGGTATCCCTTATTCCTGTTCATGTACCGTTGGATCTTGTGTGCTTTGGCCTTAAGCCTCTGTTTTACATCTTCTATTGTGTTGTTTAGTCCCCTCTCTTGTACTTTGTACTTCTCGTTGAGTTCCTCCCTGGTTTTCTTGCTTCTTAGCCTTTTTTCTGCCATCTCTTTCAGTTTACTCAAGTCAGATCTCATCACCATGATTTGCTTTTCCAGGCGCCTTTTCCAAGGAGGTTGCTGTTTTGGTTTCTGTTGGGTTGGTTGTGACGGTGGTGTTGGTGTTCGCATCCCCATCAGTTCTGCTACTAATCTTGCTCCTGCATATGTCAAGTTTATTTGTCATTTGTTTCGTGATATTATATTATTATTATATTATTATTATTATTATTATTATTATTATTATTATTATTATTATTATTCAAAAAACGAACCCCATTCCTATGGAACAATCCCACCAAAAGGGCCGCTGACTTGAAATTCAAACTTCCAAAGAATATAGTGTTCATTAGAAAGATTAACAAGGTAACGGGAATTACAGAAAGAAGAGATCTCTTGTATTAAAAAAGAAAAAAACCAAATTAGTTGAAAAATAGAGCATAATTTAAGTAAATTATTAAGAGAATGGTTATGCCACGTCGGTAGTTGATATGGGAATCAGGGTTGCCGTTGTGAGGAATTTCGTCTATTAGTGTGGCTTTCTGGTGACATCTTGCAACTCCCCGTGGCTTTTCCGACCACAGGCCACGGCACTGAAGAATAAAATTCTTCACTTTGCCTCTTTATGTTTTATTATGAAAATAAAGGTATAAAACATATCCTGCTTACTTATATAAGTGAATTTTATTGAAATCCTTTATTTGTCTTCGTCAAAAATACTTTATGTTAAGCTAATGACGTGTAGTTTTCTACCACAACGGAAAATAATTCTGCATCGGAAAATACGCATTCTAATCATTAAATCATAAATAACGTAAAAAAAAAATCAGATGAGCTGCATATGATAACACTGCTAAAAGCCAATGTTGTGAAAAAAAAACGCACCACTGATGGGAGTCCTTCTGATATGCTGAAGGCTGATTTAGAATTAATGGTTAGTGATCGTCATTATAATGTCCAAAGATAATGGTTCTTTCCATCCGCATTTCTCAACCATTAGAAAACGACCCCCATTAATGAGATGCCATTAATTAGTGGGGACGGGAATTTTGAAAGGACTCGTTTGTCCTCTATGTTGATACTCCTTTCAGGAATTCCCCGGAAGGATTCTCTCTCTCTCTCTCTCTCTCTCTCTCTCTCTCTCTCTCTCTCTCTCTCTCTCAAATGGACTTGTTATTCAGGTATGGGATAGTGGTCTTAGATTTGGGTCTCTCTCTCTCTCTCTCTCTCTCTCTCTCTCTCTCTCTCTCTCTCTCTCCATTCAGGGAAGCTGAGTAGTTCGGAGAAACAGCTTCGTTTGATCTGTATTTTCCATGTGACGTTTGTATGCATTTTTTGTAAAACTTCTGTAACCCTATTGTATTCATAAGCTCTAATGAAGCCGTACAGATCCCCCATTTACTTATATTACCTACGATCGTTTTATCTCTTAGTAGTTGTCTCTTTATTTTGTTCTGTATAGGAAAGGTGCACTAGGCTTGCGTATCAGCTTGTATATATGTACATGTGTATGTATGTATGGATGTGTGTGTCTAGTATGTACATATATATATATATATATATATATATATATATATATATATATATATACACACGCAACACACACACACACACACAACATATATATATATATATATATATATATATATATATATATATATATATATATTCTGTTTGTAATTTTTATACGGTTTGATTCGAACTTTAGAGGCGATTAAAAGAAATCACGGAATAATAGGCATACTGTATAATTTGTTTTGAGATTAACAGAATATAGAGGACACGCACACACACACATATATATAAACGAATTCCATAGGAATTCGTTTTATTTATGAAGTAACGTGCATCTACTGGGATTTTTTAAAACACACAAACACACACACATCACACACACACACAACCACACCACACACCATATAGATAATATCTAGATATATTATTTAATTATTTATTAATTAAATATAACATATGTATATATGTATATCATATTTTTATGTACATATACGTATCAACATATATATATATATGTATATATATATATACAATATTTTTATGTTAAATATCTATGTATATTTACATATAAATATATATAAACTTTAAGAAGGTCCAGTATTGGTCCATTCCCTTCCTTGAGGAGGGTCCCAGGTTCCTTTTCTCCTCCTGAGTTGAAAAAAAAATAAAGCCTTTTTCGAGTTCTTCCTCTTCATTTTTAGAGAGGGCATTGAAGCTGGAGCCTGACCCAAGTGAATGAATCGAAAAGGTCTTCGCCCTATTTCGTGTGAGGTGAAAGGGGAAGTGAAAGGGGCTGGGTGGTGTTGGCTTTCATCGATTTTTATGGCCCATTTTTTTGTTATACTGCTTTTATTTAATGGGTATCAGGGAAAGGATTTCTTTATTCGTCTCTGTTTCTATCTTTTTATTTCATTTGTTGTTATTTACTTTTTTTGGTATTCCAGTACTTCAAATTTCACATTTATTTGAAATAAGTCAATGTCCTTCTTTCGAAGCTTCTTGAATTTCAAGCAAGTGGCTCATTTTCTGGGCTTGTTTGAAATAATAATAATAATAATAATAATAATAATAATAATAATAATAATAATAATAATAATATATTAAATCAGAGGTTTTATTGTAATCGATGGTAATTTATTAACAGACTTTGTCAGTTAATAGTTATCAGTTTAATTCTTTAATTATTATTAATATGATTTTTATTTATTAATAATAATATTAAGAAGTGCAACCCTCTTCACATGGAACACACTAAGAGGGTCAAACACACACACACACACACACACACACACACACACACACATATATATATATATATAAATATATATATAATATATATATATATATATATCTAATAAAAGGAGCCCATAAAACACCAAAATGTAGAGAAAAAAGAAAAATACTATATTTCAGAGACTGCTGTCTCTCTCTTCAGGTATATGAATGAGAAAAGTTTTACAGAAAAGGTGGTATTTATACCAAGAGATTCGTCCACAAGTAAGCCAATTTAGGTCACCCCCGCTGATAATCTTCCTTTAATCTTCTTAAGCGTTGGTTGAATGAACACTGCGTCGACGATGTCCGATGTCCAATTCCCTTTTGAGATGTTCATTACCTGCTTCTCTTTTATTAAGGCCGATTCCATCATTTGACTCTTGTACCGGCAGTTACAAGATATGTTTAAAAGGAGTGTTACTAAATGCTTTAACTGACCTTCATAAGAAATATCCTGTTCCCCGCAGATTCATGATAGCCATCCACTCGCTAAAAAAGTTAGATGTTATAATAAGTAGATCCGACAAAGACGGCAAAATTGTAATAATGGACAAAGACTTCTACCTCGACAAAATCAACCAGCTCCTTAGCGACACAAATACTTACGAAAAACTGACGAAAAATCCCCTCCAGAACGTTCCCACAGAATTTTTTCGGAAAGTAAGATTAATTGGCCAAGACAAAAAGAGTATTGAACTATTAGAGAAATTTAAAGTAATTAATCCTAAATTACCCTACTTTTATGGTCTTCCCAAAACTCACAAAGACAATCTTCCATTCAGACCCATCGTTTCATGCGCCGGAGCTTTCAATTACAAAATTTCTAAATGGTTAGCTGGCCTCCTTTCTCCTTTTTTAGGCACTTTTTCTCCCAGTCACATCAAACATTCGGAAGACTTTTGTCACAAATTCAGAGAAGCACATATACCACTTCACAACATAAAACTTTTAAGCCTTGACGTAGACTCCCTATTCACAAAAGTACCAGTACAGGACGTTCTTCAGTTTTTAAGGGAAAAATTATCCCCCTATTCAGATCATTTCCCTTTGGCACTTGACAAAATAATAAAGTTAGTTGAATTATGTGCATCTAATAACGTATTTTCATTCGGGGAATCATTCTACAAGCAAAAATTCGGGTGTAGTATGGGTAGTCCTTTAAGTCCTATTTTAGCCAATCTGTACATGGAATACTTTGTTTTTTGAAACTACAGTAATAAATGCAATAAAACCCAAAAACATGCTGTGGATGAGATACGTGGATGACATACTAACATTTTGGGATAATAAGTGGGGTAATTTTAATGAATTCCTCTCAAAATTAAACGCATTAGTGCCCAGCATCAAATTTAAAGTTGAATGGGAAACAGACAACAAAATTCCTTTTCTTGATGTTTTAATAATCAGAGACACGACAGAATACAAATTTACCATATACAGAAAACCAACGTTCTCACTTTCATATATTCACTACTTTAGCTATCATGACAATACTATCAAGATAGGTCTAGCTAGCAACCTATTCTTAAGAGCCTTACGAATTTGTTCCCCAGATTTCCTGGAAAAAGAATTTGAACTAATTCGCAAGCAACTTTCATCTTTAAAGTATCCTGACCATATAATTGAGAAAGCAATTCAAAAAAGCAAACGTAATTTTTCTACGACCCCCTAAAGACAAGACCAGAGACACTCCCAACAATAAAATAAAAATTCCCCACCTGGAGACGATTAAGAGAGTAACTCACACCCTTGGGAAATCCAACCCTTTGCATTTACCTACCCAAATACCTTAGCCAAATCCCTGATTAACGTCCAACAAAAGACATCGCCCAAAGACTCTGGGTATATGAGATCCCATGCCAGGACTGTGACCAATCTTACATCGGATTTACAGTAAATCACTTCCCCAGAGATTAATACAACACAAACGGTCAGTTAGATATGGACAACAGAACCGCTATTTCAACCATATAAATGAACATAACCATAGAATAAACTGGAATATGTCACGTGTAATTTATAGCAGCAACTGCCGGTACAAGAGTCAAATGATGGAATCGGCCTTAATAAAAGAGAAGCAGGTAATGAACATCTCAAAAGGGAATTGGACATCGGACATCGTCGACGCAGTGTTCATTCAACCAACGCTTAAGAAGATTAAAGGAAGATTATCAGCGGGGGTGACCTAAATTGGCTTACTTGTGGACGAATCTCTTGGTATAAATACCACCTTTTCTGTAAACTTTTCTCATTCATATACCTGAAGAGAGAGACAGCAGTCTCTGAAATATAGTACTTTTCTCTCTACATTTTGGTGTTTTTATGGGCTCCTTTTATTAGATGGAATTCTGTTGTTACAGAACACTTTTACCAGTCATATATATATATATATATAATACAGTTTAGCTCTGACCGACTCTAGTAATAGTCTAGTTTACGGAAATATCAGAACAATTTTAGTTTTATTCAAAAGTCAGTTTATGTGTGTGTGTGTTACTCAAATGTGTTCACATTCGTACTGGCGGCACATGGTAAAAAAAATAAACACACACGCACGCTTGCATGCTTGCAACAAAGACTTAAGCTTTCCATGGCTGCAAGAAATGCTTCTTACTCATTCAAGCTGGTCTTCTTCCTTTTGCTTCTTGAATGCAGAACGACGACCCAGAGCTTTTCTCGCTTTTTTTTTTTATTTAATCATTTGCTTTTTTTCTGCTGCTATGTATTTTTCCTAGCATTTTCTGCTTTGATATATTTTTTCTAATTTTCTGCTGCGATATATTTTTTTTCAAACATTTTTTGCTGCGATGTATTTTTCTAACATTTTCCGTTGTGATAGTTTTTCTAAAATGTTCTGCTGCCTATATATTTTTTTCTAATATTTTCTGCTGCGATATATTTTTTCTAAAATTTTATGCTGCGATATATTTTTTCTAAAATTTTATGCTGCGATATATTTTTTCTAACATTTTCTGCTGCGTTATATTTTTCTAACAGTTTCTGCCACTATGTATTTTTTCTAACATTTTCTGCTGCGAATACTTTTTTCCTAACATTTTCTGGCGCGATATATTTTTCTCTAACATTTTCTGCTGCAATATATTTTTTCTAACAATTTTGCTGCCATGTATTTTTCTCTAACATTTTCTGGCGCGATATATTTTTTTCTAACATTTTCTACTGCAATATATTTTTTCTAACATTTTCTTCTGCGATATATTGTTTTCAAAATTTTTTTGCTGCGATATATTTTTCTCTAACATTTTCCTCTGCGATATATTTTATCTAACATTTTTTGTTGCGATATATTTTTCTCTAACATTTTCTTATGCGATATATTTTTTTTAACATTTTTTGCTGCGATATATTTTTCTCTAACATTTCTTCTGCAATATATTTTTTTCTAACATTTTCTGCTGCGATATATTTTTCTAAAATTTTCTGCTGCGATATATTTTTTTCTAATATTTTCTTGTGCGATATATTTTTTTCACAAATTTTCTGCTGTGATATATTTTTTTCTAACATTTTCTGGTGCGATATATTTTTTTCACAAAATTTTCTGCTGCGATATATTTTTTCCAACATTTTCAACTGTCATTTATGTTTTTCTAACATTTTCTGCTGCTGATATATTTTTCTAACATATTTTGCTGCGATATATAAACATTTTCTGCTATGATATATTTTTTCTAACATATCCTGCTGCCGATATATTTTTATAACTTTTTTGCTGCGATATATTTTTTCAAAATTTTTTTTGCTTCGTTGTATTTTTTCTAACATTTTCTGCTGCTGATATATTTTTTTCTAAAATTTTCATCTGCGATATATTTTTTTCAACATTTTCTGCTGCCGATATATTTTTTCTAACATTTTCTGCTGCGATATATTTTCTCTAATATTTTCTTCTGCGATATATTTTTTTTCTAACATTTACGTGGCCTCCATTGAGTATTGAATGAGTCATATACTTTTTATTACT
Source organism: Macrobrachium nipponense (assembly GCF_015104395.2). Classification (NCBI taxonomy): domain Eukaryota; kingdom Metazoa; phylum Arthropoda; class Malacostraca; order Decapoda; family Palaemonidae; genus Macrobrachium; species Macrobrachium nipponense. Next base: position 27,946,651 of record NC_061092.1, on the reverse strand, counting down.
CGTATTCTGCGAGATGTTGCGGTTTTTTATGTTCCCTTTCAGTGACAGTGTTATTGTCTTCTTGGTGTGTGTGTGTGTGTGTGTGTATGTTATGGCTAAGCTGCACGTTGGTTTTTTCGCATCCAAGAAATATTATATATATATATATTATATATATAGATATATATATATATATATATATATATATATATATAAAGGTTTTTTGCCACGAAGGAAAAAATGAAAAAGCGAGATAGCCGAGTACTTCGGTCCTGTTCGGACCCTTTGCCTTCAGTAAAGGGTCCGAACAGGACCGAAAGTACTCGGCTATCTCGCTTTTTCATTTTTTCCTTCGTGGCAAAAGACCTTTATCTATACATAGCATCACGTTTTATATACTTCGTGATCAAGTTATTCATATATATATATATATGATGATATACACATATATTCTCTAAAGGAGTCCACACCTATTTTTAATATATTATTAATTGATTAACTACCCAGTTACGCCGAAATACACTACTAAATGCTATTTTGGTGGTGTATTTTGGCGTGACTGGGTAGTTAATCAATTAATAATCTAATAAAAATAAGCGTGGATTCCTTTAGAGAAAAATTTTTAAAAAAGCCATCAAAAGAATATAATGTTTAAAAAAGGTGCAAGAAGGGAAAGAACCGAATATCAAGAATAAGAGGGTTATAAGGAAACGTTGCATAGAAAAAGATGAATCATTCAGATCAACACGAAAGAGTTGAGAAAGAAGCCGAGAAAGAAAGACGAAAGTCAGAAAGAATAGAATCTCAAAAGACATTAACAGATAAGCGATAGAAATAAAGAAGTCCAAGAAATAAAGAGATGGGGAAGTCACAAGAAAAGTGAGGGGGTTAAAAGAAAATGTTAATGGAGAAAAACAAATAAAGAAGTCAGAGCAAAAGCGCCGGTAATGAAAAGAGGGCTACGAGGAAGAGATAAAGAAGTCAAGAGAAAAATTAGAGATAAAAAAAAGTTCAACTTCTTTGGTTGGGAAAACGTCTTTTATGATTGCAAAAAAAAAAAAAAAAAAAAAAAAATTCAAGCTTAATGAAAGAACACGTTCCGTACAACCTTTTTAAAGGTGCTCGGACTTAATGAGCGAGAAAACACTCTCTTCTCTTCTTCTCTCTCTCTTCTCTCTTCATCTCTTCTCTCTCTCTCTCTCTCTCTCTCATTTCAGTCTTCTTGATTTATGCGCAATTCTGTCTGGGTGGGGGTTGGCGGACGTGGACGAGAGGTTGTTTTGGTGGCGTGTGGGGGTTGTTTGTAGTGGAGGGTTAGTTGGTTGTGATGGAGGGGGTGGAGAGTTGGTTGTGGTGGAGAGGATGGTATGTAGGTTTGAATGGTTTTATGTAGCAGTGTTTATAGTATGGTTATACAGCGAAAGTTAGTAAGTGGATAATAATGTTCTCTCTCTCTCTCTCTCTCTCTCTCTCTCTCTCTCTCTCTCTCATCTATATATATATAATATATATATATATATATATAATATATATATATGTAATACATATATATGTGTGTGTGTGTGTGCTTGTGTGTGTGACTGTGTATGTGTATATATATATATATATATAGATATTTATATTATATATATATATATATATAATATATACACACACGTATATATTAACAGTGATTTCGGTAGTGAAGGCGAATGATCCATCTTGACAGTGACGATTCTGATGACACGAACGCATTGACAAGTTTTGAATACCGCTACTTACGCCACTCATTTGTACTAATACCATTTATTCTGCTACTTTTTGCTGCTGAACAGCAGCACCAATATGCAGTCAATGTGCCTGGCCGCGAACTTCTCATTTCCAGAAGTCCTTTATTCCTCACACCTCTGGACTCTGGAACAGCCTCCTTGAGGATGTCGTGCAACTGGAACTTCAAAAGTTCAAGCGAAGATGCAACGCATCGCTACCCTAATACAATTCTTCTTGACATTGTTTGCCTTGTTTACCTTCATATATTTGATGTTAAATCGTTCATTCGACTGAAGATGAACCCAGGGTAGGGTTCGAAAACTTTTAAATAGCTTTATGGAATTTTACTTCTGCTTCCATCAGTCTATTATTGTGAACCTTAAAGAACATTACTTGTGCCCTAGTAATTGAGATTTCTACCCGATAGTAATAATAATAATAATAATAATAATAATAATAATAATAATAATAATAATAATAATAATAATAATAACAAATTTCTTTCTAATGAACACCATATTCTATGAAAGATTGAATTTCAAGTCAAAGGCACCTGTGGTAGGCTTGTCCCTCATGAATAGTGTTCATCCTCTGGATAATAATAATAATTTTTAATAATAATAATAATAATAATAATAATAATAATAATAATATTCTGCTACTCAAATACCTCCAAGAAATTAACTCTGCCGCTTTCACTCTGTACTCTTTATCAGAACCCTTCCTAGCGCGCAGTTTCGTAACCCGGAGTTCCTCTTTAGGAACCTGATGTAAATTGATGTGGAGGGAGAGTGATCTCCGGCCATTTACAGTAGAAGAGACAAGGCTGAAGGTGACATTAGAAAAAAATCTCTCCGGAGGGAATAATGATACCATTTCGAGCTGAAGTTCATTTTTGTGGGTGAAACTTGGCGGAAAACTTGAATCCTTAGGTAAAGGTAGAGGACAGGCGACAATTTTTATAGTTTTTATTTATTTATTTATTTATTTACGTATGTATTTATATATATATATTATATTATATATATATATATATATATCTATGTATCGATCAATATATCTGCCTATCTAATTTATATATTTATGTAAAATTATTCTTTGTGGGTTCATCTGAGCACAAATGCTAACAATATACGGAAGGGGGATCTTTTTAAAATATTGACGTTTTGTGGAGAAGGAAAGACATTATTATTTTCTTTTAATTATTTTTATTTTTATATTATTTATTTTTTTTTTTTTTTTTTTGCTCTATCACAGTCCTCCAAATCGACTGGGTGGTATTTATAGTGTGGGGTTCCGGGTTGCATCCTGCCTCCTTAGGAGTCCATCACTTTTCTTACTATGTGCTCCGTTTCTTTCTAGTATTACACTCTTCTGCATGAGTCCTGGAGCTACTTCAGCGTCTAGTTTTTCTAGATTCCTTTTCAGGGATCTTGGGATTGTGCCTAGTGCTCCTATGATTGTGGGTACGATTTCCACTGGCATATCCCATATCCTTCTTATTTCTATTTTCAGATCTTGATACTTAACCATTTTTTCTCTCTCTTTCTCTACAACTCTGCTGTCCCATGGTATTGCGACATCAATGAGTGATACTTTCTTCTTGATTTTTTCAATCAACGTCACGTCTGGTCTATTTGCACGTATCACCCTATCTGTTCTGATACCATAGTCCCAGAGGATCTTTGCCTGATCGTTTTCTATCACTCCTTCAGGTTGTTGTTCGTACCACTTATTACTGCAAGGTAGCTGATGTCCTCTTGCATCAGAGCTCCAGTGGAGGTCTTTTGCCACTGAATCATGCCGTCTGTTTTTGGTACTATGGTTTCTTTGCATAAGTGCCGTGACATATTCGCTTCTTGCTATGTGGTTTATGGTTTCATTTTTCATATTGCACTTCCTACATATGGGAGAGATGTTATTTCCGTCTATCGTTCTTTGAACATATCTGGTTCTTAGGGCCTGATCTTGTGCCGCTGTTATCATTCCTTCAGTTTCCTTCTTTAGCTCTCCCCTCTGTAGCCATTGCCACGTGTCATCGCTGGCTAGTTCTTTAGTCTGTCTCATGTATTGTCCGTGCATTGGTTTGTTGTGCCAGTCCTCTGTTCTGTTTGTCATTCTCCTGTCTCTGTATATTTCTGGGTCTTCGTCTACTTTTATTAGTCCTTCCCATGCACTCTTTAGCTACTCGTCTTCACTGGTTTTCAGATATTGCCCCAGTGCTCTGTTCTGGATGTTGACGCAGTCCTCTATGCTTAGTAGTCCCCTCTCCCTCCTTCCTTTCGTGTTGTGTATAGTCTGTCCGTATTTGCTCTTGGGTGTAGTGCTTTGTGTATTGTCATATGTTTCCTGGTTTTCTGATCTATGCTGCGGAGTTCTGCCTTCGTCCATTCCACTATTCCTGCGCTGTATCTGATTACTGGCACTGCCCATGTGTTTATGGCTTTTATCATATTATTATTATTATTATTATTATTAGAAAAATAGCTATTTTAATGGTATATGCTATTTTCAAATAAAGTATATTATTATTATTATTATATTATTATTATTATTATTATTATTATTATTGATATAATAATAATAATAAAAATAGCCATTCTAATGGTATATGCTATTTCCAAATACAGTATATTATTATTATATTATTTATTTTATATTATTATTATTATTATTATTATTATTATTTTATTATTATTATTAAGAAGGCGTAAAGTAAAGGAAGGTCAACCTTCATTTTTGGGAGAAGTTGACTCCGTTCTTCCTTCATTTTGGAGAAAGTTGACTCCGTCCTCCTTCATTTTGGGAGAAAGTTGACTCCATAGGTGACCGGAATATTAAAAACAATATAAAGCACCGTCTCTGTCGTGAAGAACCAACTGGCAAGGAATATAAAAGCAAACGCAGGACAAAACAGACCCAGGGTGAGGTAACAAATGCACGTGAGACCTGAGCTCAAATTAGGCCTGCCGTTGGAAGGGAGTGGGAAATTGGGGGGTTGGGGGGGTGGGTGGGGGAACGAGGGACGTCCTTTGAGTGGCTGGGAGGAGGGTGGGTAGGTAGGAGGAGTCTGCAGTCCCTGGATTAGGGGACGGGTGGGCCTCTTCGTCTCGTTCTCCACGTAAACAAAGTTAAGCAAATGGAGTCTTATAAGTTGAAATGCAAGGAAGGGAACGGAACGGGGGCCTAGGGGAGGGTTGGGGGATGTTAGGGAGAACTAGGAAGTGTGGATGTAGAATAGACCTTTACTCGGCGGTTTTTGATAATATGTAATAAGATAATAATTAATTTTTCGACAATTAGGAAATGTCTTATACCATTATAAGAGTATGTATATATAATATATATATTATATATATATATATATATATATATCTGTATGTATGTATATATATAAATATATATATATATATATATATATATATATATACATATATATATATATATATATATATTATATATATATATATGTGTGTGTGTGTGTGTGTGTGTGTGTGTGTATGTATATAATTATCCCAAGACTTACTCGACTTACTCGACGTATGCAAACTAAGCATACATGAGCAGACAGCTCTTTCCATGCATATATTTAATGCGACTTCAAAACATCCCCAATCGATGTGTCGCCTTCGTTCAAATTGCACCGTCGTCGATCTAATTGCGCTCTTAATTTACGGCTGCGAGAAACCGGTGCGTGGAACGGACTAGAAAGACCTGGTCCGTGTACAAGGACGAGACGGACCGGGTCCGTGGTAAGGACGGAGAGGAAAGAAGGCTCAGTAGGTAAGACTCTGCTTCTGTGTAATATGATCATTCATTCGGCTTAATTGTCAGGTGTGTGCCATGCTGCAGTTTTCCTTTGCTTGTTTAGTCTCTCTCTCCCTCCCCTCTCTCTCTCTCCTCCGTCATCTCCTATCTCTCTCTCCCTCCTCCTCCTGTCAATCGCCAATACGTTTTTGATTACTTGTCGCTTACCTGACGGTAAAGAGAGAGAGAGAGAGAGAGAGAGAGAGAGAGAGAGAGAGAGAGAGAGCGATGTTACGAAGGTTAGGGGAGAGAGTGAGAGATGTTCTTAAGTAAGGAGAAAGAGACAGGCAGAGAGCAGAGAGATAAGAAGGAGGAGAGAGAGAGAGAGAGAGGAGAGAGGGAGAGAGAGAGAGATGTTACGAAGGTAAGGGGAGAGAGGGAGAGATGTACGTAGGTAAGGAGAAAGAGGCAGACAGAGAGATGATAAGTAGGTAAGAGGAGAGAGAGAGAGAGAGAGAGAGAGAGAGAGATGGCGTTAGAATAATATTTTTCCAATGGTGCTCTTAAAGATGTTGCAATTGAGGCCGCTTATTGATTTTATCTCCGATTCATTAAAAACATGTTTTTAATCATCTTTTGCGTAGCTAATGGACTAGTATTGTAAAATGGCACTTTTTTTTTTAAACGTTTCTCAAATATTGGAGCTTAATATGTACTATATATAAAAATTCCACATTTAGCTTTTGGCTTTTCAGTTATATTTTTCGGATGAAATTGCAAGTCCCATATTCTTCTTCAACTTGTCTGCGACCCGCTGCAATTGACTAACTATCATTCACATAGTTTGATATTTAGGTCTGAAATGTTCCAGGTCTCTCAGGAATCGAACTTCGAGTTTTATGTTATATAATATCTGTAAAATATGTTCATTTTGATTACCATATTTTACCTTTTAATTGTTTATACTTAATCTTATCGCATTAATAATTTTATATAATACCTGTAAAATACCTTCTGTTTTATTTGCCAGTGTTTACCTTGAAATCAGATATACATATTCATATAACAATTATATTCGTGTTCTGAAGGTTCTAGATTATTCATGTAATGGATACCCATATCCAGTTATAATGTTGTTATTCATGTAGTGAATATCCAGTGACAATTAAAAAAAATATATTCTCCGTTATCGTAAAAAATAAAACATTGAATATAAAAATTTGAAATACAAACTCGAGAGTTGAATCTGAGTCTTACAGATTCGGGGCATTGCAAACTCCCGGACAATGTTTGCAAGACTCAGCGCTGAGCTGACAGTGGTAATTCTCTCTCTCTCTCTCTCTCTCTCTCTCTCTCTTCTCTCTCTCTCTCTCTCTCTCACTGTAGTTAGGACGCAGTTGTTATTGCAGGGAAGTCTCAATATTTTGGCACACGATTGCTCATAAAGTTATTTTGCAAGTTTAAGGTCCTTTTTGCTTGTTATAGTAATGTATGCATATAATTATTAATAATATTTACATGCTTGTTTTATGAATACTAATTTTGTATTAATACTAATATGGTATTTATCTGCTAACTTTAGTGTGTCAAAGTTATACCAAGGCCTGTTGTGGGTAGGATATTAAAGTCATTATTATTATTATTATTATTATTATTATTATTATTATTATTATTATTATTATTATTATTATTATTATTATTATTATTACATTTATATTTTTAGTGAGGAGCAGTTTACAAAATACTTCTCGTCCGTCTTACAAAAGTAAATTGCAATTACATTGGATGACCATTGTTGATGTTGTGATGCAAATGTTTTGCCTAAAAAACATTTATTTTAACATTAAAATGTTCCATAACGACGAAATGTTAAGAAATGTAAACATTCAAATGAATTCAATAAATTTAAAGTGAAGTAAAATACAAACGTATCAGAGCGGGACAGAATCGATTGAAAAACACTTCGCCAGAGAATTAACAGCTGTCATATTGTATGCAGTCAAGTAAGAGCCCTTTGCTGTATAACAAAAATACAATAGAGCTGTCTGTTCTAATACATTTTGCACCCGATGGAAAGTACGCTCTATGAAAATACACCCTAGGAAAATACATCCAATGAAAATTGACCCTAGGAAAATATATCTTAGGGAAATACACCTTATGGAAAATACAATGCACTATGAAAAATACACCCTAGGAAGATATACCTGGGGAAAAATAGACCCCGTGAAAATACACCTTAAGAAAATACACCCAAGGAAAATATACCTCAGGAAAATTCACTCCAGGAAGATATACCTGGGAAAAAATAGATCTTGTGAAAATACACCTTAAGAAAATACACCCTAGGAAAATGCACCTAAGGAAAGTACACCCTAGGAAGATACACATTGTGAAAATACACATCAGGAAAATACACACCCAAGGTCGGGAACAATGAAAGCATTCGCCAGCCGGCTTTGACTCCGGGCAATAATCCGATCATCTGTTGCAATTGGTCCAACAGAAGCTGAAGTATTAAGCGTCAGCTCTGTTGATGTTCTCTCTGATGTATGAGAGTTCGCCCGATGGCCCAGGGATTCGTAGCTCGGGGTAGTAGGTAGTAATAGGTTGAGTGTGTGTGTGTGTGTGTGTGTGTGTGTGTGTGGCGTTGCTATTAGTGCAGCACGATCCCTTCCTTAAACCCCTAGCTGCAGTCACCTCTTCTATTCCTTGTACACGACCTCCCTTTCCTGTTCTCTTGCTTCAGTCTTACTTTTCTCAACCCTCTCGTTGACAATTGTTTCCCAGTGCAACTGCAAGGTTTTCCTCCTGTTACACCTTTGAAATCTTTACTCTCAGCGCTGAATGACCTCCTAGGTCCCGGCGCCTGGCCTTGGCCTAAATCTCATATTCAAGTATTGCTTGGTCATGTCACCTAGCCGTTGGGTAGCTGCGGATTTTTTTCCTGGGAGAGGCATATTCGGTTGACTGGGAGGAAGTCAAGAAAGCGATGACTTTTAGGTTGTCAGTTTTCCCTAAAAGGAGGTTCTTAACTCGGCACCCTTCGTCAACCTTGGTACATATTTCATTACAATTGATTGAGTGATTATGGACACTAAAACTTGGGTCTTAACATCTATAGGTAATTGACGCCGTATTTAATTGACGAAGGTCGAACAGTGGCACAGTGAAATTTAACAGAACGTCTCTAAAGGTTTTTGTGTCACTGGCGCGTCGAACCCGTTTCCTAAACTGTTCTCATGAAGCTGTTAAATGGTCTATACTTGTTATAAATATCCTTTTTCAGCATCCCTTTTCTTGATTACCTGATAAAGAGGCAGGAGCCATTAGTTGCGTAACCTCAACCAATCTCTCTCTCTCTCTCTCTCTCTCTCTCTCTCTCTCTCTCTCTCTCTCTCTCTCTCTCTCAGGTAATTTTAGCTTCATTTCCCTCGAGGTATTAGGAGATTGCCTAACCGAACCATATATCTTCCTTTGGTCTAGTAAGGGAGGCTAATAGGTACTGTATTTTTCTATTGTATCTTTTTTTTTCTTGGGAGTACTCTCTCTCTCTCTCTCTCTCTCTCTCTCTCTCTCTCTCTCTCTCTCTCTCTCTCTCTCTCTCTCTCTCTCTCTCGTAGTAGCCATCTTGCTTGGTGAGACGTTCCTGCGTGAAGTCAGATTAATCAACAGATATCACAAGTTTAACATACGACTAGAATTTGAGAAATATCTAGAAGTGTTCGTGAACTATCGGTGATAAGATTAGTGTGAAAATAGTAGGATAAAGCGTCTTCTAAGTTAGTTTATCAAGTGTAATACTGTAAATCAGAACAAGATGGCAGTAAGTTCCAACTGCGGGAAGAAATGGCGTAATTTAGCTTGCTTGGCGGATTCGCAATACGATGAGGTAGCAGGAAGGGAACTGGCATTTCTCATCTATGAAATCAGCAACAGTCCTAACCAAAAAGATACAAAAGCATTCATAGATATATTAGAAGGATATAATCCTTCAAACTGGAACAAATCTAATGAAAACATCTTGAAAATAATTAAAGAAGTTCCAAATAAAATCCAAGTGGTCAAGAGACTCATAAAGAAAATATACATAAACCAACATATTCCGACAAAGAAAATGAATAAGGTGAATCTTGTGATATCCTAATTGATGCATTAGGAAAAAGAATGCCAAAAAAAGCATGCAAACTGTAAACCTGTGGGTAGGGGACATAGCAATCCCACAAAACCTAATCAGAAAATGCGCTGCATGCAACATTCCGACCCATCCACAGTGTGCTGAGGTAATGCAAGATTTGAGAAAAGATACAAGAATTTTTTGTTCAACATGTCTATCATGGATAGATAATGTTATTAAATCAAGATTGAATGTACAAATAGTTGAGGATGAAGAAGAGAGGAAGAAGAAGAGAAAAGAAGAAGAAGAAGAGGAAAATGGAAGAGAAGTAAACAAAAATGAAATGACAAAAAAATAAGGAAAAACAAAGACAAGATAAAAGTATGGATGCAGAGATACTCATTGATACTACATATGAGGCAATAAAAGCAGCATACCTACGAAGAAATAAATTACGATATGACAACAGAAAAGCAAATCCCGAAGAGGCTCTACCCAGATCTACACAATGACGGGAAAGAGGAAAAAATAGACAAGAAAGACAAAATCTGCAACCTTTTGAAAAGAGGGAATTGCAGATTTGGAGAAAGATGTTACTACAAACATCCTAAGGTATGTCACAACTATGAAATATATGGTAAATGTGCATACCTAGATGGCTATGGGGATGATTGCAGAGATCTGCATCCAAAAATATGCAAAAAACTAAAAGAAGGAAAAGGATGTAAGTTCGACAAAAAATGCAAATATATGCACCCTGTAGCCATGAATCATAATCAAATAAATAACCAACCAAGTAATAAAAGCCAAAATAAGAAGAACAAATAAAGAGAGAAATCAAGAATATCAGGTAAAAGAGAAAAGCAAACCACCAATGAGATATGCAGAGGTGTTCAGCAAAAATTTCAAAGCATCAGCTCCGAAATTCTACTCAAGAGATAATAACTGTATTTATTATGCAAGAGGATATTGCAGAAACGGAGAAAATTGCAGATTCAGTCACAAAATGAATAATTATGATGAAGGAAGATCAAATATTATGGAAAAGTTGGATTTTTTAATGTCAGAATTTCTGGAAATGAAAAAAAGAACAACATACCAACATGGGAAAATCCTTATTACTACCATTATTAAATGAAGGAGAAAACACGCAAACCATCATAGTGATGAATGCGCAGGGTTTAGTTACGAGTAACTCAAAAAGAAAAATAGAGTACTTAGAAGAACTAACCCAAATTGAAAAGAAAATAGATATAATGAATATAAGTGAAACCTGGTATTCCCAAGAGACTGGGAATGATGATCAAATAAAGGGTTGTCCAAACTGTTAGATCAGATAGAAAAAAATAGGAATCAAGGGGGAACCGCAATATATGGGAAAGACAAAAAACAAGGAAAAATATATGAGAAATATAGTAACTCAGAATGTGAACTAATAGCGTAGAATTTGAATCTGAAAAATTAATGAACATAGTAATATATAGACCTCACCTAATACTAAAGAGTTTGACTTAATAATTGAAAAATTGGATGATATATGTAGAAATCACAAGGCTGGACTATTCTCCTATCTGGTGACTTCAAACTTTCCTTTCGTAGAATGGAAAGAACGAATAGGAGATTGTGGTTGTACTTATACATATAAAAAAGAGAGTAATAGTAGTGCAGAAGATAAGAGGCAATTTGAAAAGCTATTAGATATGCTACTAGAATACAACATTCAACAAATAAATCACCTGCCAACAAGAAAGGAAAATACTTTAGACCTAGTATTTGTGAACGAGATGAATTATGTTAAAGAAATAATAGTTTATAATGCGAGTATTTCAGACCATAATGTCATAGAATTAATAGTTTCATTCCAAAGCAAGTGAAAACAGAGATAAGCAAGAAATGAAAAAGTGGGAAGGATATGGAAAATACAACTTCTACAGTAAAATATAAAATGGTCAGAAATAAATGAAGAATTAAACAAAGATTGGGATAACATTTTCGTAAGTGATGACATAAGGGTAAATACGGAGATATTATATAAAATATTGGAGAAAATAGTGGATAAATATATACCGAAGAAGAAAAGTAAACATCATTCATGCATACCAAGAGACAGAAGGATCTTGTTCCAGAAAATCAGAAAGTGGAAAAAAGGTCTTGCAAAAGAAAAAAAATGCATGGAAAGTTATAGAACTAAAAAGTAAGATAGAAAATGCAGAACAAAGATTATACAATCAAAAGAAAATGAAAAACGGGACTTGGAAGAAAAAACCCTATTAAATATCAAGCAAAACCCCCAAACTATTATACTCATATGCGAAGAAGATGAATAAAAGAAGAATAGAAATAGGCCCTCTGAGAATTGAAGGGAGATTAACGAATGAAAAAAAGGAAATTTGCAACATACTGGCAGAACGATATAAGAGAGAATTCACCCCTAGAATAGATAATGAAGATAATGATATAGAAGTAAGGGACGAAAATAGTGAATATTTAGCTGACATAGAAATTAATGAAGCTGATATTGTGCAGGCAATTAATGAAATTAAAAATGGAGCTGCTGCAGGGCCGGATGGAGTCCCTGCTATTTTGTTAAAGAAAGTAGTTCATTCTATCGCAAAGCCACTTGCAATATTATTAAGACAAAGTGTAGATACAGGCAAGATTTATGATGAGCACAAATTAGCATATATTTACCCCTACTTTCAAAAGTGGATCAAGACTAGAGGCAAGTAATTATAGGCCTGTGAGTCTAACATCACATATTATGAAAGTGTATGAAAGGGTAATGAAGAAAAATATTATGAAACATTTAATAAAAATAATTTGTTTAATATAGGACCAACACGGTTTCGTACCCGGAAAAAGTACACAAACCCAACTGTTAGTCCACCGTGAGAACATATTCAAAAATATGAAAAGCGGAAATGAAACAGATGTGGTTTATCTAGACTTTGCAAAAGCTTTTGACAAAGTAGACCATAATATATTAGCAAAGAAAATTAGAAAACACAATATCGTAGATAAAGTAGGAAGATGGTTAAAAGAATTTTTACACAACAGAAAACAGATAGTTATTGCAAACGATGAGAAATCGGATGAAACCAAGGTAATATCCGGTGTGCCACAAGGTACGGTGTTAGCTGCAATACTGTTTGTTATTATGATTGAAGACATAGACAGTAATGTTAAGGATTCGGTAGTGAGTAGTTTCGCTGATGACACAAGAATAAGTAGAGAAATTACTTGTGATGAAGATAGGAACGCTCTACAAAGAGACCTTAACAAAGTATATGATTGGGCAGAGGAAAATAGGATGGTATAAACTACTGATAAATTTGAATCAATAAATTATGGAGACAGAGAAGGAAAGCTATATGCATATAGGGGACCTAATAATGAGACAATCACAAATAAGGAAGCAGTTAAAGACCTTGGTGTGATGATGAATAGGAACATGTTATGCAATGATCAAATAGCAATTCTTTTGGCAAAATGTAAAGCAAAAATTGGAATGTTGTTACGGCACTTCAAAACAAGAAAAGCTGAACACATGATTATGCTTTATAAAACATATGTTCGTAGTCCACTTGAATATTGCAATATGATATGGTACCCACACTATCAAAAGGATATTGCACAAATAGAGAGTGTACAAAGGTCCTTTACAGCTAGAATAGAAGAAGTTAAGGACCTAGACTACTGGGAAAGACTACAATCCTTAAAATTATATAGTCTAGAAAGGAGAAGAGAACGCTACATGATAATTCAGGCATGGAAACAGATAGAAGGAATAACAGAAAATATCATGGAACTAAAAATATCAGAAAGAGCAAGCAGAGGTAGATTAATAGTGCCCAAAACTATACCAGGAAAAATAAGGAAAGCACACAGGACATTAATCCACTACGCACCAGCATCGATAATGCAGCGTCTATTCAATGCGTTGCCAGCTCATCTGAGGAATATATCAGGAGTGAGCGTAGATGTGTTTAAGAATAAGCTCGACAAATATCTAAACTGCATCCCAGACCATCCAAGATTGGAAGATGCAAAATATACCGGAAGATGTACTAGCAACTCTCTGGTAGACATTAGAGGTGCCTCACACTGAGAGACCTGGGGCAACCCGAACGAACTGTAAGGTCTGTAAGGTCTGCAAGGTCTCAAACACCTCCACAATTACGCAGTTCTGACTCAAAGTACAAACTTCAAAATAGCTTTGACTGCAAGTCCATCTTCATCCTTTTATTGCGCTGCCCAAATCTATCATGATATGAAGTCCTCGGCAGATAAGACTTAGGCGGAGGGCACAAAAACCAATAAGAATGTCTCATCTCATTCTCGTTATTCCTTCCTTCATCGTGGGGGGTAAGATAGCCCCTAAGATATAATACAAATCCTTCTGCCTACGGACGTTCAATACCCTTCCTACAGAATAAATTTGATCTTAATGCGTTTCCGATGGGTTTTCTTGGAATAAATCCCCACTATATTTCTTCGTGCTATAAAACTGTGTATGGCGTGCTGCGCAGGAAACAACAACAAAAGCAATAATAATAATAATAATAATAATAATAATAATAATAAATCAAATTACGGTTTCATATTGAATCCAAAACAATTTCCAGTTTTTCAAAAAAAAGGCTCTTATGCAGTATATCATTATTTTTCCCCCCCACGAATGTACGTAAAACCTTTATGTGAACAACAGAATAGAATAAAGGAAATAATACAAATAGACGATACAGTACGAGCCAGTGTCCTAATAAAAACGGAGGCAAGTGTATGTAAAAACAATATGAGACAAAGATATATCTGTTGGGTGAACGTTATGTACAACGCAAAGAAATAATCATGCGATATCGCATGGTACAATCAAAGCCAAACATTAGAGTATAAATTATTTTCTGGTAAATGAAAAAAATATCGCAGTCCCATAAGAGTAAACGAAATAAATGACTAACAAACACCAGAATAAAAAAAAGCACGTTGGAGCATTAAAACTAAACAACAACATAACAATATGAAACATTCCAACTGAAATTAACAAAGCAACAAGCTTTGTGCTACACATTAACATGTGGTGGTGATGTTGATTCTGCCAGACGGGGACAGTTAATAAACGTGCGTAACTTAACATAGCTGCGCCTTCATTCGCAGTTAATTACACGCTATTTTGCTGCGCTACGTTCATAACGCAGAGATAATTAACAGATATGGTTTCTTTTCATTTAGATGCCCACGACGTGATATGGAAATTTCGAATGTTCAAAAGGTACAGTAGTTCCCGCCGGGTGTATATTAGCTGTACTATTCAGCTCACTAAATGAGATTCACTTGTGTGTGTCTTCTCTGTTCGTGATTATGTTTTTCTCGTTGTTGTTTTGTAACTAAATTTCTTGTTTTATTAACGTTTGGTTTCCGTTGTTCTTTTGAAGCGTATTCACCGAGAGACCTCTTTCATGATTAAAATGTCCACTTCTTGAATCAGAACTAAGTCTGGTCTGCTTACAAAGGTTTTTTTTTCTAAAGAATTCCCGTTACACTGCTCCTCTCTAGGACATCTTTGGTGGTGCAGGCTTAGGAGATTTCTGTGAGGTATGATTTCTAAAGCATGGCCTGTAATCTTCCGTGCGTTTTTTTTTTTTTTTTCCTTTTTTTTCGGGGGAGGGGGAGTTTGGTTGGTAGGGCACCTCATGCGGTGCACTGTAGGCATTACTTGAGTCCATTTTAGCGTCTCTTCGGTCCCTAGCAACAACCCATTTTATTCCTTTTTCTGTACCTTGGTTCACATTCTCTTTCATCCATCTTGTTTTCCAGCCTCTCCTAACAATTGTTTAACAGTGCAGCTGCGAGGTTTTCCTCCTGTGACGCCTTTCAAACCTATCTGCTCTGAATCGTCTTACCAGCAATGAATGACCTAATATGTCCCAGCGCTTGACCGTTGGCCTAAATTCTGTTATCCTTCCCTTCATATTTTCCTTTCAGTGGTAAAACTGTCTATTAACTGGCATACCTATGACATACTATATAGACGATTTTCCAAAAATATCAATATCTCGGCGCAATGCATCCATATTTTCCTGTCTGACAGTAAAACTGTGTCTATTAACGTTGATTTCACCCCAGTCTTCTTCGGGTTTTCAATTAAACTATCAGAAATTGTATCTGTATAATCACGCCAATTTGCGAAAAACATTTCGAACTCAAATGGTAGCAGACAGAGGCATACTCCGCGAATATTCGAAATGGAACCTCCGCAAAAAAAGAAAAAAAATTGCTGCTATTCAATTACTCAATCCTTTGAACCGTTCGGAAATTTTTACGTAGTTTCGTATAAAAATGACGACGTTGATAAAACAGCTGACAGAAGCAAACATCAGAGAATATTTTTTTGTTTTCACTTTTATATTGAGTGTAATTTTTTTTTTTTTTTACCGGGCGCATGCATTGCAGCGCAATACCATGATGTTGTTGTGATTGAATATTTCTTTTATGTTTTAGTTCGTGGTTGTTTTTTGATGCAACGCGCACACACATCTATTATGTATGTATATATAATTTTTATATCTATATATATATATATATATATATATATATATATATATAAATATATACATATACATGTATATATAGTATAAATTATGTATATATGTTACCGGACAGTATGGACAATTTATCACAAATTAAACTGAATTTCATAAAAATGTGTCCCCATCTCATCTATCCAGGCGCAGTGGAAAAATCGTAAATGAAATAGAACCCTTTCTTTCTACCTCCCAAAATATCGCTTCTTCGACTCTCTTTCCCCCTCGGGCCACCTCGAGTTTCCCAGACAATATCGAAAAGGCGTCAAGAATCGTATAGATGAGAGACGACGACAACCTGTCACAGGGACCTGGGGCTGGACCCGGCGAGGGGTCGAGCGGACCAGGCCACCTGACGTTTATGCCGGGTCGTAACGTTTTTCTTATTCCCTTGTAAATACGGGTAAGCACCGCTGTCTTCCGCTTTCTAATGCCCTTGCTTAAAAGCGGGAGGGGGCATTGACAGCCCCATTGCCTGGGAATATGGTCCGGCGGTGTTTCTCTCTCTCTCTCTCTCTCTCTCTCTCTCTCTCTCTCTCTCTCTCTCTCTCTCAGTTCTCAGGCGCTCTGTTACAGGTGTACAGATATATATAAAAATTAAACAAGTTATTATTGCAGTGTTATACACTGAGAACTCAGCAGGGATGGGCTCTCTCTCTCTCTCTCTCTCTCTCTCTCATATATACATATATATATATATATATATATATATATATATATATATATATATATAGTATGTATATAAATCGAGAGAGAGAGAGAGAGAGAGAGAGAGAGAGAGAGAGAGAGAGAGAGAGAATCATGCCTTCTCTCTTATCTCCTAAGCGCATAACATTGCAATAATTAATCCCTTAATTGTTTCTTATGCGAGATTACAAGTAACAAAATAGTTATTCTCACGACGAGTTTGTGTTGCTCAGTATCTTTGTTGCTCTGTGTGTATTTTCGTAAATACTTGACATTTTCTGTGTATCTTATTGCGTGCTATGTTTCATTCGATGGATATCAAAACGTATTTTCTTATTGTGTATTCATTGATTAGTCATCTGTTCCTTCGAAACACATCAGTCAGAAAGAATTAGTGATGTGACTTTGAGATTCATTTTTTTAATAATAACAATTAACCTGCTAATAAGTATTTGTTTATTCATGAACTCATGGAGAGCATAAACATTGAAGAGAGCATGAACGTATGGAGAACATGAGCATTTAAGAGAGCATGAATGTATGGAGGCATTAACGTATAGAGAGCATAAACGTTTAGAGAGCATGAACACATGGATAGCATAAACTTTAAGAGATCATAAACGTTTAGAGAGCATGAACGTATGGAGAGCATAAACGTTTGGAGAGCATGATCGTTTAGAGAGCATGAACGTATGGAGAGCATAAACGTTTAGCGAGCATGAAAGTATTGAGAGCATGAACATATGGAGAGCATAAACATTTAAGGAATCATAAACGTTTAGAGAGCATAAACATGTAAGACATCATAAATGTTTAGATGGCATGAACGTATGGAAAGCATAAACGTTTAGAGAGCATGACGTATAGAGAGCATAAACGTTTAGAGAGCAAAATGTTCAGAGAGCACAAAACGTACAGAGAGCATAACGTTGAAGGAGTATGAACTTTTAGAGAGCATAAACGTTTAGTGTACATAAATGACATGAGAGCATAAATGATGAGAGAGCGTAAACGTTTAGAGATCATAAATATGGAGAGAGTGTGAACGTTTAGAGAGCACATTTCCATATAATAGACGTGGGGTAGGCGCTGCGCTCGAGATACCCAATCGCATTTTATTCATATAATTTTTATTTCTCATTCATTTTTTTTCCCAATGAACGTCTAACCTCCCGTGCCTATATTGTCTGGGGCACTCTGGGCCTCGGGTACGGAGCCAGTATTGCGCGTAATTACGCAATTACGCCATTTCCTCCCAGGCTAATGCAAACCGTTATTTACTCGGTGCTGATTTTATTTGGCCTTTATTGACTCGATAAAAGGCTGTGTAGGGGTCATGGGGAGATCTATTTTTTCTTTTATCTATAGCTTCAGTTAATGGTTCATTAGAGCTGCTTCTTTTTTTCTAGCTTCAGTTAATGCTTTATTTCTAGAAACTTTTATTTCCAGATTCAGTTAGTTTCATTAGAGCTTTGTTATCCATAGCATCATTTTTTTTTTGCTTCAATTAATACTCAGTAGAGCTTCATTTATGTAAAGCTTCAGTTAATGTTTCATTGGAGCTTCTTTTAGGTATAGCTTCAGTTAATGTTTCATTGGAGCTTCTTTTAGGTATAACTTCAGTTAAAGCTTCGTTAGGGCTTCTTTTATGTATAGTTTCAGTTAATGTTTCATTGGAGCTTCTTTTAGGTATAGCTTCAGTTAAAGCTTCGTTAGAGCTTTTTTGTTTTGCTTCAGTTAATATTCATTAGAGTTTCTTTTTTTCTATAGCTTCAGTTAATGTTTCATTAGAGCTTCGATGGGAAATTACAGGGTAAAATTAATTTTCTTTTCTGTAATGATTTTGTTTTTAAATTTCACATACATACAAACCTGATGTATGATTTTGTTTTTAAATTTCATATACATACAAAAATGTATGTATGTATGTATTTATAGTATGTTTGTATATATATGTGTATATATAAATGCACACATGCACACACACATACACAGACACACACACACTATATATATATATATATATATATATATATATATATATATATATATATATATATATATATATATACGCACGTGATGGTATGTGGACCTTAAAAACACTATTCATCGTATATTCAGGCGTTGAACGCTGTCCAGGATTAGAGAGTAAATAAACTTTGAAAAGGAATTGTATATTATTAACATTTCCATTTATTAGGATCTATTTAATTTAGGCGTTATGTACTTTGATGTCAGTATTCTCCTGTATCCATGGGATTACAGAATATATTTTATTATTATTATTATTATTATATTATTATTATTATTATTATTATTATTATTATTATTATTATTATTATTATTATTGATATGAAACTCGAGCTTTCAAAGAAAATGGTATTTATTTGAAAGAAGTATTAGAAGGTAATGGGAAATATAGAAAAAATAAATTAAGAAGCTTATTGATATATAGATAAAATTGTAAGTAGATTATTAAAAGAAAAGGAGAATTACTTTTGGGTAGTAATGCGTTGCATCTGCGCTTGAACTATAAATGTTTACAGATTTCACGTTTTATTATTTGCTTTCATTTTTGCAAGTATTTCAAGATTAACTTTTGGAAAGTCAATTTTAGTAATGCGATGGTCAAATAATAGTCAAAATATTCATGGTTTTATGCAGTCGGCGTAATTTATAGTCATGAGTATTAAAAATATGATTGTTTTGTGTTTTTGATTTAGTAATTTACCTATGCCTTGATAATTGTGTGTGTTTGTGTGTGTGTGTGTGTGTGTGTGTATGTGTGTGTGAGAGAGAGAGAGAGAGAGAGAAATTCCACTCGTAGGAGTTTAGGAAGCCTCTGTTTAATCATGATTATGAACTCTCTCTCTCTCTCTCTCTCTCTCTCTCTCTCTCTCTCTCTCTCTCTCTCTCTCTCTCTCTCTCTCCAAATTACCAAATGCAAAATACAAAACAACATAAGTTATAATACTTACGATTCCGTTAGATTTTAGGAAGCCTCTCTCTCTCTCTCTCTCTCTCTCTCTCTCTCTCTCTCTCTCTCTCTCTCTCTCTCTCTCTCTCACATAGCCATTCGTTGCTGCCTGGAAATTTAATTTTCCCTCTCGCTTAAACACCAACCATCTGGAAACAGATTCCTGGGAAGTTTCATCTTTCCACGTGAAACGTTTATTGCCGTGGAATAAATAGAGAAGTTCGTTGCAATAAACTTTGTAGGTAGGTAACGTTTAGATTTGCTAAAGGCAACGTTTAAATGTGATAAAAATAACGTATAGATTTTTTAAGAGTAATGTTTAAATGTGATAAAAGTAATGTTTAGATTTGTAGAAATTTGCGTTTAATGGTGATAAAAGTAACGTTTAGATTTGCTAAAAGTAACGTTTAAATTTCGCTAAAATGTACAACGTTTAAGAAATATGCCTAAACAAAAGTTCAACGTTGAGAATTTGCTGAAAAATAAAGTTTAAAGTTGCTAAAAGTAACGTTTATATTTGCTACAATAGTTTACGTTTAAGAGATTTGCTAAAAGTAAACGTTTATTTTATTTGCTAACAAAATTACCGTTTGAGATTTTGCCAAAAGTAATGTTTATATTTGCTAAAAGTTACGTTGAGATTTGCTAAAAGTAACCTTTATATATGCTAAAAATAACTTTGAGATTTGCTAAAAGTAACGTTGATATTTGGTAAACGTAACGTTGAGCTTTGCTAAAAGTAACGTTGAGATTTTCTAAAAGTAACGTTTATATTGCTAAGAGTAACTGGGATTTGCTAAAAGCAACGTTTATATTTGCTAAAAGTAACGTTGAGATTTGCTAAAAGTAACGTTTATATGCTAAGAGGGTACCGGGATTTGCTAAAAGCAACGTTTATATTTGCTAAAAGTAACGTTGAGATTTGCTAAAAGTAACGTTTAAATATGCTAAAAGTAACGTATAAATTGGCTAAAAGTAACGTTTAGATTTGCTAAAAGTAACGTTGAGATTTGCCAAAAGTAACGTTTAAATATGCTAAAAGTATCGTTTAAATTGGCTAAAAGTAACGTTTAGATTTGCTAAAGGTAACATTGAGATTTGCTAAAAATATCGTTTAAAGTTGCTAAAAGTAACGTTTAGATTTGCTAAAGGTAACATTGAGATTTGCTAAAAATAACGTTTAAAGTTGCTAAAAGTAACGTTTAGATTTGCTAAAAGAACTGAACCTTTATTATTTCGTTTTGTTTTCTATGTTGTAGGACTGCCTCTCTTGGAAAATGTTTGTTTTAGTAAACTTATTTGTTGATTTCCTTTCAAGGCCGAGGGAATTATTGTTGTTGCTGTTTTCTTTTTCTTTTTTTATCAATCGTTTTATGCTCAAGTTCTTTATCTTTAATAGATTTAACCACGACCCAATTATTGTTTAATTTTTGACAGTGAAAGATAAGCTCAGAAAATTTGTGTCCACTTATTTTTTAACAAAAATGCATTTATCTTGATTGTTTTTAAATTTTCCTAATGTTTAGAATATTTTATGTTCGTTTATTCGTTTCTTAGAATTTTTGTTGTTGTCAGATTTCTCATTGAGTAGGATTAAAGGGAAAGGACTGGCTTCTGAATTGCTTTTTCATTTACGTATATATTTATTTATATCCAGTTTGTAATTTTGATTTGCATTTCACCATACTTTTCTTCGTTCTGTTATTCTTTTTTCCTATCGTTGTTTTGGTGGCTGAATAATTTGGTTACAGATTTATCCTCATTACTTGTATATCTCTCTTTCTTCCCATTTTATGAGGCAGAAAATTGCTGAGATTCCTAATACGAATGTTTACTTATACTTTTTTCTTTTTATTTAAAATGTCAAATGTGCAATATACATTAATCTATAAGTACAATATTGCGTTTAGAAATTCTCATGTAACAGTATTCTTCAGTATTATTCAAATTGCTTCCATAAGAAGCACTTAATAATCATCGGAAATATATAATTTTTCTTTTTTTGTTTTTGTTTATAATTGTGCAGGTATTCAGTGCGCAATAATTACATTATATCCCATCGCTCTAAATGGAATCCAGTACATAAATGGTTTTGTTTATTAGTTCTGAATTCTCATGTAACGGTATTCTTCAGTATTATTCAAATTGTTTTCATAAGAAGCACTTAATATAAATCATCTGAAATAAATAATTTCTCCTTTTTTTATAACTGTACAGATATTCAGTGTACAATAAATGACATTATATCCCATCGCACTTACATGGTAAATGGAATCCAGTGCATAAATGTTTCTGTTTATTAGTTCTGAATGAGCGATTCTCATTCCCATTCCAGAACGTTTTAACAAGACCACCATTCCAAGGACTTAATCCTCTTGTAAGCGTTTGATTTTGATAGCGAACTCTCATTACTTAACGGGGATTAACTTGTATCAGACGTGTTCGGACGAATTTTCTGCTTTCCTTTAAAGGGTATGGCTCTCTTTATAAAAATTTTCAAGGTGAACCATTTCAAAGCGACCACCATGTTTTTTTCCTTTTTTGCCAACATCTAAAAATAATTCGTTTTGTGAAGTGGTGGCTAGATAACTGCTAATTATTCAATAATGATTCTTCAAATAACTGTTTTGATCAATGGACGTCACTTTTAAAGGGCAGGTTTTGCTTCCATAAGCTGACACGTTAATCGATTCCCTTTTTTTAAAGGTGACAAACTACGACGCTGAATGCTTTAGGTTACTACCCCTTTTTAAAAGGCAAACTCGTTTTTTTTTAAGACTTAGTGACCTACCGACAAACATCGTTGAAATAATGTGTAGGGAGGGTTTTCAATCTGTTTGTATGTGAACTCACATTTCTTTTTATTAACTGAGCAAGCTTCATATTGAAAAAGGTTTGGGTCAATCACAAAGTTAAAACTACATTGAAATACAGGTTTTTTTGGCAGGCTGATTTGTGTAGAGTAAAACTGGGTCACGGCAGAATCGGCCGTTGACGTCAAAAACGATCTGTAAGGAAACTGTTGTTTGTGATAATATATTCGTATGTAAAGATGATAATATTATATTTGTATGTAAAGATGATAATAAATTCGTAATTAAGATGAATATATTTCATATGTAAGTTGATAAAATATTAGTATTAAAGATGATAATATTATTTTGTAATGTGAGAAATGGTAATAATTCGTAAGTAAAAGATGATATATTTATATGTTAAGCGCATAGAACAGTCGTTAAATGTAATATTGATAAAATATTCGTATGTAAAGATGATAATATTATATTTGTATGTAAAGATGATAATATATTCGTAAGTAAAGATGATATATTCATATGTAAAGTTGATAAAACATTCGTATGTAAAGATGATAATATATTCGTGTACATTCGTATGTTAAGATGATAATGTATGTTATGTTAAAATTATAAATATCATTTCGATGTAAGGATGGGTAATTATATTCGTGTGTAAAGATGGTAATATATTCGTATGTAAAGATGATAATATTTTCGTATGTAAAGATGGTAATATATTCTTAAGTAAAGATGATATATTCGTATGTAAAGATGATAATATATT
>NC_061092.1:27913229-27920729 GCF_015104395.2 Macrobrachium nipponense | reverse complement strand
TTTTATTTATTTATTTATCTATTGTTTTTTTGTATTTATTTGTTCTTTTTTTTAATAAGTTATATCATCTTTCTGTATTTCGCTCTACCTTCTGTTACTTCTTTCTGATGAACACCACATTCTTCATAATTATTTTGGCTGGAATGTACGTAAAATTTTTATATATTTCTCCATTCATCAATGGTATATAGAAATAGTCCTTATCGTCTGATTTTTTTTTTTTTCATATTATATCGACAAAGTCTGAGGAATGTATTTTCCTGCTGTATATTTTCGTGTTATGAGACTCTCTGTGACTTCTGTAACTTTCAAGAGGAGGAAGTCCAATTTCAACCGAAATATCTGTTCGAATGTTCATTTGTCATTTCATTCGTCATCAGTCTGGACATAGGTTCCCCCTTCAGAAATCATCTAGAATAGTTTTCAAACTTACGAAGCCGAAAGGTGTTCTGCAATCAAAAACAGCCATCCGAATGGTGGAGGGATGTCAAAATTAGGCGCTCATAAGGAATTCATACTGGAAGTCTGGTTGAATGGAGAACATGAAGATAAGATCGTCCACACCAGGTAAAGGATGTAATGTAAATAGAAAAGAATCTTTAAGGAACTTCAAATCTCTGTCTCTCTCAGTTTGGAAGTGTTTTATCTCTCTCCCTGGATCTAAGTCATTCCTGGATTTGGCTGGAAAGTTTCAACAAGTGTTTTATCTCTCCTTACGGATGTAAGTCATCCCTGGATTTGGCTGAAAAATTTCAACAAAATCATATCAGGAAGTCATTTTGCGTTGTGCATTTACCTCCAGACCCCCTTAATTCAGGATCTTCAACCAGCATGACTCCCTTTAGCCAAGGAACAGGTCAGCTGTCTCAGGGAATGGTTATTTCGACATTAAGAGACTAAGGGGGCCCCCTACGGGAGGAGATGGGATTAGTCATGAACGCCTTTTGCTGGCTGGAGAGGATTCCAGATCTATCTAGGTATATGCTATAGATGCAACTCACGTTATCTGTCTCTCTTTACTCCATCTTTCCCCTGGAGGAGGCACTTCCTTCAAAGGGGGTGCTATATTTCCATCTGAATCCCTTCACCCACCCTCCGCCCCCGCGCCACAACATCACCATCTATGTACCTTGCCGAGGCGTGCTTGCCAAAAAGCTTCTGGGTGATGCCCGTTGGTTTGGACGACGGACAATATCAGACACTCGATCCTGCGTGAAAAATACTACTCGATGGAGCCGTTCCCATTATTATTATTATTATTATTATTATTATTATTATTATTTTATTATTATTATTATTATTATTATTATTATCGGAAGATGAACCCAATTCATATGGAAGAAGACTACCAAAAGACCATTGACTTGAACTCAAGCGTTCAAAGAATGTGTTTATTCGAAAGGAGCAAGAGGAAGTAAAGGGAAATACAGAAAGAAGAAATCTCACATATTAAAAAAGAAAAAAAAGTAAATTGAATCACGAGAAGGCTGTACCCTTGTTGAAACCCTGTTCCATTTGATAATGATACCCGACCGTTTCATCCGTTGTAATATAAGGAAACCGTTGTTGAGGGCTCAATTGATGGTAGTTTGAAATTATCTATCAAGGGGAAACTCTTTGAAGTCGTGTACAGTGATTTCTGTTGCCGTAACCGAGGGAATAATATTTTGAATTTCCCCATTTGGTCTCGCTCAGTTTCAGGAAGGACTTTTAATTAAAATCTCAATTACATTCGGACGGTGGAGCTACCTTCTATGCAATTTTATTTCGTCTCCCTTCAGTTAATTTGCTTTTTTTTTTTAAATATATTTCTTCGAGTTGCATTGCTGTTAATATATTCTGTATTTTGTTGCAATCCTGATGTTGTTGATAGGTTGTATTAATTCCCTGCTAGAGTATTTTACTTAATACATGCGCTTTCATATTTTGGAAATAAATTTCCAATTATTCTCATTATAAACGTATTGGAAAAATTGTAACATAATGGACAGATTGTAAACAACTACAGTATAAATGAAAAATCCTTCGGGTCAGCCTAATGAGAGCTGTTCATCACCTCATTAGTCTTGGCAAAACCATTTTGATAATACGAATAATGATTTCTACCAATAGTCCCAAAGAGATTCTGAGGTAGTATCGAAATAAAGAAAATATTTTTCATAAAAATTTTAATTTTACTTTCCTATTCTTCTCTGTGGCATTCTTCTTCAACTTCCTGGTTCATTGCCAAAGAAACATTTATAATTGGGTGTTTTTTCTGTGTTTTTTCTCTCATAGTACCTGAGCTGGTACGAGGTAGGGTTGTGTATTGAGTGTAAATTGAGATGGATGACATGCAGATAATAATATTAATGAAGTGTACGCACGTGAAGTCAGCACGCTCTCTCTCTCTCTCTCTCTCTCTCTCTCTCTCTCTCTCTCTCTCTCTCTCTCTCTTCTATCATACACATTGAATGTCATACCTAAATGACATCCCTGTTTTCGTTTTTCCGTACTGATTCTTGCTTTTATTTCGAGAGAGAGAGAGAGAGAGAGAGAGAGAGAGAGAGAGAGAGAGAGAGAGAGAATGGGGCTTGAGATCTCGCATTGCAACCCAGTGATTCATTGTTTGTCCGGAAAATGTTCAGCGAACAGTGAATCTGAGTTCGCTTTTGTCCTGGTACAATAGAGAAAGTTTGTACATTTTCGTAAAGCTGATGGCTGATTCTCCCAACGTTTTTGTTTCGTCTTGTACGTATTGATTTTATCTTTTTTTTTATTTTGTATTATGTGCATTTTTTCTTTCTCTCGTTATTATACTTTGTGTGCTGTTTTTCTATTGTTATATGTTATTGTATGCTCTCTCTCTCTCTCTCTCTCTCTCTCTCTCTCTCTCTCTCTCTCTCTCTCTCTCTCTCTTTGATATTTCTCCCTTTCTCTATGCATGTATTTACTGTTATTCCATTTTATGAACTCGTTTTTTGTAACTTTTATTGTATTTTCATCTTCTCCATATTTATTTAGAAAGTTATTCAATTTTCTCTTCTCCGTCCTTAAAGTGAGTGGGATTTTGTGCTACTTTCTTCCGTCTTACTTTCCTCAGCCTCTCCTAACAACTGTTTCTTAGTGCAACTGCGAGGTTTTTCTCCCGTTCAACTTTCAAAACCTTTTTTTACTCTCAATTTCTATTTCAGCGCCGAATGACCTCGTAGGACGTAGCGCTTGGCCTTTGGCCTAAATTTTTAAATTCTAGTTCGTATTCCACGTTAATGAGCAAAGTCTGGGTAACTCCAAACTGGGCTTTTCAATCAGACTGTATTATTTATTAGAATTCGCAGCTGGGTTCTTCCATCCTAGCAGCTTCAAGAGAACAGCAAAATAATAAATAAAATAAATAGCAAAATGAATTTTTTCCTCTTGTTATCGATTGCACTGTGTGAATCCTTCCGTCAATAAAAAAATAATTATTTTTTTGGTATTTGTTTATCCAGCCTTTATCCCACTTCGTATTATCGAAGAAACGTATGTAAAGAACGGGATTATTCTCTCTCTCTCTCTCTCTCTCTCTCTCTCTCTCTCTCTCTCTCTCTCTCTCTCTCTCTCTCTCTCTCGTGAGTTTTTGGTACTTCAGCATAAACGTTTATTTAAAATGTTAAAATGTACCGGGACAACTCAAGAAAAACCTGGTCTCTTCTTTTTTTCTTTAATCTGTTGCAGGCACTTCTCTGTATATACAATATATATATATATATATATATATATATATATATATATATATATATATATATATATATATATGTGTGTGTGTGTGTGTGTAGTATGTATGTAGTATGTGTATGTGTATATATACATATATATATATATATATATATATATATATATATATATATATATATATATATATGAATAAAGTATAAATAAGTATACATTTAAATTTATGACAACGATAAAACGTTATTTAATATTTTCTAATATTTCTCAGAAAAAGGTATGAAATTGATGTAGGGGTTTGATATTCAGTGGCGATTGTTCGTCTAAATGAATTTCTTTTGTAAGCGATCGTAAGCAATACTGTATTATTTAATAACATAATTAATTCATCTTTACTGCTTTGATCCGGATTGAGGAGCCGTCAGCACGTCTGTGTTCTACTTGAATATAAATGCAATTCATCAAATCACGAAAGCAATATATTCTTGCTAATGGGGGAATGAGAATTACCCATAAATAAGACAATGAAATAATTAGGACAGTGATTGACACACTGAAGGACAGCCAATTTATTCTTCCTGCGTGATCGTGGATCTCACGGCGCCTGGATAACCATTAGGTTGGGGGGGGGGGGGTTGCTGGGGTGGGGGGGAGTAATTTCATAAAAATCCCAGAGTTTTATTTATAGAAACAATCACGGATTTAGTTCTGAATGAGTTTCAGGCGGCTCGTTATTGTGCGGGTGTCGAATGGTTTCAGGTGACTTCTAAAAGTCTCTCTCTCTCTCTCTCTCTCTCTCTCTCTCTCTCTGTTTCTCAATCTGATTGCGCAGAATTTTTTTAATATTTCCATTTTCATATCTGCAGTTTTTGAATATGCGTATAAATGCATGCGAATTTTTCAGGCATTATACTCCCACGTAAATGCATATATGTGTGCGTGTGTGTGTGTGTGTATATATATATATATATATATATATATATATATGTGTGTGTGTGTGTGTGTGTGTTAATATACATACATACACTATATATACTCGTAATTATGCATATTCAGATGTATGGTGGACTTGTGAGAGAATTTGACTTTGAAATCAAGGGGCATGTGTACACACACACACACACACACACACACACATATATATATATTATATATATATATACTATATCTAATACGTCTTTAACATGTTTTTTCATATTGGAGTCATTCCGGAGTAAATGTTGACGGAGCGGGAAGTTTATCGGTGAATTAATGAGAAACCTTGTTTAAGTACGTTCTTGAGTCTTAGTCGAGAAGGTATTCATTTGAAAAGAAAATTCCTGTGGGGTTTCAACATTCTAATTGGGTTATTCGTTATGTTATGAATATATCCTGCATTTAATTTTAACCACCTACTCTCTCTCTCTCTCTCTCTCCTCTCTCTCTCTCTCTCTCGTCTCTCTCTCTCTCTCTCTATATATATATATATATATATATATATATATATATAACATGTAATTCCCTGTTATGTTCATATACGTCAATTAATCTATAGACATTTCTTTTATTAATTGAATTCTCACACTAGGGATGTTCAGAGTTGCATTGCTATTTGTCTAATGAAGCGCGGAAAATGTTTTTCTTTTCTTCTCCGAGAGAGAGAGAGAGAGAGAGAGAGAGAGAGAGAGAGAGAGAGAGAGAGAGAGAGAGAGAGAGAGAGAGAGAGAGAGAGGACATTTTTGGAGAACCGGAACATAAAGTTTGCCTTTTGTGCGAGACTTCGCTCTCTCTCTCTGATGTCTGATTCTATTTGGCTTCCTCATTGATATCGTAAATGTTGTTGGCTTGTTTGTACTCTGTGATTTCTCTCTCTCTCTCTCTCTCTCTCTCTCTCTCTCTCTCTCTCTCTCTCTCTCTCTCTCTTTTAACATTAACATTAACATCGCTTTACTGCAATGATTTTTTTTCTGAAAGCATGGGATCACCTTAAAATTATCTCTCTCTCTCTCTCTCTCTCTCTCTCTCTCTCTCTCTCTCTCTCTCTCTCTCTCTTAATTTATAGTGTCTTTTCTAATAACTGAGCTCCTCTTTTTGTATTTCCTTTTACCTTTTGTTACTAATTTCAGATGAACACCATATTCTTTAGAAGCTGTGTGCTTGTTCCATAAGAATAGGGCTCATCTTCTGAATAATAATAATAGTAATTACTGTTATTTTTGTGCTCTTAGGGTAAGAAACGCCGTATAGTTATCGTAAGATTTTCAGTTCGTATTTAGCCTTGGTGCCCTCGCTATATTAATATAGAACTGGATATTTAATTAATGAATAGTGCTGCTGACAGTACGTAGTTAATGTGAATATTCTTTATATTCATTTTCATTATATGCATTGAAATAAATGAAAAAGCAACAAATATTGTCTAAGTAGGGATGTCTTTAAGTTAATTGCTTTTGGGCAGCTGGAAGACGTAACGAACTCTGGATACCATATACCGTAGAGTTTCTGATAAAATTCTACGGTAGGGTAAAATCTTTGAATATTTTTGCTGTATGAACAAAATAAAGGCCAGAGAGATATTAGAGTAACGTGATAGGAAAGCCTTTTAACTTTTATGTCTGCGGTCACTTATATTTGTAATGACTGATTGTATATATATACTTGTGTTTGATTCTGTACATATATCATATCCACTTTAGGCATTTTGAGGGGTGTATATCTTTCCAACCGCAGTTTTCGTTTTTGTTGCAGTGTATAGGACACTCTTGACCTTAAAAATTACAGATTTTGAAACAGAAAATTCGTTTTCCAGTTTACGATGCGCTGCACAGGGCCAATTTCCATGTTAATAATACCGTGTTGATTGTTCTTGTAATTACTTCCTCAATAACATGATCTATAACTTCCATAATATATTATATGTTATATATCTTTTGACTTTATTGTTGAATCTGTATAAGGAAGCATTCGTCCTCTTTGCTTATGCCAGCCGATTTGCTTAAATGCCTCTTTTTGAAGTCATGAGATCTTTGTCTAATGAGTTGATCATTTGGTATTTGAAAAAAAAATACCTGTAAATGCATCATCACAATACCTTTCATTGTTTACCCGATTCATTATTCACACAGACGCAAAGATCTTCTACTCGGTAATCTCTCCTTCCAGTCAGTGAAAATCCGTGACTTGAATGTATTTTTCACTTTATTACAGATATTGTTATTAATTTTAAGCTTTAGTGGTGAAGTAATTAAACCTCTGATGAATCCGTATTGAAATAAACCAACAGTTACATGGGTCACGTATTTTATGTTTTGTAGTTTTATAACCGTTACCCATATTTTTTTTAATATTATTGTAACTGTTGCCCATCTTTTGTAATATTATTGTAATCATTGCCCATATTTTGTAATATTATTGTAACCATTACCCATATTTTGTAATATATTATAACCATTGACGCTTGAATTATGAAAGCATTTTGAGAATTGCACATCCTCAAAATAATGAATACTTAATTGTAAAGTGTTCCAAAATACGCCTCAATTCATCTATGCATAAATGCATCACACGTATTCACATGTATCTCGTTAACATAACGACATCCCCTCGGCAACAACACCTTTTAAAGATTCACAAGCGCCGTTACTTCATGGTGGGTGGTGGGATCTGAGAACGCACCTTCAATTGTGGCAGACTGAATTCAGCAATACTAGCTCGGAGCATAATTAAATTTAATGATATACGCGCATCCTGGCTCGTGTGAGGAATGAGTCCGTGCTGAGCATGAATACATCGAAGAAGAAGTTGTTCGAGACCTGTTCCAATTGGACAGGT
>NC_061092.1:27888229-27905729 GCF_015104395.2 Macrobrachium nipponense | reverse complement strand
AAAATGGTATCCCGGAACTAGATCACGACAGCTCGCCCTGCGCAAATATTGGGAATCGAATTTCTAGAAATCGAAAGAGATTTTAAATCCGCTCGAATCCTTTTTAATCCTGTCGTAGGATCCCATAAAAACACTCCGCTTAAAAACGGATTCGCCCTTTGAGGTTTTCTTTTGTTTCCGGGTCGCTTCCGACAGCCTCAGAGAGCTGTTCAAAATTCGATATCTATAAAGGTAAAATCTGGGTGGATCTTCTTTGTCCTCCCCCGGGTGATAGTAGGGGAGACATGACACAGCCACCCATCCCCCTGCAAACCGTTTTGTCCGCCCCTGGTTGAGTTGGTGTTGGTAGGGGATCGGGAGGGTAGGGAGCATCCACCCAACTCCTGCAAACCTGTTTGTCCCGCCTGGTGTGGCGGGGTAGGTAGGGTATCGGGAGGGTAGTTAGAGATCCCCTCAACTCCAGCAAACATCTTTTGTCCGCCCCGGGTTGGCCCGGTGTTGGTACAGGATCGGGAGGGTAGGGAGACATCCACCCAACTCCTGCAAACCTGTTTGTCCCACCCGGTGTGGCGGGGTAGGTAGGGTATCGGGACGGTCGGGCAGAGATCCCCCCAACTCCAGCAAACATTTTTTGTCCGCCTCGGGTAGGGCAGCATAAGTAGGGGAATGGGAGGGTAGGGAAGACATCCACCCACTTCCTGCAAACCTGTTTGTTCGTCCCGGGTGGGACGGGGTAGGTAGGGGATTGGGAAGGTAGGGCAGAGATCCCCCAATTCCTGCAAACATGTTTGTCCGCCTCGGGTGGGGCGTTGTAAGTAGGGGAATGGGAGGATAGGGAAGACATCCATCCACTTCCAGCAAACCTGTTTGTTCGTCCCGGGTGGGGTGGGGTAGGTAGGGGATCGGGAGGGTAGGGGAGAGAGCAGCAACGGCTACGCGTGCTACCAAGCTCGTTTAGATACAAATTGTTATCAAGACATTTCAGGCACATTCATATATACTCTCTCCAATTTACGTAAATTATACAGAGGTCAATAGATGGGGCAAGCAAGTATCTGCTATATCTCGCCCAGACTCAAAAGTGTTAAAAGGAGGACTGAAAAGTCCTGCCACTTGAAGGAGGGAAGATTATAGGTGCAAGGGTTATAATTATCATTGACACTGAAAACTGTAAAAACTTTGAGAAGCGGCGACAGTAATTATTATTATTATTATTATTATTATTATTATTATTATTATTATTATATTAACGTCAGTTGTTCAGAATTACTTGTCATAGGGCGCTGTAGGTATATAGGTTGAAAGACAATGGATCCAGACTTAGAAAGCATTATTATTATTATTATTATTATTATTATTATTATTATAATTATTCATAAGATGAAACCTAGTCATTTGGCCCAAGCATACAAAAGGGACCATTAACTTGAAATTCAGGTTCCACAGAATATTATGTTCATTTGAAAGTAGCAACAAGGTAATAGGAAATACAATACAGGAAGAAGATAACAGTTATAGAAAGGAAGAAATAATTTAAGAAATCACTGTCATTTTTATCTATGTAGATAAAAATGAATAGATCGATAGATTATAGTAATTATATAAACAGATAAATATAAGGATTATATTAAAATAGGAGAATATTAAATTCTAGGAAAATGGTGAAATACAACCATAATGTTAAAATACAAATATGTTAAAATGCAAGGAGAATATTAAAATACAAGATGTATATTACAATACTAATAGAATACTAAAATGCCAGCAGAATGTTAAAACCCAACAAAATATCATAATAAAAGAAATATATTAAAATACGAAGAGAATAAAAAAGTACAAGCAGAATATTAAAATACAAGTATATTACAATATGAAGGAAATATTAAAATGCAAGCAGAATATTAAGATACACAAGTATATTACAATACGAAGGGAATATTAAGATACAAGCATGATATTAAAATACGTGAAGTATATTATAATACGAAGAGAATATTGAGATACAAGAAGTATATCAAAGTACAAGTAGACTATTAAGACAAGCAGAATACGACGGTAATTCACGGAATCGAATTCACGCATATTGTGGTCGACTCGCCTCCATCGGTAGACAATTGAGGCGCCGTCCTCGAAACCGTGCTAAAGGGAAGTGGATGTTGCCTGTAGGCGGGACGATTGAAAGACCTGTTGTAATTCTCCACTCTCTCTCTCTCTCTCTCTCTCTCTTCTCTCTCTCTCTCTCTCTCGTGTTGGTCTTATTTGCCGTTGCTGTCTCCTCCTCTTCCTGCTTCTTCTTGTTCTCTGTTTCTCCGTCCTTATATTTCTATAATTATTCTTTAATATTTTCTTCGTTCTGCTCGTCTACTATCTCCGTTGCCTTTGTTATTTAGTTATTTCCTCTCTCTCTCTCTCTCTCTATTATTCTCCTCCTTGCCTTTGTCTTTCTCTCTCTTTCCATATTATTCTCCTCATTGCTTTTGTCTTCATCTCTCTCTCTCTCTTTCTCCTCCAAATTTTCCTCCTCCTCTCCTTTGTCCTCACCTTCCTGCACAGTCTCCTTTCTCCCTCTTTCTTTCCCTCTTCTTTGTCCGTTCCTTCCCCCTTTCCTCACTTTTCCTTCTTCCACCTCCTCTTCCTCCTTCCTCTCTTCCGCCAGCTGTTATCGAATTCCACCACCGATGGAAGAAGAAGGTCGCAGAAGACACGCTGGAAAAATCTCCAAGTATTTCATAATCGAATCTATTGTAGGAGGAGGAGGAGGAGGAGGAGGAGGAGGAGGAGGAGGAGGAGGAGGAGGAGGAGGAGGTCATCCTAGAAAACTCGGCCTCTTGCAGCCTCCACAGGAGTGCGGTGAGGGTAATGGGTAACCTGGATAATGCGTAGCCAGCGGTGTATGTTTTCATCTCTCTCTCTCTCTCTCTCTCTCTCTCTCTCTCTCTCTCTTCTTTGTACGAGATTGTTCTGCAGTGCGGTTGTCTGTTCTTCTTGAGAGATGGTGATGTGTGTTCATGCCTTTGTTGATGTTTGTTTCTTAGGATATCTTAATCTTGTGTGTGTATTATATATATAGATAATATATAAGATATATACATATATATATAACTATGCGTTAAATTGTTTCCATAGAGATGCATCCGATCAGACATTGGCGCAATAGTGCATGTATGCATGCAATGTGTGTATATGCATAAGTTATTCATATATATATATATTATATATATATATATATATATATATATATATATATTCCGTGTTTTTCAGATATACACATATCGTATCTAAATGGTAAATGAAAAGCATGTTTTTAATGCCATCGAGTAACCACAGGCTAGGATACCCTGAGAGGTTACTGTATCTCCGTTCATATTCTTTTTCTTCCATCTTACTTTCCACACTATTCCACCAACTGATTCATAGTGGAACTGCGATGTTTCCCTCCTATTAAACCTTTCCAACTTATTTACTGTCAATTTCCGTTTCAGTGCTGAATGACCTCATAGGTCCCAGCGACTGGCCTTTGGCCTAAATTCTATAATGTATTCTGTTTTACCTTAAGTGGCCCAAGTGAAATAACCCTCTTTTTTATTTCAAGCGTTGAGGCATTAATCTCATTGTATGTTATGCCATTAATGCAGGCAAGCATCTCCTTATATAGGTGTATGTGACAGTGTGACTATGTATTGGTTTATTCAAAAGCTTGTGACAGGACTTTCATTTCAACGGTAAACGGTGTTTGTTTCGAATACTGTCATAATGTACATAGTAAGATCACTGCCAGGAGGTTTTTGGCTGAACGGACGATTACTGTAAAATCCGGTTACAGTAGAATCCGATTATGGTACGTTGAAGGTTGGGCCATCATTTAGGTGTTCCGGGATCGTTGGTAATCGATACCTGTAAACAGAATAAATCTCATTCAATATCTATATCTGTATATCATAATTTAAGCCGATTTTGTATTTAAATGTCCACGTGCAACTTGCGTTCGGTTAGAGAGAGAGTGAGAGAGAGTTAATTGGTGTGTGTGTGTGTGTTTGTATGTGAGAGAGAGAGTGTGTGTATGGTTGTGTGTGAGAGAGAGTATGTGTGTTCGGCGTATACATGTGTGTGTGTTTTTTCTGTGTGTGAGAGAGAGAGATAGAAAGAGAGAGAGAGGGTGTATATTTGTGTGTGTGTGTGAGAGAGAGAGAGAGAGAGAGAGAGAGAGAGAGAGAGAGAGATAGTTTATGGGTGTCTGTGTGTGTGTGTGTGAGAGAGAGAGAGAGAGCGCGAAATACTAGAATAGTAGGACCTTAGCAATTACCTGGGGCCATTACTCATCCTGACTTCACAGAATATAGTCAATGAATTGAGTCAAATATTTACAAAATGTGGTACCTCATAATTCCTCTTTATTTATAGTAGTTTCAAGCCGGGCAATATCTTTTAATTTGTTACGGGGGCTCGCGCAGTATTTTGTGTTTATTGTGTAAAGCGGCTTGTAGGTGTAGTATTTGATAAATGCAGTGGCCAATAGATGTAGTGCTTGACAAATGTTACGTTGAATGAATGCAGTGAATGATGAATGTATTAGCGAATGTATGCAGTTATGTGACTATTGTAGTTGTATGTAGTTGTTATCCCTTTCGGCTATTTCTGTCATTTGGTGCATTAATCTTATTTTATACAATACTAATAATAATAGCTGTTTATTTTTTTATAAGGTCTCACGTTATATGAATCACGGGAATGGCTTTTTTAGAATCATTAATGAACCAACGGTAATATTTTCAGTATTCTGGCTTTCATCTTATTCTCAACCAAGATATATTAGAATTTAACTTTCTGTTAATACCATTTTGAAATATACTTTTTTTTTATATATAATTAGAAATTTGGTATAATTTGAGCGTTTTTCCCCTGATGGTGTCATGACATGCCGCTCAGATGTAGCGATTTGGCGCCTCCCCCAGGGCGATGAAAAATCACGGTCTTCATATGATCAGTTACTTGCTGCAGTGTGGGGATTTGCGGTAGGAGGTTGAAACCAATATTCTTTGGAAGTTTGAATTTCAAGTCAATGGCCCTTGTGTGCTTGTTCCATGCGAATAGCTTTGATCTACTGTAATAATAATAATAATAATAATAATAATAATAATAATAATAATAATAATAATAATACACTGGAAACAGACCTTCTTTCAAACAAGTTTTATTACAAATAATGGCAGAATTCACAGAATTGATTTTGTACAATATTCTTTCAATTCTCCTTATGATTTTCCTTTCTGGCACGCTGGTATGTTCATCGTGCTGTAGGTCGTCAACGGAAATTTCGGGCGGGCTGGTGTTATCAAAAGCAAAACTGGTTATCAGGGACAGGCTGGGGTCGTCAACAGGTATACAGGTGGGTTTCGTAGGTCGGGAACAGGCCGTAGTCGTCAGGGGTCTATCCGGTATTTCTTGTTATTTCTTCTTTTCTGGTTTTTAAGGCGTCTACATGTTTCGGCCACCTCGTTTGGCCATCTTCGGGACGGGATCGCTGAGTGCAATGGTCTGTGAGGGTGATCGCAGCTCAAGCTCTCGCCCTGAGGACGACCTGGTAGCACGCCCTTCGAGAGGACCTCCACCATCACCAATAAGGATGAGGCTTCGCCCACGAAGAGGACAGCCAACCAGCAACGGGCCCCCTGATGACATCGCTCGTGACGTCACAGGTATTGCCCAATGAAAAGTGAGGTACCTGTTTCTTCAAGCCAACCGAATGCAATAAATAGCGTGAATACATCTGACACAGACCATTGCACTCAGCGATCCCGTCCCGAAGATGGCCAAACGAGGTGGCCGAAACATGTAGACGCCTTAAAAACCAGAAAAGAAGAAATAACAAGAAATACCGGATAGACCCCTGACGACTACGGCCTGTTCCCGACCTACGAAACCCACCTGTATACCTGTTGACGACCCCAGCCTGTCCCTGATAACCAGTTTTGCTTTTGATAACACCAGCCCGCCCGAAATTCCCGTTGACGACCTACAGCACGATGAACATTGGACAGCTGCTTTATAATACCAGCGTGCCAGAAAGGAAAATCATAAGGATAATTGAAAGAATATTGTACAAAATCAATTCTGTGAATTCTGCCATTATTTTTAATAAAAATAATAATAATAATAATAATAATCTAGGCCACATTTTAGCTTCCAAAAACATTTCGTATTTAATCGTAATTTTTTTAAAAGAATTTTTTAAAACTTTTGTGTATTGTATCTTGCACCAAATACCACATTCGTACGCTTAAAAGGTTCCAAAAGCATCAGGCTTTTAGAAGTTTGATAAATTCTCACAATTTTAAGCCAATATTAGTATTTGAAATCGATGTTCGTATTAACTTTTGTATTAACTTTCAGTAAAAACGGTTTTTTTAGACATTTGCAAGAAAGAAATTGTAAAGGTTTAGACGATTTGTAGTATTGTGAATGCGAAATTTCATGCGGTTTAAAAAAAATTAGGGCCGTGTATTTGTGGGATAGAAGTCTAAACGGTTTAGACAATTTGTAATTGTATGAAATATTACGAATGATAAATTTCATACTATTAAAAAAAATAATAATTTGGGCCGTGTATCTGCTGGATAGAAATCTTAAAGGTTTAGCGACGATTCATATTACGATATTACGAATCCTACGATTTGAAAAAATAATGAAGACACAAGAATTTAAAAATGAAAGTGTTAAAACGGACGAGCCATTTTTCGAATTTATGAATCCATTTCCCAGGCGTGAACACGGTGTTCATAGGTCGTTTTTATTCCAGATGGAAGCGAGGAAACATGAAGGGCAGTTATTTCATAATGAATGTATTTGTATCACGCTGAGAGCTCGCGGCATCTGCAGGACACAAGAGGTGATTATGAACGTAATAGCTGGGGAAGTGTGATGCAGGATAAAATGTGTAATAAGAGATGAGGGTGGTTTGAACATTCACTGTGAATTCAGAGCAGCTTATTCATGGAGAAAATGAAGTTAAATTTAGGGGGAAGTAAGTGCTCTGAGAATGTTCATAAGCAGATGGTCCATGGAACTGAAGCTCCGTTGGGGAGGTAGTGCCGTCAGTGCACCTCATGCATGCACTGTTGGCATTACTTAAAGGTGGGTACACACGTGAGAGCCGAACCTTGTATGTGTAACTGAGTTACGCATATACGGTTACAACGTGTCAAAATGTTGAGGACGAACCGTAACCACGTTAAACACGTAACTTCATTACAATCCACTGCGATCATCAGTCTGTCTCTGTCCGGGTTGTTTACCGACGATAGCCACCATGCAAGTAGCAGCTGCCCCGTATATTTATACATATTATTTAACGAAGATGAAGCGAAATAAAAGAAGATGGTGGCAATCAAGGTTATATACTAGAAGGGTAGAATACAGTGGTCGGGAATTACTCGCTGACATGAGATTCCAAGAAGTTTCTGGCCACAATAAAGTCTTTTCTTCGTAATAACTAATAAATTGAAGGACCTCTTCCTCACTCCAATCAGCTATGGTATATATATACGTACTGACTGCCCAAAATAAGGGACTCTACTATGGATGGCCTTGTTCATAGTCGGTGTCAACAAGTTCAGCAACCTCTGTTGATACGCGCGTAATACAGGTCCCGTCCACACATTGCGTAACGTTCAAAGAGACCTCCCTTTGATTCGGGGCCCAAAAACCGACAAATGCCGGGACGGAGGGCGAACGGAGCCTCGAACTCGCGGGTTCGGGGTTCGGGTTCGAGGAACCGTCCACACTTGCGTTTTTGTTACAAGAATCGGTTACAATACAAGGTTCGGTTCGCACGTGTGTACCCACCTTAGGGTTCTTTGCAGCGTCCCCTAGGCCCCCTAGCTGCAACCCCTTTCATTCCTTTTACTGTACCTACGTTCAGATTTTTTTATTGTTTATGGGAATTGTTGTATGGCGAGAAGGGCGAGATATCTCTCTCTCTCTCTCTCTCTCTCTCTCTCCTTTTTTGTCTTTTCTCTTTTTCTATGATGTTAAATTAGAGGTAAGAGAATTCTAAACATACTCAAAGTTCTCTCTCTCTCTCTCTCTCTCTCTCTCTCTCGGGTT
Organism: Macrobrachium nipponense; assembly: GCF_015104395.2. Taxonomy (NCBI): domain Eukaryota; kingdom Metazoa; phylum Arthropoda; class Malacostraca; order Decapoda; family Palaemonidae; genus Macrobrachium; species Macrobrachium nipponense. The sequence continues at coordinate 27,897,626 of NC_061092.1, read as the reverse complement.
TGATATTATCTTCTTCTCATGGTAAATTACAGTTATGGCCGGGTAAAAAACATGAAAAATAAAGCTGGGGAGGGGGAAGGGTGGGTCTAACCCCTAAGGAAGAGCGGAAAATTTAATTGTAAAAAAAATTGATTTAATTTAAGATATTTAATTTTGAAAAAATACTCCTTACTTTTTTAAAACACACGCGTGCTAGTGTGCTTATGCAACATAAAAAAAAATAGTCTTAGAGAACAATGGCTGGAGAGGTATTTCCAGCCTCACGGAGGAATCTCAATATTTATATTTCAAGATCTTCTTCTTCCTCTTCTTCTTCCTCCTGTACTGCCGCAGCAGCAAAGGAGAGGTGTCAATTTCTCCAATAAATATGGGTTAGGCTAAATTGACCTTTTCTGTCGAGGATAGACGAGGGGTCGTAACGGAGAGGAAAGTAGGTTTCCTGAAAGGAAGCGGAAAGATTTGTGTGCATATTTCAGTCTCTCTCTCTCTCTCTCTCTCTCTCTCTCTCTCTCTCTCTCTCTCTCTCTCTCTCATTTTTTATGCGTTTTTCGTCTTAAGGTTCATAGTGCTCTGCCAATGGAGTGGTGGAAAAATAGGATACTTTGTGCAGTTTTATTCTTTTTATATATGCACACACACACACACACACACACACACACACACACACACACACATATATATATATATATATATATACATATATATATATATATATATATATATATATACATATATATATATATACACATATAAACCTGTATATATATATATATATATATATATATATATATATATATATATGTGTGTGTGTGTGTGTGTATTATATATTATATATATATACATACATACACATATATACTGATATATATATATATATATATATATATATATATATATATATATATATATATATGATATTTATGTCTATATACGAGTATATAGATGTTTGTTTATATACAATCAGTGAATAAGTAAAATATATTAAATTACTTTATTTCTTGTTTAACTTTACGGCTTTATGCAAGGTTATCGAATGGCCATTCTCAATGTAAAAAAGTAATTTTAGCCTTCACAAAAAAAATAAATTAGCATCCAGCTGGTCAAGCTCATAGCTGAAGTTTTCAAAGACTCTGGCATCATCTGTTTTGGAGCCTAGGAACGTGGGTGCCAGAAGGGGAGGGGGTGAGGGTGATGTAGGGGGAAGGAGTCTTTCTCTTATGATAAGTTGAGGTAACAGATCTGAACATAAGAGAGAAGAGGAAATGAATTACAATGTAAATAACGATGATTTCTTCAGTTGGGGGCTGTATTCCAGATCAGGAATGAATGGGACTGAGTTGTAGTTGTGACCCCCCTCTCCTCCTTCTCTCTCTCTCTCTCTCTCTCTCTCTCTCTCTCTCTCTCTCTCTCTGTTTATTTAGTTTATGTGGCATTGCATTGCAGGTTTTAACTTTATAGGATTGACATTTTGTAATTTATTCAGTCCTGCATAAGAGTATTTTGTGCTGAAACGGGAGAATAAAAGGAAGGAACAATGAACAAGACGTAAAAAACAAATACATGAGAGAATACATGGACTGGATTAGATTATGAGGGGTTGCTAATACAACTACTATATAAGAGCGCAATCCTTTAGCGTCGTAAGTGGAATTAAACCGCACATAATACGCTAAAATTATCTTCACTTTTTTATATGAGCTTAAGTTTACTTTAAGAAATTGATCTATTTTTTTTTTCTTTTTTTTGTCATGGAGGATTCAAGTATACTTTGAAGAGAGTTAAGCCAACGTCTACAAAAGTTTAGTTCTCACTCTGGCCAAAGTTTGGGTTGACGCTAATAAGACAGTTTTTTGCTCGAATCCCAAACAACGGAACGCGAAAGCTGATAGAAACAGAAATTTATAAAATATGAAGGAATTCCAGCTAGTGAGAAATAGAGTCAAAATTTTAAAAAATGCTCTGTTCTATTGTTAACTTTCTAAAATTATATATTTTTTTCTTTATTCTGCAAGATTATTATCAGGAGTCTGGATGTTGTTGTGTAAATGATTATTTCACAAATTTTAGTTTAATTATTTTTTTTTCTTTCTTCTAATCGCTGGTCTCTTCTCTCTCGACTTCCAATTACCTTCTGTTACTTCTTTGAAAGCTTGAATTTAAAATGAATGGCCTCTTTTGTGGGTTTGTTCCTATGGATAGGGTTAATCTTCTGAGTAATAATAATAATAATAATATTAATAATAATAATAATAATAATAATAATAATGATAATAATAATAAAGCACTCCCCTGGAGCCTGTGCAAGAAACATCAGCTACCTTGCAGTAATAAGTGGTACGAGCACCAATTTGAAGATCCTCTGGGACTATGGTATCAGAACAGAGAGGGTGATACGTGCAAATAGACCAGACGTGACGTTGATTGACAAAATCAAGAAGAAAGTATCACTCATTGATGTCACATTACCATGGGACACCAGAGTTGGAGAGAAAGAAAGGGAAAAAATGGATAAGTATCAAGATCTGAAAATAAAAATAAGAAGGATATGGGATATGCCAATGGAAATTGGAACACTAGGCGCGATCCCAAGATCCCTGAAAAGGAATCTGGAAAACTAGAGGCTGAAGTAGCTCCAGGACTCATGCAGAAGAGTGTGATCCCAGAAACGGCTCACATAGTAAGAAAAGTGATGGACTCCTAAAGAGGTAGGATGCAACCCGGAACCCCACACTATAAATACCACCCAGTCGAATTGAAAGAATGTAATAGACCAAAAAAAAAAAATATAAAAAAAAAATAATAATAATAATAATAATGATCAAAGTTTAATGGTTTTCGAGAGATGTAGAGTTGTCCATCCATTTTTGTGTCCGTATTTTAGTTGTCAAAATAAGTTTAAGGGGGCCAAAATCATTCTCAATTTCAGAGTCACACGTCACAGTTATCTCACTTCAAAATTATTATTATTATTATTATTATTATTATTATTATTATTATTATTATTATTATTATTATTATTATTATTATTATTATTATTATTATTTTTGGAGAAACAAATCCACAGTTATGTAAATGTACGTATATTGCAATTTAAAAACAGCAAAGATAGCTTTCGGGAATCTGTTCGGTTCCCTTGATAAGGGGAACCGAACAGATTCCCGAAAGCTATCTTTGCTGTTTTTAAATTGAAATATACGTACATTTACATATCTGTGGATTTGTTTCTCCATTTAAAGACTCGTGCTACTATGATGATTTTTTAAATATTATTATTATTCAGAAGACGCGCCCTATTTATATGGAACAAGCACGCAAAAGGAGCCATTGACTTGAAATTCAAGCTTCCCAAGAAGATTGAATTTCAAATTAGGAATTAGAATTCATTAGGAAAAGTAACAGAAGGCAAAAGGAAATACAAAAAGAGATCAGTTATTGTAAAGAAAAATAATAAATTAACAGAGTAATAAATAAAGAGATGAAAGGAGCATTTAAGGTTAAAAAAGTCATTAAAATGCATAGGAAGTGATGATAGTCCGTGTATGAAGGTTTTTTTTTTTTTATTCCACCGAGGAGGTTTGTATTTGTGGCAGAAAATCATACATGTAGATCGTCCTAATTTATTCATGCGCCCGGAATATATTTTTCTCGAGGACGGGAGCGTCGAGAAAAAAAAAAGAAAAAAAAACACGTTTTCTGGTGAGGAAAAAATTCGAGAATGAGGTCGGAAACAAATTATGGAGTGACTCATTTGTCATGTGTTTTTCTGGCAAAGTTTGTGTGTTTTTTCGCCTAATTAAATGTTTACTCTTTTTACGTTGTCGTATTTTTTTTTTAAATATCAGATGCAGCTGTAAATATTGTTCGTTTTACTTACCAGCAAGGTCTCTCTCTCTCTCTCTCTCTCTCTCTCTCTCTCTCTCTCTCTCTCTCTCTCTGCGTGTGTCGGGGAAAGATTTCAGGAGGTGGGAAATAAATTAGGGCATGGCTCATTTATTATGTTTTTTCACGCAAGATTAATTTATTGTTCATTCTCTCTCTCTCTCTCTCTCTCTCTCTCTCTCTCTCTCTCTCTCTCGTAAAAATAGATTATTTTGAACCTCTGACTGAAGACACAACATATTTAGCAAGGTGTTATGTAGATGTCATTTAAATTCAAAGTGCCTTTCTCACTGAATTCATAGCCAGGGAATATTTACAAGTTAACTCAAAATATGATTCTTTTTATTTTACAAAGCTGAAGTAAACTCCACCTGTTAAAGTCGCCAGATTTTATCAAAATATTCTCTCTGCATTATGAATTTTCTTAAATACAAAATTACGATTTTTCCAAGTAAAAGTAAGCAGTAGCGAAGGTAATGATTTATATAACACAATGTTTGAAGTCAGTTTTCAAAATACTATACTTCATATAATATAATGAATGAAATCAGTTTTCAAAATACTCTACTTTGTGTAATATAATAACTAAAGTCAGTTTTCAAAATATTATACTCCATATAATATAATGATTGAAGGAAGTTTTCAAAATACTATACTTTATCTAATATAATGATTGAAACCAGTTTTTAAAATACGTATAATTTACGTAATATGAGTGAAGTTAGTGTTTTAAATACCCATAATTCATATAATATAATGAGTAAAGTCTGTGTTTTAAAGATATCTATAGTTTATATAATATATTTATTGGTAATTTTTTAAATACTATATTTTATATAACATGATGATTGAAGTCAGCTTTTACAATTCCTAATATTTATATAATACCAGTGAGGTCAGTGTTTTGAATTACGTATAATTCACATAATTTAATGAGTGAAGTACGTTTTAAAAATATCTATAATTTACATACTGTAATGACTGAAGTCATTTTTAAAATACTATTCTTTATATAAAATAATGAGTGAAGCCAGTTTTTAGAATATCTGTAAATTATAAGAGTGGATTAAGTTTTTGAGAATACATATATAATTCATATGATATAATAGGTGAAGTCAGTTTTTCTAAATATCTGTTTTAAAAACTGACTTCAGTCATTACATTATGTGAATTATAGATATTTTTAAAAACCGACTTCACTCATCAAATTATGTGAATTATGCGTAATTTAAAACACTCATATTATATAAATATTAGGAATTTTAAAAGCTGACTTCAATCATTATGTTATATAAAATATAGTATTGAAAAAGTTTTCCACTAAATATATATAAATTATAGATATCTTTAAAAACCGACTTCACTCATGATATGGTATAATGAGAGTATTGAAAAAGTTTTCCACTAAATATATATAAATTTATAGATATCTTTACTATTATAAACTTCCCTGCTAATCCCCCCCTCCCCAACCCTCTTCCCCTCTCGATGAGCCTGGACTCGTCCAGTGTGATATTTAAATAAAAAATGAAACTCTGCCTTTTTACCGAATTAAGTATTTAGACACGTATACTCTTGAGAATGCTTAAGATGGATTTGCCCGTAATAGATTCCTTTTATAAATCCTCCAAATCCTCTCATCTAAGTTGAGGCATACTTAGACCACAGCAGCCTCTTTAAGCTAGGGTTATTTTCTTGATAATTCTTGGGATATACATATAATTATATATATGTATAACACACACACACACATACACATACACACACATATATATATATATATATATATATATATATATATATATATATATATATATATATATATAAACTTTATCACTTTCACAATTGTTCTGGACACTAGCAGTACCTCAGTGAAAACTGGATGGCATCTAGCGGAGATATTTATTCAGGAAAAGTTACAAGCTTTCTAAGACTAACAGTCCTCATTGTCAAGTATGCTACGGATACTTGATAATAAGGACTGTTAGTCCTCGGAAGCTTATAACTTTCCCCTGAACAAATATCTCCGCTAGATACCATCCAGTTTCAATGAGATCCTGTTAGTAAATAATATATTATACGCGCCGCGCGCGCGCGTGTATTTGTAGGTATGTGGAACAGCTTCATCTTGATATCAGATGAGAATAACATTGTGACGATATTATTTTGGACATAAAGCACTCGTAGGATTATTTTTACATGACGCGTTTTAAGGCATTTTGTGGCATCCTGAAATTGAGTTTCGTATGTCTGTACTCTTAGATTTCTTTTTTGTAGTTTAACCTTCTTTGCATGTAACCCAAAAACCAAAACTGTATTATCGAGTAACGAAAACGTAAGGAAACGTTCGAAGTGCTTATAAAAACGGTTTTCTGAATTATTCTGGTTCTGGCCTTTTTAAGGAAAAATTTGCTTTGTTTACTTTCCAGAATTCTAAATTATCTCTGTGTGAATTTACGGGGTCGTGTCTTATCTCTCTCTCTCTCTCTCTCTCTCTCTCTCTCTCTCTCTCTCTCTCTCTCTCTCTCTCTCTCTCTCGTTACCTACATTTTATCAAAAGGCCCCCTTGACATTACGTATAAAAAATTTCGTATGGGGAGTGTCATTGGATTGATTGTAATTGAATGATACATTAAATGGAAAGTTTTTATTGCTTCAGGGAGGGGGAAGTGTTTTGTCGAGCGAAACATTGCTCAATTTCATACACACAAATGAACATACGAATCTAGGTCTGTCACGTAGCCACAGACTGTGATGGGAACGACAACATGTTTTTGCCAGAGGGGCATCGGTTGGCGTTACCTTTTTCAATATTAAACTGATGATCCAGGTATCTACAAACTAAGACGTTATACAAAGCGACGTCAGAGCAACGTCAAGGCAACGTCAACACTGCTTCAATGATACATTACACTCCTGCAAGTTCTCATATGACCCCTTGGGTCATGGGTTTTGATTAACAATAATATTCATCATTTATAGAATGTCAAATACATTCTTTATTATATGTAATCTCTTACATATGTATATATATATATATATATATATATATATATATATATATATATATATATATATATATACTATATATATATATATCTGTTTGTGTGTGTGTGTGCATATATTGTATATATATGCACACACATCTTTTACTGTTACGGATTAAATGCTATATTAAACACAGCTCTCTTTTGACACAAATGTTTAAGCTCTTCAAAAGAGGCTTTTATCTTAATGCCTTGCGATCCCCTCCCCTCCCCATCCCTTCAAAGCTTCATAACCCTCCCCCCCCATACCCCCACCATTTCCATTACTTCCATCACTTCACTTCATTTTCATCCTCCACTTCATTTTCATCTCCCCCCCTCATTTTCCTCCGACCTATTCTATAATAATTTTCTTTCCTCCTCCAATTTGAGTTTGTTTTATCTTTCATTTTTTTCTGGTACTTCGGTAAGCATTTGCCTATTTTTATTTTCGGCTTCATTATCTTGTTTCTCGTGTACTTTCTTTCTCTGCCCTTCCTCTGTTTAATTCATTTTATCTCTCGAGCTTCGTAAAACTGTTTTGGAAAATGAAGACAATTATAAAATATAAGAAGCAACTTATTTAGAAAACGTACAAGGGGCCGCCAGAGAGGGAATACTCCCTGTGGAGGGCTGTACAAATTCAACAAAGTAAACACAAAAACACCATTGACTAGCATTAGAGATATCGCAGAGTTCCAATCGATGACATATTCTTACTAGTTTCCCTAACACTTGGGTGTTCAGGTCAGCCTCCCCTTTGTGAAACAAAACTCAGTCTGGGCAGTCCCAGGTATTGACTTCCTCCAAGAAAACCAATATTATTGAACTGATTTCTCCTCTGAACCTATTCAGACCTTTTGCCACAGTCTACGATCAGTCTCATATATCTTTCCCATTTTTCCCTCTCTTCTCTGCCAACAATTTCCTGCTTCGCCTCTCCCCCTCCTTAATTGACGACACCTTCCTACAAGTGCGCCCCCCCCCGCCTTCCCTCCCTCCCTCTCTTCAACTCTCAATGCCAGCGAAACGAGCTTTGTCTACCCGTAAGTGATCCGTGTATTATTCACGGGGGCTAAAATTCGACGCATTGCATTGCTGTGCAATCCGAGCATCGATTCCGCCTGTATTGAGAGCCGCTGCTGCTGCTGCTGCTGCTGGTGCCCCATAACTGGTTTACATTTGCTGATTAATGATGTTTCCTCGCCTGCATTATAGGTCTGAGTGTTTGTGCCTGCGATCGCGCGCGCGCTATTGCAGTCCTTCACGACTGTTGTTGAATGTGAGTGAGGTTGAGAGAGATTTGCTTTGTTTGTGTGTGTGCGTACTTCAGCCATTGAAAGGTGTGCGTAAGTGTGGTTTCTTGGGTTAGTGACTGCTATATGTGGGATTTTCAAGTTAACATAAACATATTGAAACATTTTTAATAGGCTGGTGAAAGTGTTGCCTGGTATGCCTATTTTTGGTATTAGTAAATTCTCAATTCTCCGTTTATTTTAATAATTTACGATACATGCGTAACTGAATTACGATGAAATGGAACGTGATGATTTATATATAATATGTAAATAAAGGTACATTCCATGAAGGAAAGAGAAGGGACGGAGTTCTGCAAGGCCTTTCGACTCCTTGTCCTTTACTTAGCAGAAGTCGAAAGACACCTTGTAGACTCCGTCGTTTCTCTTTCCTTTGTGCAGTTTGTATTTACTTATTTGCTATACTTATTTATCGCTTTATATATTAATTCTTGTTCATTTCGTTTTCATTTATATTAAGTTATTTCTGCTCTGTATTTCCCATGACCTTCTATTACGTCTTTCTAATAAACCCGAGATTCTTTGGAAGCATGAATTTCTGATTAATAATAATAATAATAATAATAATAATAATAATATAATAATAATAATAATAATAATAATAATAATAATATATTGGAAGGAGACCCTCTGTCAAACAAGTCTTATTGAAAGATATTGCTGCATCAGCTGCATTCAACTTGTAAATGGTCTCTATTTTTCTAATAATAGCTTTCTCTCTGCTACTACAACTGGCGAGTATTGCGCCGATATTACTCATCAGGAGGAGTCAATTTCGGGGATATTGCTTAAAATTTATTTATTCGTCACAGTAAATGAACAAACAGATCAAAATATAAGTCGATCTAGTGGCCAACGTTTCTCTCGGTATTATCCGAGCATGATGACGGCAGTGGGTCGGAGCAGACTGTAGATGCTGTCAGAATCTACTCAACATATAGTAGCATGTCATCAGGGGGTCAACCGCTCGCTGGGTTTTCATTGGTTGGTGGCGCAATGCGTTCCTGCTATTGGCTGGAGGAAGTTTCCTTCAAGACACTTCTCGTCGTTGAAGGTCGCGCTGTTGCAACCTAGCAGTGGAATACCAGATGAGACAAGCAGCCCAGCAGCCAATGACAATGCGAGCCGTCGTTACACAACACCCAGGGAAGTCATGCCCCAGCCTCGATGGTCTGC
>NC_061092.1:27880729-27883229 GCF_015104395.2 Macrobrachium nipponense | reverse complement strand
ATACGTATTTTTAGAACCATTTTGTTTACATTTGGAGTGATCACTTGTCTATATATCCACTCTGGTGGATGGAATGCAAAGACTTTCTTATTTTAGAGCCATTTTTATTTACATTGGGAGTGATGGCTTGTCTGTATATCCTTTCTGGAAGATGGAATACTGGAGACCTGTTGTTTATGCATTATTTGACGTAAGGATTACGTTGTTGACTCAAAGGCATTCTCGTAAATATTTAGCAGAGATGACTTTTTTGTCTCGGTGAAAGCCAAAATATTCGCGTAATTAATTGCGTGTCTTTGTGGGAGCCAAACCATTCTGGTAATTACTTGTCTGAATATGTGAAAGAGGCACTTGTGAAGGATATATGCTATGTTGGATTGGTATGGTAATTTATTTTCACTCACGTAAATATACTAGTTAAATATGCCAGTTAAGTTCCGTTGCATATAAACGTTCGAATCATTGAAAATATATATATTTTTCTTATATCATGGTGTAGACCTTTTAATACGATTATTTTTATAAAGAGAGAGAGAGAGAGAGAGAGAGAGAAAGTTCTCTCTCTCTCTCTCTCTCTCTCTCTCTCTCTCTCTCTCTCTCTCTCAATAGAGGTTAGTAATGTTATTCAGCAATTTTTGCCAGTGCGATTGCTGTTTTGCTTCTAATTACACAGTAAATTTGTTAAGGGAAATGCAGCCAAATTTTAATTTGATGGTTGAGGGGAGTCTCATTTCGTATTAAGAGGAGAGTCAACTAACCGTAAAATAAAATTCAGTTCCATAGTTAGCCGCTGTGTGTACGTGTGTGTGTGCGTGTGTTTTTTCAAGTCCGAGCGAGCGTTGCTTCGTTGTCTTCAATTATGATAGTTTCAAATCTGCTTCGCTCCCGTAACGGGTAGCGCCGTCAGTGCACCTCACACGGTGCAATGTATGCATTACTTTAAGGTTCTTTGGAGCGTCCCTTCGGCCCCTAGCTGCATCCCTTTTCATTCCTTTTACTGTACCTCTGTTCATATTAATACCCCAGTCTTTGCCTGATTTAAGAGTTCGATACCTCTCTGAAGCTTGGGGTGGGGATGGCGGGTACATCCTTACCAAGATCCTTGGAGAGGATGTGATGGAGGATGCTAAGTGGCGTTTTTAAATACATTTTAAAAGCTAGAGGTTTACATAAGCTACGATTTTATTTCTTACAAGTTTAATTATAATCAATTATAAATATACTGCACTAGTCAGTCCTTTAATTGACTTCGGCGTCAATGACCCTAGAAGTCACGACGCCTGATAACTGAAAATCATTCATTCATTCATTCATCCAATCTCTTTCTTCCATCTTACTTTCGACCTTCTCCTAACAATTGTTTCATAGTGCAACTACACCGAGATTCTCCTCCTGTTACGCCTTTAAAACCTTATCACTATCAGTTGCCCGTTCAGTGCTGAATGACTTCATGGGTCCCAGTGCTTGGGCTCTGGCCTGAATTTTATATTCCAATTCCAACTCCGTTCTGCTTCGTCAGACGTTTTGGGGACAACTTCCCGCCTTGCTTTTGCGGTCTGCGAAATCCAGAATCCCAGAATCGGTCAGTAGAGCGTTTCACCCGTAAGCGATTGACAACGTATTGCAAATCATTCATTGCTGTTTATTGTCCAACTTCCTTTGGCTGAGAGCAATAGGAATCAATTGCTGGGTGTAGTAGGTTAATGTTTTTAAAATGTTTATTTATTGGTGTTCATTTTGTAGAAGAGTTCTCCGGTTGTTAACAAGAATTAACAAGGCATGAAAACAACATTAGATGCTATTGAGGGTAGATTAAGTTACAGAACTCCGAACAGATAGCTTAGAATAGAATACAGTATTTTCTGCATAAAAGATATTATATTGTTATAAGGTAAACCGTTTGTCTCAACATTTAGGAAAAGATTTAAACCTCACAGACTGTATTATGCTCAATCCATTACCCACTACCAAGAGAGAGAGAGAGAGAGAGAGAGAGAGAGAGAGAGAGAGAGACAGAGAGAGAGAGAGAGAGAAGAGAGAGAGAGAGAGAGAGAGAGAGGCATCATTTCGTTGATGTTGAGGTAATCACTAAAAATACAAATTTCATTAGCATCCCCATTAATTATACACGCCGGATTTAGGCTCTGTATTGTTGTCGTTGTTGATGCTATTGTTGTTTGAGCTTTGTAATTGATGACCCTTTTATCTGCAAGTATGAATTTGCAGGATTAACGAGGGATCTCGCTCGTAGTTTATGTATTTTTTTTTATATCAGGCTGCATAATTAATGCGTTTGTCCCAACCTCGTCATTATGCCTGTCACATTTTAAAACGCTTCTGATGCTTCAGATGCTACGTCACTGTTTGTTCGTGCGAGTTGAATGCATGCTTTATATGTGTATGTGCTTGTTTACCCATGTGTGTGCGTATGTGAATGTGTATGCAAAGTTTTTTTTTTATATGTAACACTCCTAAAGAGCTTTATACCTTTTGGAAAAAT